>NW_009259175.1:888801-929930 GCF_000687185.1 Egretta garzetta | reverse complement strand
TATGATGCATCTTAGCATTTTCTACCTCTGCCATGACATCCTTTTTTCTTACATATCAAATAACAAGTAATGTACAAATAATGATGGTTCTTCCTGTTGAACCTTGACCTCACCGCTGATGCAACACAACTTTATTTTTGAGAGAGATTTGGGGTTTTGGTCATGTCAGAGGATGTGTGGAATATACAGCATATGGAATTCAGTCATCCAGCTTTTACTCAGGCAAAGCTCCCGCTGGTTCTGGTTGGGCTGACAGCTTTGCCTGTGATTAGAGAAGTTCAAAGGCTTTAAAGGACAGGCCTTCAGAATGCATAGCCCACAGGATTATGTATAGCTTGCAAAGCAAATGCTTAATTTTGGCATGGTGCCTTCCATGGTTGGCTGGACAGCTGAGGGGCTATGAAGCCTGCCCCTTGCGATTTCTTGGCTTGGCCTCTGTGTAGTGGTTTTAGATCCCAGAGCTGTTCATCCTGTGGGGACTGAAAGTGGATAGGGAGAGAGATGACATGCAAACCCATGGAAGAGAATAAAGTCAGTGATATTTCAGCTTAAAACACAGCTTCAGCCTTTCGTTTAACGTTGCATCCCTTTCTGTGGGGAGTCGGTGCAGAAGGTTGATGGTGTGGGAGCTGCTGGGTAGGAAGCTGTATCCCGTTCAGCTGTGGCGCTGGTAAGGGATTTACTTTAGTTCACAGGTAGGATGTAGCTCAGCCCCGGTAAGGCCCGGGGCTCACTCTGCACCATTGATCGAGGGCTGTGATGGAGGCAAACAATCGGAGCATTGGTTGAAACGATGCCACAGAGCCACAAAGTGTAAATCCTGCTTTTTATAAAACAGCCTTTATTTTTAAAGTGGCCAGTCCAGATACCAATATTCTTCAGAAAGTTAACCAGCATCAACTGCTTGCTCTTCAAAGTGCATTATTAATGCCCAACCCCATGAGAAGATCAAACGCATAAATCAGCGGCCCAAAGTTTAAGGTCAGTCCTGGGGTGGGGGGAAAATATCTAAGTCTTTGCCATGTTTACTCACCAGAGTCAGATACAACTGGAGCCGATGCTCGTGCTTTCAAAAGGCTGGCAGTAATTCTGCAATCTGCTTCCCCCTTGGGTATTTTGTGCTTTTATCTTTTGACAGTGATTTTGTTTTGTAGCCCCCTGTCCCACCTTAGAGCATCCCAACACACAGCATCACAGCTTTCTGCACTGAGCCACGCTGGTCACAAAAAAAGCAGGTCACTGATTAGAAGTATAAGGGGAGGAGAGAGAAGAATCGAAAGAAACTTAAGTAACCTCAGCAACAGTAGGGCAGTGACAAGAAAAAGGATAACTATGGGAAACCAGAAAAGAAAATACAAAAGAACACATACAAAAATTAAGAGCAAACTGAGCAACAGGAACAGCAATAAGAAAGCGAGGATAAGCAGGAGAGGGAAGAGAAGAAACAGGAACAAGACAGAGTAAGAGATAAGGGAGAGCATGGATCAAACAAGAAACAAGTGGTCCTGAAATACAATCTGAGCTCTAATTCCTATAACATGAGAAGTTCCCTCTTCAGGCTCAAGGTTAAGAGATAAGTATATAAATAATTTGCCCAGTTGTCTCAGGCGAGGAGGGAAAGAAGAGGAGGAGCTGGGATAGATTTTTCTCTTGAGTAGTGTCTACTTTTAATCTTTTGTACCCAGAAGCAAAGTCACGCTAGCCCTTTGAATTCAGCAAGACAACAGATGGGGCCACAGCCCCAAGCACCATCTAGTTCTGTTTTTTCTCCTTAACTTCAACTTTAAGGATTTCTCCTTCTCCTGCTCTGGGGGATGGAGACATGCTAATGATCAGAGACTCTTTAGAGGTTCCTCTGTGCATGACTGCAGGTGGTTTAGGCTTAGCATCTGCATTCGGCTCTTCCTTTTGTGCAGGGGGTGCAGATGAGGCTGTGGGCTCCATGGGTTTCTTCTCTTCTTCAGGCTTATTCTCTGCTTCATCTTGAGTTTCCTAGAAACAAGAAGTTAAATGCTTTCCAGTGATGCAGAAGTAATTCAGGAAGTGGTTCTGTGTATGCAGTGGAAAGGCACAGCATGGTTACTGTGATTAATAGCATGCAACCTATGTAAATTTGTATTTAGATGCTGAAAATCAGTTTCTAAATGAAAAATGCAATTTCTGAATCAGGATGTTAACATAAAAAAACTCGGAAAAGCTTATGGATAGTGATAGTATCTGCTTCTTATTAATACAGCAGGATGAAACAGGCACATTTTGGGGCACACAACCCTTCCTTAGGTCTTGCCTGCCTTTATGTACTTACACCAGTATAGAAAGAAAAAGCGTTAGGTAAATCTTGACATACTGCCCAGTGCCCCAGTTCCTTGGCCAAGCCTATTTGCTATTAAGTTCACAAATGCACATTAAGTTGAGTGATATTTCTGTTCCAATCACAGTGTTGTAGTCATTTGTGTAAGCAAAGTTCGTTCTTTAAATAAATAAATAAATACACTGCTAGTTCAGCTATAAAGGCAGAAAATAATTCTGCCACCTTTGGGTAAATGTGTAGAACCGAGCAGGTTCTTGCTAACATTTCTCAGAACAGACTATAATGTGGGAATTATTTTTCATCAACTAAAATAATGGTTTTCTCCTAAGTGCACTATATTAGAGATTTAATCAGATTTAGCTGTGTGGGCTAAACTTTAAATTTTGTCTTCAGGATTTGTGACAACCAAATATTTGACTTTGAATTGGGAAGTTCACTGTGTGCTTGAGTCAGTTGGATCAGATTACTGTGTTAGGATATTTCTGCATTTACTGTTGTTTACATAAAATTAGAAGATCGGGTGCCCTTAGGGTCTTTGTAAAGTCTATTCTACCCTTACTTTGAGGACTTTTGTTTGCTTGCTTTTTTCCTTGCTTTTTCTTTGCTTCTGTTTTCTGTGCTCTGCATGGAGTCCGGGTCCAGGAAGATTTGAGCCAAATTTAGAATTAGTGTTTACAGAGATTAGGCACAGTGATTATATGTCAGCTACTGGGAGTTTTTGCCGTTGATTGCGGTAAGGCTACATTTTCATCTACTCTGTTTGCCCAGGCTATCCCAGGATCTTTCCTGTTTCCCTCTTCAGCACCTGGAATTATCTACTCTATTTTCTGTGGCATTACCTGAATGTCTTGTTCTTTCTTCAGCTGCAGCAGCCTAGCAAGGCCTTCTTTTCCTTTACTGCCAAGCATCACTTTAAACAATTTTGGAGTTTCCCGTTCCTTCCCAAACAGACTAGCTAAGCCCTGTGGTTGTTGCACTGGTGGTCCTGGAGGAGGTTTCCCCTTCTCCTTCAGCAGCACCCTGGAGAGAGGAAGGAAAGAGAACACACAGCAGTGCTGTGAAACCAAGCAAAGTCCTTGCAAAGTTAAAATGTCACATTCATGGATGAAAATCTGGCAACTTTTCTAGCAATTTTTTTTTTTTGTCCCAGGTCCAGTGGCAAAAGCAAAGCTGGAAAGGTTAGGGTTTTACCCCAGGCTCTGGTAGAGCTGGAGGCTACAGTTCTAATGTAGAGTTAGAGTCATAGAATCACAGAATTATTTGGGTTGGAAAAGACCTTTAAGATCATCTAATCCAACTGTAAATCTAGCACTGTCAAATCCACCACTAAACCATGTCCCTGAGTATCACATCTAACGTCTTTTAAATAGAAACAGCCCCCACCCCCAGGGCTGGGGACTCAACAACCTCCCTGGACAGCCTGTGCCAATGCTTGACAACCCTTTCAAAGAAGACATTTTTCCTCATATCCAATCTAAGCCTCCCCTGGTGCAACTTGAGGCCATTTCCCCTCGTGCTATCACCTGTTACCTCAGAGAAGAGACCAACACCCACCTCACTACAGCCTCCTGTCAGGCAGTTGTAGAGGGCGATCAGGTCTCTACTCAGCCTCCTCTTCTCCAGGCTAAACAACCCCAGTTCCCTCAGCTGCTCCTCATCAGACTTGTGCTCCAGACCACTCACCAGCTTCATTGACCTTCTTTGGACACACTCCTGAACCTCAATGTCCTTGTAATGAGGGGCACAAAACTGAACACAGTATTCGAGGTGCGGCCTCACCAGTGCCGAGTACAGGGGTACAATCATTTCCCCACTCCTGCTGGCCTGGCCACACTGTTCCTGATACGCCTTGGCCACCTGGGCACACTGCTGGCTCATATTCAGCTGGCTGTCCACCAGCACCCCCAGATCCTTCTCTGCAAGCAGCTTTCCAGCCACTCTTCCCCAAGGCTTTGCATGGAGTTGTTGTGACTCAAGTGCAGGAGCCGGCACTTGGCCTTGTCTGCAAATTTACTGAGGGTACACTCGAGCCCCTTGTCCAGATCATTGATAAAACAGAACTGGCTCCAATACTGAGCCCTGGGGAACACCACCTGTGACCAGCCACCAACTGGATTTAGCTCCATTCACCACAAATCTTTGGGCCTGGCATCCAGCCATTTTTTTACCCTGTGAAGCGTACATCCATCCAAGCCATAAGCAGCCAATTGCTTACCTATATCCTGGAGAATAAACAAGTGCAGGCTCAAATTAAGGTACCCCAAAGCAGATCAGAGTTTTAAAAGGTGAGAAGTAGTGTGGAGGGAGACGGATGCCTTATACCTGAGGTGGAAATCTCTTACCTGACCTTCTGGATGCAAATTCAGAGAGCATTTAGTACTCAATTTGGAGTCCAGCTGATGCTTGTGGAAGTAGTTTACCAAACTAACTCAGCATGGTTCATCTCTCATAGGTCAGTGGTACTTATTTTTGGTCTTCTTCAGTAGAAGAAGATACCCTGAAGATATAAAAATTACTGCCAATCATGTGGCAGACTAGATTTTCACACCCTTCTGTAGCTGTACTGATTTGCAACCATAACGACAAGAAGTGAGAATGAACGACAAGGGTGAAAGATTAGATGACAGTTCCAAGATAGATGGAACCAGTGAAAAGCAGAGGGTTCCCATGCTTTCAATTTTTATTAGGTTACTGTACAGTTTTCAAGGCAACTTTTCTATCCTTGCAAAAGCCCTGACTTAGGGCTTTTTATGAGCAAGGACTGTTCTTGCAGTCTGAAGTACAGTAAATCCCATAAAACTATAATTTTCTCCAGCGTCTTGTACATTGCAGCTTTGGGAATTTCAGAAGTGAAGATTTTACTTTTTTTATTAAGTTTTATTGTAATGAATTTAAAAAGTACACTTCAGCAGCTTGCATGGGTAGTTTTGGAAGAATTAGTGGATGCCTAGACAGGTGAGCAGAATACATGGCCTCCAGCACAGGACAGGTACTACATATCTTTAAAATTAAACAGAATATCCTGTATCTAGGCTGACATCTAGAGAGGGTTTGGGGCCCAAATGGGAGTGCAGATACAAAGGATGGATAATTATTGTCCATCTCTCTGGAGGCTATCATCTGGAGGAAGCAGAATTTAATGGCTTGGGCAGGATATGATTAGGGTGGGCAAGAAAGCAGAAGAAGGTAGTGGTGGGCCAGAGAGGCAGGAATAACAGGAAATGATGGTCATACTACTGTTTAGAAAGAAGCTGGAGAAAAGTCAGGAAGGATAAATGCTGGGGACCATCAGTCACTGGATTTCTTCCACTTTTCTACCTGTTGGTTCCACCTTTCTATCTGTTGATGCTGGTTTTGAAAATTGGGCAATCAGCCCATTCTGTGTCTAAGTTCCTTGTTCCTCAGGAATGTGATGATTCTCAAGATACTGTTGTTTGACAACCAGGGCTGTTGAAACATGCTGTATGCATCCATCTGCTAGCACTTCCCTAAACAAAATGTCACTCCTGTGCTATATTTAGTCTTCTCTGGTGGAATTTCAAGTCTGGGAGCAACCTTCCAACCTTTGATAGGAATGCAAGGGAACAGCTGAGAACAGTAAGAGTGCTGAAGTATGCTAATAATGATGAACTGTTTCATGTATTTGGAACTTTTACAAGGTAGCAAGGTACTCATTTTGTCGTAATTTTATGACAAAATCTGACAGTATTTTGCCCTTTCAAAGCTGGGGAAATGTTGATCCTAGCAAGCTACAGCCCTAGCAAGATGAAAAGCAATTTGGGTTTGAAATCCTATTTTAGAATCATTTTGAACAAAATGCGCACCTCTCTAATCTCTGTACTTCCATCTTGTCAGGCCTTACTTTTAACTGCATTCCCAACTATTGCTTAAGGTTTTGGAAATGCATGAGACTGTGGGTGCATTGAAGCCTATCTCTGTACAATTAATCGTGAGTGCATCTTTGAAAACCTACTCCTTAACTGACATCTGTCCTGCAGTTTCTTTCTTGACTATGTGAGGATCTGTATCTCCTATTTGTTTTGTTACTTTAAATATAAGGGAGAAGACAACTATATTCAGGATTTCATTCTACTTGCCACATTTCCATAACCGTTGGATTCCATGCCAAGACCATGACTTGCCCTAGATACTACCAGGCAAACCTGACCTCTAAATACAAATGTGTTTATATCTGTTACTCTTCCAAGAAAGGAATGCAAATCTGTCTAGAAGCCACAACTGTCCATTCTGCAGCTATATAATGTGATTTAAAAGCTGTTATTAGTACGTACTTTGCTTTCTTCATGAGAAGTTTTTCTGAGTCAGGATAATGCACCAAGATTTCATTGAGTGTTTTCTTGTCCAGAATGAAAAGGTTGGCAAAGCCATGAGCCACCACGTTGGCAGTCCTTCGATTTCCTCCACCTGCAGCTAATAGGCTGGAATGAGAATAAACATCAGTCACATCATTGCCCGCCCTAGTGAGGAATCTCTTTGCTGGTGGTTCTCCATTAAAGTCATCATAAGGCTCACTTACGTACCCAACTGTTCTACCTGATGTTCTGTGAAGTTCCATTGCAGTTGGGATTAGAAATACCTTCTTGCCTCAGAAAGGCAAATTGTCACTACTGGTTAGGCATATGTAGATGCTAAGGACTGTGAAAAGTCTTGCTAGATAGAGACATTTGTCCCCAGGAGACACCCACTGCAAGGTCTGCATTTGTTTTAGTCCTTATGCAAGCTTGTAATTTCCTCAATTTTATTCTTAAAAATTATTTATGTCGGAAGTAAACCAGCACAGGTCCATTATTACGGAGTTATTTACATTGAATGAATGATTCTCCAAGAATTTTAATTTTCCTGAGTGAATAACTTCTGTGGGAGTCTGGTTTTCAGTTTTCTCACATACCACATCTCACGTTTGAATGTTGGGAAGTTGAAAGATAAGGATTAGGAAGGTCTTTCAAGCTGACAGTTACAAATGTGTCTGCCAGAAAAAGAAGGCTATTTTGTTTTGAAAGTAAGGCATTAGACCAGTTTAACAAGCAGCAGTTGGCCACAGGAAGCATATCCACATAAAAATTAGTTGTTGTAGAAATACAAATTAAATTGTTCATCTTGCATTAAGCTGATGAAATGAAGAGACTTCACTTCTCGACTGCGGTGATAAGCAAGAGAAGTTGCATTTTGCTCTTAGTACTAAAATTGCTTTATCACTGTATCCAAGGTGATCTACCCTAAAATTTGTCCCTTAAATATTTCCCAGAGAGTTAATGTTTTTAGAGAATATTTAGTAATCTCTAATTTAAAAATTATTAATGAAGGATAGTCTGGACCCCATAAAACATGAATTAATACCTATCCAAGATACTAATCAAGGATATATAAACATTGGTTTTAATATTAAATATATTTATAGAACATATTTATAAATAATATATTATATTTGATTTATAAAGGATAGTATGAGACCCCTGCAACTGTGTGTACAAGGCACACACACACACATAGTGTTTTTCTGCAACCCAAGATAGCAATCGATATATGAACTCAAGCTGAAAATGCAGTATATTGTCTTCTTTTTAAACAATTCTGTTACGATTCCTCGGATAGAAAAAAACTATTTGCACAGTAAGAAAAGCAGCTAAAGAAAATTGCAAACAGCTTTTGATTTCTGATGAATCACTTCTCAACAAGTCATTGAACAATCATTTTCAGGCTTTCCTAACAGAAAGCTCATTTTATCAAGGCAGACGAGGACTAAAGAGATCAACTTTTTCATTATGGTGATGATGTGAGGTGAATTTTACAAGTAAGGCAGTCCTTGCTCAAACAGAATAAGCTTTGACTAAGGACAGTGTTACAGACTTCATCATCAAATCAGTTTTGGTTAGTGTGCTAGGAGTTACATGATGGACCAAATTTAAAATAATAACTACATTTGCCTTGCAAAGGTTCCTCATAATGTAATATCTATATTAATAGACAAATTTGCATTTTTTACCTTTCATATTTTACTCCTGTTGTTAGTCTGAAATGCTGTATTTTTAGTATGAGATGATAACTTCTGAATTCTTACACTAGCAAATTTAATTTTGAGGTATAAAGTTGTCAGAGTGGTGACTCAGCTTAACTGTTTTTTTTTTAATAGCTGATCTGTGTAGGAAGCTGCTGTTCACTTAAATTAGAAACTGACCCTGGGAACAGCGTGTGTATCAGCTGAATGTGTAGGGCTGTGGCAGCTCAGCTCAGCACCTATGTGCTTATGGAGAGAACTGGTGAGTCAGGACAGGGAAGCAGGTCTGGATCTTGCTTCTGAGCAGGATGTCACACCAAAAGGCAGAGCTCACTGAAAAGCAGCAGCTGCCACTTTGTGGGAAATCCCAGGCCAATGTGGAAAATGTAATCTTTCATAAAGCTTTAGTTTTGATTTTTTTTTAATAAAAGCTAAAGTTACAAAGCAGCTGAAAGGCTAAGGCTAAGACCAAACATTTAGGGGTCTTCCTATCAAAAATTTACATATAATGGAGAAATATTTTAATTTTTCCAGAATTACCATTTTCTGATAGGAAATTGTTCCAGTGAAATAACAGTAAACAGATGAATGAGGACATCTGGCTTAAAGTGTAAATTTCTCTGGGCTAATGAAGTGTTGTGTCATAGCTGAATTTCTCTTTTCCTCAATTGTCTGTGCAGACAGGCTCTCATTAAGGCAGCAATCTGCTTGCCTCTGACTCTGAGATTATTTTGCTTCAGAAGGCAAATCCTATTACTTAATCTGTTTTTGTAATAGTTTTCAAGGATGAAATTGGCAAAGGACTTGTCTGACATTAGTCTTGCAGTGGCCTTCCAGTATAATTCAGGGAAATTTTTTGAAATAAACATTTTTTGTTTTCTTCAGCTCCTTTGCCCTCAGAGACTTTTTAAGCATCATTTACATGCATTTTGAACAGAGTGAAATTAAATAGCAAGTGTCTTATAAATCATGTAGTTAAACCACTTGGAATGAAGCTGACATATTTCGCTAAACAAATCTTGAATCAGAAATCAGAAGGAAATCAGTCTGACATTAGGTGGTAACCGTGCTATGAATACTGAGGGGAAAATTTGGATGTGCTAAATGAAGCAATATTTCAACCATTAAAGAATGTTTTTTTCATTTTCTTCTGCTATACAGTATTCAGAAGACCTTGACAAAACTTATGTGGAGAGTCATTATACAAACTCGTTATTTTCTAACACTTGGCCACAAGGAAGAGGATAAATCTCTACCGATACACTTAGTGCTTCATGTCTTTACTTTTCCTCAGTATTGGAGATGTCTGCAGGTTGCTGTGTGTTTTCTCCTTGAGTTTATCCACTGGCTGTCATTTAAATGCAAATTACGTGTGTCTGAACTGGTGCACTGCCGCAGTAGGTCAGTGATGAATAAACTAAGACTAGAAGTGCAGGCTTATAGCATTGCTGAGGGTTTTACTGGCCATATTGGCAATTATGTAGAGAGTAACACATACTGGGAAATGAATCTTTAAAGGCCGCTGTGTAGTTCTCACGTGGAAACAAGTGCTCACCTGTATTAGATCAAAAGTTTGAAAATACCTTCCTTATTTTAAAACCATTCACTATCATTTCTCAGTTTAAAAAATAAAGTCCTTGCTCAGAGTACAAGACTAGTAAATAATTGAAAACTATGTGCGTGTTGCATATCTGGGCTGCTGTAGCTTTTTTTTTTTATCCTTTTATTATTTAGCCCTTACTGAAAACCAGCTCATTCTCAGCCTTTCCCCATAACTTACAATAGAGCATTTTGGTTTGAGGCTTTGCTCAGGTATTATTTTGCCACACAGAGAAATACTTTTCAGATAACCTTCTCTCAAAGAGCTGATACAATTTCACATTCCTACTCAATGACAAAAGTCTGTATCTATGGGATATATCAGGTGTTTTCCACTTGAGGTCTAAGCAAGTTCTCTATTCACGTCACTGGATAAACAGGAATGTTTACCCTACCACAAAGGGAGACACAAGTAGAAGATAAAAGTAAAACTGGCACAGAGCTGATTACCACTTTTCAAAAGGCAGATTAAAGCTACCAGCAAGAGGATTAACAATAACAGGAAGGCAGCTGGAAGAAATCAAGAATCCAGTTTATCACATGCAGCAGCACATGTATTTTATTACTTTTCCTCAGGCCAACCTCAGCAGGGGATGCAGTGCCTAAAATCTAGCACTTGGTTGGCTAATTGGGGAACATGGCCCATAACAGTTAATGGATTTTGCATAGCAACCACATGGAGAATATAAAAAACATTTGTAACCACCTGAGAAAAATTTTCTTCTCCAGATAAACTCATACCCCAAAATCTGGTCTGTCACCCTTTTTCTTGTTTTGCATGCTCTTAAACAAATGCGTTTTCAAATGTGGATGCCTGATTTTTGGCAACTTAATCCCTACTTCAGCTCCTAAATGAAACAGGTTTATTTGTTCTTTTAGATTTTTTATCTCCTTTGTTGGAAATTAATTATCATTTTTACCATCTGTTGTGTAAGGGCACCTAGTCTCACTATACAGGCAATAAAATGCATTTGGTCCTGCTGTATTGCAGACCTCAGAACAGGAAGAATTGATAAATTTTTTAAATGCTGAAAGAGAAATCTGTCTGTATATCCCTGTGTACATTGCCCAAAACACTGGTCTCAGATCTTGACAGATTAGTCTCTGATGTTTCGCCTAGATTTCCCTTCACCTACCTGCATCTCCTTGCTCAGTGTGGTATTGGTTGATCCTACCAACTTTCCAGCCTCCCCGTGTCATGCTTACCACACAGAAGTTAAACAACCATTGACTGTTTGACCAGTTCTGAAGAAAGTGTTAAAAATAGCGATGGACCTACCTGATCTCCCCAAATACAGCTCCTGCTCTTAGCGTAACCAGGACTTTTGTACCATCAGGGCCTCCGAGGACTTGCACTTCACCCTGTTTAATGATGTACATCTCTCTGCCAATCTCCCCCTGGGCACACAAACACATAAAGATCCCATGTTTCAGCAGGGCAGTGGTTTTTTGTTAGAATCATCTGACAAACTGTTCTTCAAACATCTTTCCACTTTCTCATAAACAGGTTTACAGGTATCATGGAGAAATAAGTGTTTGCACTACTTTTCCTAGCACAAGGAATGACTTTGTCAGATCTAATTGTGATGTGGAACAATATTTGAACAGGGGTAAGACCATCTAGGCCAGCTTGGAAAAATAAGACTAGATAATAATCAGGATTGTAGCAGTCATTTCCATCAGCTATTCTGGTGAAAACTAAAATATTTCAGCAGCATATTTAATAACAGAGAAGTGCAAAAAAAGCCTATGCGTCATGGTCTAAAAAGCTTCAGTTTTTACACTATTATTTCTAATCATCACTTACCTAATTTAAAAGGAAAATAAGAATACATAATCATTCAAAACTTTGTCTACTTTTATGTAATCATTGTATGGCTTAAGAGATTATTAGTTTATTTTTTATCCTTCACATGATCTACTTAGGATTCAAAGCATGACATCATTATATACAATATAAAGCAGGCAAAATGGAGTAATATAACGGACTTCACAAACATGGTTATAGCAGTCCTCGCAACATCTCAATAAGACAGGCAAATATTTTTCTACTTATGCAGCTGGAGTAACTGAGGCAAAGCATCAATTTCATTTTGAAAGTGAAAAGGCAACAGCAACAAAGCCAGAACTGAAAACGTGAGGCTTGCACTTCTTATCCCTTCGCTTGTGCCTCCAAGCCTGCGTGTCGGAGCCTCCCTGGTAAAGTATGCTGGGGCCAACATACATCCAAGGAGGAGGCAGTATCAACAGATTTTTTTTTTCCCTACTATCTTTTACAGCATTAATTGGGTTACTATGGTTGTTGGCCACATAGTAGATCTTCACAAGTGAGCAGCCTTTTAGCTCTGAATCAAGCTGGAATAAAATGATGCTTCCATTTCTTGTAATCCATCCTTTTTGAGAACAGTTTGCATCTGACTGCAGGATCAAGACCCTGAATCTGTTACTGTCATTTATGATCTCTGCTGTAGCAGAGTCCCAGCCGCAGTCTAAGATCCTTCCATGCTGTGCATTGTACAAGCAAACACACCAAACTACTCTTCCACCCTTCCTAGCCAACAGCAATTGTGGGATTGGCCTTTGAAGGGACGCACCTGATCCTTCAGTGCACTCACAAATGTGTCACTTCCTACCCTGTGGAGTCAGTGGGACTAACTCAGCATTTGGGAAGAGGATCATATGCTTGACTCTCAGAGGGAACAGGACCTTAATGAAGATCCTGGACCAGAACTGCTAAAGACAAGTTAAGGGATTCTGATGGTCCCTTCTGGGTGTGATATGAACTGTGGGTCACTTGCTGGGACAGTTACAGTACTGACACTTCACCCTCCCCCATGCTTTAATTATGTCCAACACTACCTATAAGTACGTCTACATGCCTTTTGAAAAGAGGTTTGGGTTCACTTGGTCAGAAGCTGAGCTGTCTACTTGTGTTACTGTAAGGTCATGTTTGAGCCAAAATGCTAAGAGAAGATAGGTGTGTTTGCTAAGGGACAGTGTGACAGCGTTCAGCTGGAAGTCAAGAGATGGCTCAGAGCTGTGAGTGAAGGCAGAGCAAGATCAGATCCTGATGTGAGGAGCAGTATGGGATGCAGTGTATTTTCTACATTCCTGGATACACAAACAAAGCACATGCAAAGCATCATAGATTGAGATCTGCAGGCTAGGTTTTCATGCATATATGAATAAAAAAACTAATCTTCCTCCATTTTAAATATTAAGATTTCATGATGTATCATTAGATAAGCCATATTTACATTAGGTACTTTCCCATATTACTATAATTTTATGTTTGATAAATGTAAGTAATAAAATCCATATTGTTTTGTTCTAGGTTGAAACTCGAGAGCACGTTTGTTATTATTACACAGTGTACCTTCATTACTTTTATCCTATCTAATTCACTCAGGATTAATTGTATTTAAAGGACACTGTTGACTGGTATCTGAACTCTTTTTCTAAAATACATACTGTAATTATTATTTGAAAGAGACGACAATGCTCACCTTTTTGCAGACAAAGTCACCAGGCAAATACACAATGGATTTCAACCTTAGGAGCATGTCATATATCATCTGGGTATCGCACCCCTGTTAAAATAGTTAGAATTGGTTGCTCTGTTAATTCAGTAACACAAGTGATTATTAGTGCATAACACTGGCCAGCAAAACCCAACAAGACATAAATGATCCAGGGGTTCGTAAGTGGAATGCAAACTCAAAATATTATAAGGATCAGCTTTTAGAGCAGAGAAACGTCTGAAAGAATTGTCATTTCAGATACTTATAGGGTTCCCTTTAGGTTAAACATCTCTTCATTTTTTACTGAGTAAGCTTCCATGCTTCTAAATTCGGTGTGAAAGCTCAGTTAGCACTATGGTCACAGCTTTATAGGTCTCTTATGTGATTTTTTTTTTAACTGACCCAGGGAAAAACAACCCAGATAATGTCAAATGTTCGTATAAATCAATGAATTCTATGTCTTCAGCAAACATGGTGGAAACCATGAAGATACATAGTGCCTATCCAGAGTTATTGTGTGATTTTTTTTTTGCAATTATCCTAACAAACAAATTAGTGTTGAGGTTTCTGTATGTCAAGACTACTTCTAAAAACGCAGTGTCTCCTTGGTTTTGTTGTCAAAAATCCAATCTTACGTACCACATTTAAACTGTATCTCTGAAAGACTGTCATGATAACAAAGAGAAAGCTCCTTTGCACAAAAATTTCCTAAAAAGTAGCATTCACTACATGGAAGTTAAGTTGCCAGCACACACAGCATTAGTGACCTCTCAGGCAGCGCTAGGTGGTATACAGCAAGGAAAGGTGCGCTGTATTAAAAATTACATTCTTCTATGTCCGAGACTTTGAGATCAGTTATACTCTGAACTCACTCACAGTCTGACCATAACATCAGCTTTAACATGTTGATACAACAGGACTGTGTCTTAATCTCATTTGCTGTTTTTTTAATCTGACACAATTTTTTTAATTTACAATCCTATTTCCAAATTTTTTAATTTGACACAAAAAATTCAAAGGCACACACTTGGCTTTGTCCTGACACGTCTCCATTGACTGAAATATTTCTTAGACTTATTTTATATTGCCTATTAACAAACATGTTCTTAAGAGTTGCAAGATGCACAAAACAAGGCTTCTGTCTGAGGAATACCACACATTTCTGTATTCTCCTGTAAAACTACTTGCTTTGAATAAGTCAACTTTATTGACAATGGCAAAGTTCACATCAATTGCAATGGCGAGTTGCATTTTGGTTGGCATCTGCTCCAGTAATTCTGATTCATCTGTAAAAGAAAAAAAACCCACAAACTCTGTTAGTTAGAAAATATAAAGGAAGAATGAAAGAATGTCCATAAAAATGAGCATTGTACATAAAAATAACTTGATGGAGCTATTCTAGCATTTATGAGTTCAAATGAGGAAGCTGCTGATATGCTTCTACTAAGATACTGTCTTTGGAGTTACGTATCCTGTCTAAAGTTATACCAGAACATTACATGAATTAATAGACTTTGTGAAATAGTAAGTGTCATATTGCTTCGGAGTTTTTTTTCTATTCTAAAGCAAATTGAATACCCTCCTCACTTCTCACATGCAATTCAGAAAAGAAGAAATGTGAATTTTACCATGTATCTGTATCTGTACAACCACTCTCAAGTGGAGTTTCTACGTAACTGGAATTGGAAAGCCTTACCCAGCATTCCCTGAGAGTCCCATGTGTATTCATACCAGGTTCGAACACGGTTTTGGACCAGTTTTGGAATAGAATAAGTGTTCATATAGGAGACGGTGTTGTCCATACAGGAACGGTAGTAATTCTGTCCTGCTGTAGCTGCTCCAATTACATCTCTCATCTGCAAACATCAGTTGTTGTTACTACACATTTCAGCAAAAATAGTCTTGATTTGAACATCTTGTCAACAAGGTATAAAAAGTATAAAACGCTTGCAAAATCATTGATCAATTATACATTCAGCTGCATGTTTTGAATAGGAGCTTCATCTGCTTTTTCAGAACCATTATAGATTTAATGTAATTGTGTTGGAAAGTCTATGTTTATGATTTTAAAGGAATCTTTTGTGAGTTTTAGCTTATTCTTCTGTCTCATATTTCTGGACATGGATGAAAAATATAGATAATGCTTTTCTTAAAAGTCAGAAGTGAGGCAAACTGGGCTAAATTTCTCTAATAATATCAGCTGGCACCACTAGAATTAAGATCCTGCCACTGTTTAAATAGTTAAGCGAATCTAGATCAGTCCAAAAAATGCACTTTGGGCTGAAAGTTGTCCTTGAAGATTTTAGTGCAGGAACATAATTTAACATTCCAACACAAATCTAGTTTAGTTTTTAGAAAGCAGAGGAGTTAATGTTCATAGATATTCCTTCTTCAAAAGCATAACTATATAGACATGTTTTTAGTCAAAGGACTTCATACTGCAGTGGCTGAGGATTAGGATGCCAGTGGGCTGAATTCTGCTCCTTCTTACAGAGATGCAATTGATTGCAGTAGGAATAACAATTTTGGGGCAAGTGTGCTAGGCCAGGAATAACTCAGTAATTTTAAGGGTTTGTAAATAGGAATTATAACAAACTGCAATGAAGCTGTTTCTGTGTTAAGATTTAAGGTTTCAGTCTACAAATGACTATACTGGTTACAAAAACTAATCTGCAGAATCTTCTGGGGGATTGGTGCTTTCATTGACAGTTATATCAATTTAGGAAAAAAATATAAATATGCAACTCTGAAGTTTAATCCAACATACTTGAATTCAGTAGTTTTCCGGAAGAAATATTTTATATGAACTACTTTGTTTTATTTTTGGCAATTCTTGTTTGTGGATGAATTTTAAATCCTATAGGCAAGAATCTATTTTGTGATGATTATCTCTTCTTGCACTGCTAAACAGTAAGATACATGCAATTTTTAACTGTTTGATTGAACTTTTTGAATCCTTTATTCAAAATAAAAAACTAAATTTCAGTTTCCACCTTTATTTCTCATAATAATTCTTCCAATAACAGCCATGTACAAATCAAAAGGTCTGGAATCCAATAAGTCTCAAATATGAACCACAGCATTTGTTTTTCTCTAGGCAAGGTATTTTAAAACTTGTGGATCTAAAGCCCAAGTTTAATAGTTAGAAGTCAGGAATATTTCAGTTATTTTCATTTGGAAATATAACTGGTTTGCTGTGCTATGAGGGTTTTTTTTCCTCCTGCCAAATGAGAAGTAAGAGAAATAGAAAGCAGTTAATTTTCAGTTTAACTAATATATTGTAATTTATGGAAGAGAGTAGAATTCTAGTCTGACAAACATCACGGGATTTCCATTAACAGCATTCTGTTGGCAGTAGTATCAAGCATGTAATTTGTACATATTCGTATCATACCTACAATTATAATTTTTATATCAGATTTAGCAGTATAGTGTGAATGTTAAGGAACTGTCTCCTTGGCTGAGAGGAAGAAAAAAGGAATTATACATAGTTTCAAGTATCATCTGTGTCCTGCAGAGTCTTGGCTTTAAATCAGCTTGTGTGCAAAAGGGCTACAAAACTGGGAACTGATTAAACACATGTATTTGTCAGAAGAATAAGTGCAGATGACAGTTAAATAGAGGGACATTCAGATGGAAGCTAAATGTTTTCCCAGAACTACACTTCATTAAATTCAATATATTATCACTACATTGCAGTAATCTGAATGTATCTAGTTATTGATTTCTTGATGTACCTGACCAATCAAGCTGGAGAAGACAAAGACACCCAAGAAAAAATTCAGCAGTTGAAAAACTATCTCAAACAGGGTATGTGGTTCTGGAAGGCCACCGATGGTGATTAAAGTACGAACTGCCCAGTAGTAACACCTCAGATACCTGTAGATAGAGACAGCATTTTTGTTATTGGCTATAGGTACTTATGTGGTTGAAGTTAAGCATACACCTTCCTGAGTTGGGCCTTTCAGTGATGCCTTTCAGTCCAAAAGACCTTTACCATTTTTTATAAAGGGTTATGATTTTACAAATGGTACAGGTATGTAAATCATATTGAGCTGAATGTTCTCACTGACAGCAAAATAAGAATATATGGGAAATGCAGCAGTTATTCAATGCTCTCCAGTAACTCTGTGCAGCATTACAGAAGACTTCTGTAAGAAACTGCCAAGGTGGACATTACAGCATTAGAATGCTACCACTGAAGATGCCGTGATGTTAAAAGCAGTGTAAAAGTGTTAGAGGCTTCCCAGAGTTTATCAGTAGCATAGTAGACTCACACACATCTGAAGGTCTCTTTCATGGCTTCACTTGATGACACCAGTGTGAAGCCTTATGGTAAGCATGACAAATGCAGTGTTGTCCTCGTACCCATTCATTTTCCTACGCCTTTAACCATGTTGGTCTTCCTCCCACTCTGCTTCTGAGCATCCTTCATTGGCTCTGCCTCCTGAGTTATGTCAAACAGAAGTTCCATGTTTCTACAATCTGAATGTTAATCCAGCTTCTCCAATCCACTTCGCTTACTCCTACATTAGCTTCACCTAGTGGCTGGCCTCCACTATCCCTTCTGTCACCTTAACAAAAACTTTTTTACCTTCTTCACTAGTTTCCCTCAAGACTGGGAAGACTGTCCATCAATGGCTATAAAAACTACCTTGTTAACACCCATGAAGACTTTTCTCAGAACTCTCTTGATCTAGAACCCAAATACAGCAGTGAGCAATGGTCAGTCACTAAGACTCTGCTTCCACATGTGGCTTATATTGACTCCTTCCCTGTATCTCTCTGCTGTCTCTTCTGTATACCTGAATTGTGATCTCTTTGGCCAAAGACTTTTTGTTCTGTTTGTACAGCCTTGTGCATGACAGGGCCCATTACATTCAAGCAGAGCATTTCTATTAGTATGATAACACCAGTTTAGGAAAACAACAAAGGACCTAGACAGAATTAATATTTTTTATTGTTTGAGGATAGTCATACTAACCCTCTTTTATATATATATGCATACACACACACACACACACACACACACATATATATGAAGTGCCTTGGCATCTTGGCATTTTTAAACTTCTGTTTTAAATTTTGTTCTAGAACATGGCACCACTAGTAATGCAACATCTCCCATACTGTGCAGCTGGGATTAATTGGTTCAAGTAATTGTCATGAATGTGCTATAATTTCCTTTTTTTCTGAGCTAACAAGTAATTGGTTTAGGAATATTTTTAAAGGCCCCCTATTAATTAGAATTTGACTTCCTAAGTTTCTGTACAATCAGACTTCAGCTTCACTAGTGATTAGCAGTGGAAGTTTGTTTTCCTTAATTGTACAATGAGACTTTCTATTATTTCATCTGTGACTATTGCTTCTGAAGCAATGAAGATTCCTTCTATTTATTGAATTTTATTGACTTGGAAATATTAAAAAAACCCCACAAATAGTACTTTTGGAGATGTTTGTTTTGAAATAGACTGTTTTGCATGCATCTTCTCATGCCTACCCTGAATCTGAGGCTGCCTGATCTGCTTGCAGGCTTCAGATGTACATTTTAATTTGGTGGCCTCCACTTTTAAACTCCTCTCTTATTAAGATATGAGCTCCACTCCTGTAAATAAATGGTCCGTGTAGCAATACAATTGGAGGGTCAGTTTTGTGCAAATATGAGAAAATAAAATCATAAACCCAACCAATTCCAATGAGGGTTTTTATTTAAATCACTGAAAAGTGTTTGCAAGTCTTTCACCTAAAATGTCAGGCTTTACCAAGCAATCGATTTTTGCTTTTCATTACAATGCCACTTTTTGCTTCGTTGCAGATTAATGAAATGCAGTAACAATGATCATTTTTACCATAGTTTTCTAGTTTTAGATGTTTTCATTCAGAGTTCTTAAGTCAAAAAATTAATTGTATATCTGCCATCATATAATTTTCCTTTGTTAGGAGTGCAAAATGAACACCTGGATTACACCACTATAATATTTTTTTCACTTGCATTCAAAAAAAATCATCACCTATGCATGCTTCCAGCAAAGTACGCATAAGTGGCAGCTTTCTTTTAGACTTCTGTTGCATAAATAAATAGTACAGAAAAGCCTCAGATCTGTTTTGGAGGAATTGCAGATTTAAGCATAAAACAATATCTCTAGCTTGTCTGAGGGGAATTATCATATAAGGCATATCAATATCATATTCATGTGCCATAACTGAGAATGCTGTAGTGCTTGAAACATGTATAATTTATGAATATAAAAGTAAAGAAATTAACATTACTTCTGTGTTAGTTACTATAGGAAATGAAAGAAATTAACCAACTCTCTCACCTCCAATGGCCTTGGATGCCAAGCTTGCTAAACCCACTATGATAAACAATATAATCTTCTTTCTGGAAATGTCTACAAAGAATGAAAGCAGCTCCTCAAAGGTATTTGGGGGTCACATTCTTCTTTGCAGTGTTGTATATCCAAAATGTGAGAGATTTTTTTCAGATCTGCCCACCCCCTTCTGCAGATGTAGTTAATACAGTATATTCTTCTGTAATTTTACTTCAAAAGAAACTTTCTACTGGCAAAGTCACAAGATATTCACTATCTCTTAGGCACAGGTTTTATATTTCTTCCATTTACGCATTTTATTGTTTTTATTTTAGTCTGAAATGAAACTTACACAGTTGAAATACAAACCAGCATTTTTCCCTAAGAAGGGGAGAAATAGGATTGTAAATTTTGTTTAAGGAAAGCCAGAAATAAGAGACTCCTATTTCCACAGTATTAGCAGCTCTGCTTCCTACTAGCTAGCGTCTGGAGACCATCATTGCTCACCATACAGCTTACTAGCATGCTATAAAATTACTGTTGAAGCAAACAACATGAGACAAGAAAGGGATTTTCCCTCTGCACAACATCGCGTGTTTATCCTTCAGGCAATCAAACTACTAGATTTTTCCCTAAAATAAGTCCGAAGTATGAAAATATTCAGAAACACTGCAAATAAGATACCTTGTAACTTTAAGCCAACAGAAATATCTGTCCATTTCAGAATACACTAAGCTTCTTTTGTGGTTTTAGTTAATACAGGTGAATCAAATCTTTGTGCACGTGGCTACCAGATTTTAAGGCGGTATTCACACATTCATTTCAGCCCAGGGAAGCATTATTTCAGGGCTATCACATTTGACTCCTCTCAGATTACAACCAGGATGGGTTTAAGCAGAGTAAAGAAGTGGCCTTTATAAACTGGCACTCCAGTGACCTCCTCCTTGGTACCCCTTTTTCTTGAGCGACTTACTCATCAGGTGGCTGTGGGTATGATGGTCTCAGACAGGGTTGTGGAAAAAAACTATGAATATTTTTTATCTAAAAAGTATGATTGCACGTAGCAGGTCTGAAAGCGTTAGGTCTGACATACTTGAGTTGGGCTGTGCATTCGCAGACTGTCTGGAGGCACAAAACCGCCTCTCTATAGCAAGCACTGCGAGTGGACACATCAGACATATCGCAAGTGCAACGCGTATCTGCTATCCACGAGACACCTTTTAAGATATGCCAGTCTTACTGTGTATTGGGCAATGTGTACCAAAGAAGTAGAGTTGTGCTAGGCAAGTACAGTGCCGGTTTTCTGGGACTTCCAGATATCTGCTAAGTCTGAGCGGGAAGGCAGCAAGCTATACAGAAATGCCATCAGGATGCAGATAGATGTCTTGATTAATAAATATGCCAGAGAATTTTGCAGACTACTTGTGGATGACTTGCAAACAGCAGAAGTATATCATAAGCAAATTGGAATGATTTGTTTTGCCTAAATTTAAGGCATGGGAGTTTCAGCTCCCTAGTTTTGGTTTCCCTTATGGGCAGTCATGAGAGACAGATATTTCCATGGGACAGTTCAGAACAACAATATTGCTTTCCTGCCTTGATTCCCTTTCTAGTGGATTTGTCCATTTTCCTCAAGAACTAGGGAAACCAATATTTTACTTAGGTAGTTAAATCAGATTGTAAATAAATGTGTATAGTTCAAATTCTTCACTTAGCTATAATTAAGAGACCTTTTCAACATCCTGCTGCTGTGGTTGCATAAGCTCTACACTATGGTGTTGCACCAGGGATGTTGTGCTTCTGCATTAAGAGAGACTGAGGTCTATCTGCCTAATTATACCAAGCTCTTGAGTGCAGTTTTAATGCTGGGAACATCTTGTGCAGCTAATTTGGGTGCATTGAAGGGGGGTAAAGTTGATGACCTTTTGCACCTCAGGTCAAAGGCTTTGACTGAAGGCTGCCATGCAAAAGACCTCAAATTTTCTTCGACTGGCACTAACACTTCAGCGTCTGAGCACGAGCTGGAAAAGAATACAGCTAGCAGAAATTTGCGAAAAGAGCTACTTTGATAATTTGTGGTTTGAGTGCTGTGTACAGCTGTTAGTTATAAATTGAATTTCACCAGTTAGTATGCCTGCTCAGGAACATATATACAATCAAACTGATAAAGGAAACTGTTGTCTGTGTGTTCTTTTTAGCCTGGAAAGGAAACAAAAATGATCCCAGAAGTGTTGACATTCTTAAGAACTGGTTTTGGCCATAACTAGCAACATTTTATGGACACGGCAGGGATTCTACATCAAACATCCATGCCACTAAATCAGTGCCAGATTATTTGTTTTGGTTCAGTGTAATCTGAGACCACTAGAACTTTGATTTATTTGTCAAACTGCTTACTGACATTTTTTTAGTTAGCTAAGAAGCTACATTTGTCTTATCTTCTTTCTGAATGTGTTCCCATTCTATGTGAGACCAATGGCATATTTTGCTTCACATATTGGCGAATCTGACTGCTATGTGAAAGGAAATTACATCTGCACTGCTGTGCCATAATATATACTGCAGTTCTGGTCACTTTTTCTGTCAGATTTTTCACAGATTATTCTTAGTTCCCGCTTTCCAGAGAAATGAATATACCTAGAAGTATCTTGTCCGATATGTTTAACTCACACTGCATCTCTAATAATAACTAATGTTCACATAATGGCTCTCTGTCAAAAATCCCCAAATATTTGACAATCGGATAATATGAGATGCCTGATTCTCTAAGGCAATGACTATCTCATACAGAAGGCATTTGCTGTTAGCGGGATACCAAGTTATAGTTTATGAAATGCAGCTCAACATGGGATACTTTTTGGGGTTCCATGTACATGAGAGCATATAATCCAGCATGAGTTACAGGCAGAAGAATAAAGTCATATGTTCAGCAACCAATGTCAAGATGAGGTAGATTAATGGTGTAATGAGGGTTACATGGATATATTCCAATATGCATTTTATTGCAGCATCTCAGTTTAATGCAGACCTTGAATTATCAGTTTATTATTATTGTTTATAAATTTTTTTCCCTAAATCCCAAGTGATTTCAGTGTGACATCATTTGAGAACTGTTTTTGTCTCCTCATGGAAAAGGTATCACAAAATATTAAAAAAACCCTGACCATTGTCTCTGGGCACAACTACCTCATCTGTGATCAAGCTAGCAAATAATTTCTACCAATTGTTTCCCTGAGTGAAATGTAGAATATTCTTGTGTGTGAAAAACAAGACAACTTTCTTGCCTGTTCTGAAGAAACATTAAAAACTTGAAGACTGAGAAAGTGCTCTACTTTTGGAGTTTTCGGGTTGCTCGGTCTTCGCCACCTTATTTTTTGATTATGAGGCAACTATTCCCAAGAATGACATTAAAAAAAATAGCTATAGTGGAAATTAATTCTGCATTTTTCTTGTCAGATTTCTGGAATCTTTGATCCTGAAAATAAATACCTGTGTATAACTTCACTTACATAAGCAGTCCCACTGAGCTCCATGAGCCTGCTTGCATGTGTCTGACCGCAGTACTCAAGCTGTGTATTTTAGTGGTGTGTGGAAACTTCAGCCATGTCATTTTTTTTTGAGAGAGAACTGTAATTATAAAAAAATCAATGCTGCTTTACATAAAGTGTGTTCTACTCTCAAAGGCTATTTTCTTACCCTTCAAGATAGTGACTTTGCACCAAACTTGTGAAGTCTAGCAAATTTACAAGCAAGAGGAGCATGTCTCCAAAAGAAACGTGAAAAGTTGTTCAAAGGGTGGTTTATGACAGCAGTAGTATAGTATATGCAGTTTTGCAAAGAAAGTAATTAATGAACAAATAGAGCTTCTGTGGCATTAACTATATTATGGCCTTTGAATGAAATGAACGTTCATACATCTGAACCTACCGGATATGGTTTTTTTATAACTACACACAAAATATATTATGGCTTTACTATTTTCTCTTGCTTCCTCTCCATCATCTTCATGAATGTCCCTTACTTGGCAGCCAGCCTATTGCTGTCATGAGGAGTTTGTGGAAAAGTGTGCCAATATCCAGTCCTTCCCACTGGAGACACTCTGCCACATGCTTAAGCATGACCTTCGCAAAAGATCAGAGGAAATGGGTGCAATTTTTTCAGACCAATCACCATGGTGTTTAGAGGGACTAAAATGTTGCATCTTAATGACACAGTGCTGTGTGGCAGAAAAAAAATTTGTGCCTCTGATTCTTTTGAGGGATTGTTCTGCAACCCTTCTAACAGTTCCCATGTGCATACGCAATCAGTAAGTTTAATTTATGACCCTTGTTGCTTTCTAAATGTTTAATTAAGTTAGTGCTTAGGACTGACTCATAAACCTATAAAAGCTGAAAGTGGTAAACTGATTATTCACTGCACCTGCCCTCCAAATATGTGTTAGTAATGAAAGTTGCTAATCAGCAGTCATGGTGCTAAAAGTTTGCTATCCAAGCACTTGTAAAGTAAGGGCATATCCTACAAGCAAAGGCATGGGAAAGGGGGGGATGCAGGGAGGAGCAAAATCAACAAAATTCCCTTGCAAGAGAAAAGGACTTACATGTTTCCTTTGCCATCGTACACCCATCTGGTGCTGCCAAGTCCTTCATAGTCTGAAGCCCAATAATAGAGGCATGCATTAATGTGCAAGATAAACAGCAAGTACCCAGTTGTTCGAATGACCCTATAAAAGTCAACAGATTCCTGTAAAACAACTTACATTTTTGCTTCCTTTTAATATGGAACCCATTGCTTTTTTGGATCAACAACATTTATATGAAGCGTCTGCTAAGTAGTTTCCCACCTGTACTGACTCTGTGAAAAAAATAGCTGACAGTTACCTGTCTGTCACGTTTGTCCAAGGTCAAATAAATACCTTTCCTAGAATATTTGACACAGGGTAATTTTTAAATTATGGTTCCTGGAGGACTTTATAATCCACTTCTTTAACTGGCTATGAATATTTACAGAAATTTGAAGTTATATTAATGAGGCTAGAGGGTTAATGTTTTTGCCAAACTCTGTTCAAGGCAGGCTCTAAACTTGTGAACTAAAGCCAAGAAATGTCTGAGGTCAGAAATGAACTGCTTTACAAGAGCTGTGCTAGGAAGCCTGCAGTAGATGCACTAAATAGTGTGATTTAGTGGCTACATCAGGAGTTATATCATTTCTAATCCCCATTCCTCTGCTTATGGCCGGTTCTTTGAAGAACATCAATGATGAACTACTTAAGCACCAAGCAGCTTTCTGTTTAATACAATAATGATCTCATTGTATATCCTCTGTTCAGTGCATGGGGATCAAAAGAAAGATCTGGATTTAGTTGGATTCAAATATTTGTACAGGCAAGGAATAAGTAATCAGGAAAAGTACAGGACTTGCCTAAACCCTGGGAGGCTAATACATACCGAGTTTATCTGCTACAGCTAGGATTCAATTCAGTTTGCAACGCATAGTAATTGAGTACGTGGTTTTATGAAAATTTAAGTTCTAAGTTAGGTCTATAAACTAAATTAATAAGAGATAATACCTCTGTGGTTGCTCCTGTATTATGCACTCCTTTGCTGATTCTTCAGGTGCCATTACATGTCCTCCTTTGCCTTTCCATGCCATTGAGCAATCTACCTATGTGTACTCTTCTTTAGGATGTTGACAAATGCATGTCACTTCTCTGTTTAAATGTTGGTGTGCTTCCAGGACAGCTTTTTTAGGGTTGCAAGCTATTGAGAACAGCAGATAGCTGATGCAATCCAGTAATATTGCAATATTGACCATGCTGGGTCTTGTGCACAAGCTTGAATCCATGCAAGTGGACTCCTGAGGTCTGAGTAAAGGTTCTGGAAGCCTTTGATACCTATATTATATTTGTCTAGGCCCATGTTGAATCTACCACAATGGATAGATAAGATGTAGTAACTTTTGCTAGCTCTATTCCTACAAACTCAAACTAATGAGTTTGAGAAGAGAACCCACCCAGGCGCATACACTTGATGTGTAGAAGTTTAGTTTTACATTATCCAGATAATTGGTGCCTTATCACTCAAATGGTGACCATAGCAGGATCTCAGATAAAAAAAAAAATATTATATTCAAATAAAATGCAGTAATTTGCTCAAACAGCCTTGTCTTTTTTTATATTTTTAACTCTCATTTGTACTCTTCTTCTGCATAACAAAATCTCTTCTCCATTTGTCCTTTTTATTTCCTTACCCTAATGCCTTCTGCTAAGCCAATTAAAATATCTCTTCCATATAAATGTTTTTACCAATGAGCACCTCAAAATCTGAGAATCAGTGTTTCCTGAAGTACGTTTTAGATCATTGTATCAGGGCATGGCATGACATATTTAGTAGGTGTTTTGCAAATACAAAATAAAATATTTTGGTAGCGCAGTGTGCAGGTATTTTTCTTCTACTACAAACTTTAGCAATGCACTGGTGGGAAACCCATAGATAATGAAGTGTCAATACTGTTAACCCTATATATGCTATTTAAAATTACATTTTAGAAATGAAGAGTTCTCTATTTCACACATTTCTGGTTTCTGGCTTCTTAAAAGTGTGAGGTAGAAATGTAATATTTACATTCTGATGTTTACATTCTGTAAATGATTTAATACTGGAAAAAGTAAATGAGCCTGTGATCAGGAAGCAAAGACACAAGCAGAAACATGCAGATGTGGCACTCAACCAATCCCATGCTACAGAGGTATCTAAAATAACAAGGCAGAACAGCTTTGCAGAGTAACTGTGTCTGTCTTTGCAGCTACTTCATAAGTTTTACAGGCCCAGTGAGATCTTGCTGGGTGTGTCTTACTGTTTCTGAGTGAGCACTTTCTCTGTTTTTTGACACACAAATCAATATCAAATCCTTCAAAGTTAGGGTAGTTTGAAGATATAAACATCCCATTCTCAAACTGCCCTTTAAATGACCATTTCCCATTCCATACTTATATATAGTGTGAAACACTGTCCCTTGCAAAACCTCCTACCTAGGTGAAAATAGGTTTGCTAATTTGTTCCCATTTCCTTGAAAGCCTTATACACACAACATGACTGTTACATACAAGCTAATTACTTGGTTCAAAACCATCTATATTAAAATCTCCCAGTACTCACAGCAAATATTGCAGGAGATACAGAGAAGTAATTGAATTAAGGCTCCAAAGCAAAGGAAGTAATATGGAAATTAATTAATTAATTTTAAAAGTTTTCAACATCAGAAAAAGTTTAAAAATATAGGTAAGAGAGATGAAAACTCATTCTTTTTAATGAGATTAGAAAATGGAGAAGATAGGGAGGCAGTGATTCAGAAACTGAAAAGCAATTTCTTCATCTTGTGCAAATTCAGAGCAGGCCTTCTCTTGTACAAAGAAGGATTTAAAAAAAAGAAAAAAAAAATGAACAAACCACAAAAGACTCTTCAATAAGTGAAAGGAAAGGGCAACATAAGAATAAGCTTTGTGGAGGTCAGCATCTCAAAAATACATTAACAGAACTTTCAAACTTCTAAGTTTTGTTTCATTTTTCAGGTACATGAAAATATGAAACAGATGTTTCAAACTCCTTGTCGAATTAACTAGTTTCTAAATATCATAAAATACCTCATGTGTAATGTATAAATACCAAGTCTACCATTTACGTGCAGTAATTTCTGAAATAGAGTAAGATTGTAAACAACAGATTCATATTTCTGCTGCAGCAGCACACAAGAACAATACATGCCCCAAAACCGGGACAGGGAAAAAAAAAATTGTTGGTGTAGGAATTGCACAGGATAAACTATGGCTGATGATACTGAGAGTAGATGACAAGAGTGGTGATACAGTAGATGGGCTCACTGAGTCTTAGCAGCATCGCTGACTGCTGAGGGGCCAATGAAACTTGCCATACCCGTGTCCATGGACTGCTGGAGTTGGTTCCAGTATTATTCTAGTCAATGCAGAAGGTCAGAACATAGTGCAGTGGACAACAGTTATAATCACTGTTTGAGATTTGTGCTGAACTGATTCTCATTCCAAGTTTAGTCAATGCAGTGGAGGATCAAGTTTCTGTATATGCCAGGTTCATGGTGAGAGCATATTTGAAGAAAAATGTTGACACGGGCTCAAGCTCATGACTCTTATTAAGTACAAATAAATAGCTACTGAGGATTTGGCACTGCTATTAGCAACCTAAAGAAACCATTCTTTAGCTCTTTCACTAAAGAAACTTCTGATAATTATGATCAGTTAAATCTTGTCAGAACACTCAGTTTGGTGAACATTTTACCTGACCCAGGCCAGCTGAACTGAGCTAGATTTCATATGTGAGTGAAGATTTACATTTTTTATTGTAATGATTATAATATAAATATTTTTAAAAATCTTAAATATACATTAAGTAAGTTAACAATGTGTCATATTCCTTTCAGTGCTTCACTGACAAGCCATGAAATCAAATGGAATGCATTCTATGCCAAGCTTTGCATTCTACGAGAATTTAATAAGCACGTACCTGTAGATGTATGCTTTGTCCAGGATAGCTTCCAAACGATCATTAAACTCAAAGAATGTATTATGCTGAATGGAAAACAAATGAAAGTAATGCAATCACTATTGCACGTCACACACCTTTTTGTAATAGTACAGACATTAGTTCACATACACCTTTTGAAAATAATGGATTTTTCGGTAGTCTGACTTTCTCCAAACGTGTAACTAAAAGGTGAAGGGCAAAGCAAAGATGAAAATTGACCTAAACATTGTTTTGGGTGTTCTGATTATAGAAATAAACTTGCTGCTTAGGTCAGACTGCTACAGATGAATGACTTCTACATCCTCAAATGTATATAATTGCTTGGGCAACTTTATCAGAGAGAATTACACACATAAAAATCACTTTTTACTCCTTCTGATTTTCCAGTAATTCTCGGTAAGTGATCATATGTATCAATAACCACGTAGTAGATGATACTATGTAGTAATAATTGCTGCTGTATCAAATTCCTCCTGTTAATTACTTGAGGTTTAGTGATAGCCATTAATATTTGCATGTAGCTTTTTTCTTTGTTTTTGTTCAGTACATGTCTGTTTGCCTAATATGAGGTACTGTTTACCTTTTCATTCTTTCATATCATTTTGGTTCTGATTCATGGAATTTTGAAGTATTGTTGAAAAATGAAGAGAAGAGCACCCTCATTTTATTCTCAGAGTTCTTGTTCCCCCTCCAACTTTAAATGAAAGCTAATTCTTCATCAACATATTGCTTGTGTGAAGGGGAATGTATTTAGCTGCAGAGTGGCCTGCTAGGTACCATAAAATGTAGGGAGGGGGCTGTTATCTGATCCCTTCTCAGTCCCTTCATTGCACAGCTCCAGATGTCTTTGGACTTGATAACAAAAATGGATTTATGCTTGTTAAAGATGCTGTGTATAGTTTATGTTGTCCTTAAAATTCCTTCCCTTGCTTTTAAGCATGTGACATTACCAACGGAAAGGGAAAATACATTAACATTAATTAGTGATCTTAAATAATTTTTTTTTTGATCTTTGAAAACTAAACAGGTAATTTAAGATTAATCTAATTTAAATAATGTAAACAAACCAGGCTTAATCATAAAACACCTTTCAAAAGTAGGAAATAATGAAGTCAAAAGAAAAAAAAAGAGAATAAGGGCTTCATTTGGTTAATTATATCTTGTATTTTTTGTTGCTTTGTTTACTGATGTTGTAGCTTATCCTGAAAATATTTTCCAATTTCTAAATTTCATGTTCCTAAATATTATAAACAACTTTCCATTGGGTTTTAAAAACACTTATGTGTGGTAAGACATTCGCCAGTAACACAGAGCTTACCTTTAACATCCTATTTGCTCTAAATGCTGGGTTAAATCCAAAGAAGAAGTATAAAACTTCAAATGGCAATACTGATAGCACATCGAGCTGTTGAAGAGCAGAGAGGTCAATTTAAACTTCCCAATAATCATCATGCATTTACTTGCTGTCAAAAACCTACTTAGACCAAATCACAACTGAGTATAATATTTGAACAGTCAGCATGCTAAGCCTGTAACTTCCAAAGTACTGGCAGGCAAGAATATCTCTTTGAAAACTGCAACAGCTTTGCTCTGCCCTGATTTTAAGTCCCCCATGCCTGAGATTTTAATGTTTCATGGGGATTATTAACAGTACCTCAGATATTTGATTACTAATACATTCTGTTATTTCAACTACTGTTCTGACAGGACTGAAATGGTAAGCATGTGACTGGTGAGTGGAGGTGGGGAGAGCACTCCACAAGAACTTCTTAGTAGTCCTAAGGCTTTTAAAACCAGGCTGCCTAAAGCAGTCTGGGGGAACACAATGAATTAGACTCCTTGCTTGCAACTTGCAGAAGCCATATGTTACAAATAACAGATAGATGATAGGGTGATAAGTTTGGATGTTTTTTTTTTTTTAATAGATATTGTCTTTTATTATATTTGGATGCTTCTCCCTCCCATATCACTAAGACTTTCAACATCTCCCTGAAGTACATCAACTGTGTGATTACTCTTCTCATCTGCCTACTTTATGCTTTCCAAGAATTCCGTGGAGAGAAGGAAAGCTGTGGCAAACTTGGCTTTGCTTTTCTAAAGACCCTGTGATGCCTTTCTCTGTTGCAGATATCATTTGGGAACAAAAGAGGGACATGGAACTGTAGGTTTCATCTCACTATAATCAGAAAATGCCTTTTCCCTGAGAGACATAACCTGTGTTGGCAGCTACTAGCCTGCAGCACTGACTTTTTATTCCATGTAAATAAGATGCAAGTAATACCTGAACTGTGTGAAAAAAGCAAACCAAAATGAAAAATTCATTGAGGACAAGAAGCCTTTTATGGCCTCTCTCCCTCACTCAGACACACATCTAAACAGAGGCAAAATTTAGTCAGTGAGTGCTTTAATATCAGTAACTGTTAATTAGTACTTAATCATATGACAAATTCCCAGATTATATCTGTATATTGCATGTAGTGAGAACACTCAACTCTCATTAGTTTTTGCAGAAATCAAGAACACTAAACACACTGCAAGTGAGAACTTAAAATAAAAACCTACACATCCACTTAGTTCTGTTGCTGTAACCTACTCACTTGCCTGTACAGTGTATATCCTGCGCTTTTGGACAGCTTAACCTCAAGGATCTAAGTAGTGATACCAGAGTGACTGAGACAAATTGAACTCTGAAATAAGGCAGTGCAAGAGTATTTACAGAAGAGGAAAGGGCAATAACTGAGATTTCAGAGATGGGGGCTCAGTGTCACAGAGCTGTATGTGCATCAGGAATTCAATATACTACCTATCCTCTGCTGGAAAAAAAACAATATTCAGGAACAAAATGAACAGTTTTCCTGAATCAAATGAATCTTTGTTTTTACAAACCTCAACGAGCATCAAAAATCTTAGTTGGAATTTTTGCTTACTTGCATGAGCGATGACCTATTCAGTACCACACAGAACAGTTCAACGAATAGACTTATCACCTAACTTCAAGACTTTTAGTTTTGTTTAATGAATCTCTGGCAAACCGTGCTATTGTCTTTCAGTTTGTGCGGAGATGACCTCGCACAAATGCATCAAACCAGAGAATTTTATCAATTCTAGTTTATTAATTTGTTATTGCTTTGAATTAATATTTATATTTGCATTTATAATTATTCTGTTTTACAATGAAATATCGTTTATGAAGATGGCAGTCTTCAGTTGGTGAGCACCGACATGCCATCAAGCTAATGCTTTCTGGTGATGTTCTTAAATCAACAGTGATTGTCAGTGAATGAAAAAAATCCTGTGAAATCCTACAGTCAGAACTTACATATTGACATCAGTAACACAGGATCTACTTACCCGAAACCTCATAGAGCTGTGGTAGAATTTCTTCATTTCCACTCTGTCTGACTACAGTGATAACGAAAGGAGAAAAAGGCAAAGTCAAGAACAGAGTGTAAAGAATGAGCCTCTGCTACTCAGCAGTAATAATAATTTTCTTCTGATAACAAGGAGGATGACAGTTATATTAATGATGGTCTAAAAGTATGAATGGAGAAATAGCTATAGGAGAAAGCAATACTTTTATTGCACCAGTTTACATTAGACCAGGTTTTATTCGACCTACTTGAAAAAATCAGGTTTCGGGTTTGTCTGATTTTTCCCAAGTCTGGCTGTTGGTCTAACAAAGTATGTTACATTTTTCCCACAAATCTTCCCTCTCAAGACACCTACACCAGTTGGTGCTTGACCCAAACCCCTTCAATTTCAGGGCCAAAAACTCCATTTGACTTCAATGGTTCCAAGAAAAATACAAAGAACATTTCTGATGGTGCTGTACAAAATTAGCTCTTTGGAAGTGCTAGCATTATTAGCACTATAATAATCAACATTGCATTCATTAGTAATGATTAGCTATTTATTTTTAAATAGCTCTCCATGGCAACTGATGCTAATACCTTAATAAGAAAGGGTAATCACAAGTATCTAAAGAAATGTATCTATTATTATACTTTCTGTTTTTATATCAGGGACAATTTAAAAAAAGCTTTAAATTCTTAAAGGCATTTCCATGCCAACTTTTCACTATTATCCCTATAAGCATTAAACTAAATGCAGGACATCAGGGAGTAGATGATCTCTTCATGCAGTAAAATCTATGAATTGTACAAACAGCTTCAGGGGAAATAGAAGGTAAGCTTCCTACTTCAGAGTTTTAACCTTGTTCATAAAATTTGAGTTTTGTAGGATTTAGGCAAGATTGCCAATAACTGAATGTCTTGGCATGGAAAAATACATTACACTGCACTGCATTTAATATCTATCCAAACTATATTTGCACAGTTTTATCTGGGATTCCTCTGTAAAGGTATCAGTAATGTCTTGTATGCACAACATGTAAAATTTTATGTAAAGCACTGAACTAAAGCTAGTTCCAAATTACATTTGAGGATATATATTTGAATTTTCTGTCTGTTGGGCACAGTAGTGTCACACTGAAGTTATCTAAACTCATTTTTTTCCACATTAGGTTTTCTTCTCTCAGAAGTTAAAGGATCAAAAGTAGGGAATATTTTAAAGAAAAGTTGATGTTCTAGATGCCCTTTTGATATGTTAAGGGCAAGCTTTCCCCTTTATTCAGATACTTGCTTATTAGTTTGCATTTTTCTATAAAAAGATGACACAAAAATAACAGCAAGATGCAAAACTGAATGTACATATTTTTCCAAAATAAAATATCTCAAATAAATTATTTCCAAAGCATCCTGAAATTACAAGGATTTTCTCTGATTTTAGCAAAAAACCCCACAGTCTCACAATCTGTAACAAAAGATGCATAACCTGCCCAGCCCTAGCAGAATACAAACTCTCTTTGACTATGATTCTTGCACAAGGTGAATGTAAAGCTAAAAGTTTCACACATAATCACTCATTCCAGTGAAGGTGCACCAGTTTACTCCTGGTGAGAAAGAGCTTTGTGCCTGTTCTGACTGCTCTCATCTGTTACTTTGAAATCTGTTTTTTTCTTTTTTTTAAGAATGTAGAAAATTGATATGTTTCCTTCTTCCATAATAGGGTAATGGAAGGTCAGTGAAGAAGAACTTTGATAAATATAAAAGTTACATAGATTTGACATAGCAGGAAAAATATGTCAGTTTAGAGGGATTTTCTATAATATACTTTAACTTACAACTACTACCCGTGGATATCCCACTTCCAATACTTACTATTATATCTCCACCTCTTAAAAATTGCACTCGGGGCTGGAAAATCAGTAAGTCACACAGGTAGCAGATATCACAAATGATGTCAATAGTAACCCAATATATTGTATTACTCGGGGTTTGATATGGAAACACAAAGCGAAGGGGAATAAACCAGCAATTCCAGTTATAGGCAATCGTCACAAGCATGAGCCATGCTACGTAACGGCGATCTGAAAGAAAAAAACATTGTACTTACAGCCATGAACTTAGAATCTTTTCTCATTCTTTTAGACATTTATTTACTGCAGTTCTGCCCACAGCAACCTACCATTCTCCCTTTTTCAATGGCACAGGCTGCTAAAGTGATGTAGGTTGAAACTAGGAGTCACACAAAGAATTTGCAAAAGGGAAAGAAGGTGAGTTTATGAGACCATATAGAATTTAATGCATCTGAAGAAACTTGATACATTTTGCATGCTACTTGTATAACTGACAAAAGAATTATTTGGCCCTAATGAATCGGACAAATTCTAGATAAAGAATCAGAATACTTGGGTTTTAATTGTGGTTGGTTTGCATACCAGCTTTGGGCATACCATCTTTACAACTCTTGTCACTTTTCATGTCTTTTCCCTGTTTGGAATAAATGTTCTTTAGCGTAGGATCTATGCATCCCTCTGAGCTGCAATGTGGAATGTGGATCTCATGGTGGCTCACAGGTACCATCTAATACTAGGTCACTTCAATGCGCCTTTACTCCATTCTATTGCATAGCTTTTAATTTACCTGTGTATGAGTCTATGCTGTCTGGTAGCTGCAGATACTCCATGTATTTTTTCAGTGGAGGTTTTTTGAATTTACAGCACAGCATGTCGCAGTAATGATCCTCCTCTGGCTTTGCTTCTGCGTCCTCTTTCTTTTCTTCTTTTTTTTCTTCTTTTGGTGGGGGTGGAGGCTTCTTCTTTGATGGTGCTAGACACATAGAATGCCACAAATGGAAACATTTGAATAATGGCTCAATGCCTACACCCTGTTTTAACATGTAAAAGAGCCTCATCATGTTAAAAACTTTTCTAAAAACTCTTGGCAGTGACTAAAGCTGCCGTTCATTATAAAACTGAATGCATTAGAAAACAGATTGGAGAATAAAATCACCACTGATACAGTCATGTACATCTATCAAGACCAAGACACTTCATGTGAAATATTACTGTACTTCCTTGGACAGTGCCCACAACTAATGTCATCAAAGATTGTTGAGAAATAAGGTAATACAAAATTCAGCAATCATTAATGCAGCAGGGCATTTATCTTTACATGACTGTTGCAAATAATGCATGCAATTAGGATGGAGATAAGAAAAGATGTCTGTGCTGTGGGTTGATCTCTGTCCCTCTCCTGAGAACTGTTATGCAAGATGCAGCAGGTGAAACTAATGGGAAGCCTATGGTTTTGTATGTTACTAGGCTTACAAGAGTCTTGTGGCACTCCTTTGAGCCCAATTCTTCCACCTTTGGGCCAGATAATTTTGTCCACATGTTTGTCCCATTAATTCTGGTGGCTTTACCTCTGAGTAGAATACACAGTCCCAGCACTAAACTGGCAAACTGGATCTATAATAATTTAGGAAATAAATTATTCTAAGTTTTACAAAGAGAACAAAAGAGGTAAATGAACAAAGAAATAATTAAAAAAAAGTAATTCCTTTATCATCTGGTATAGTTTATAATACTTAAGGCACTAATTTTTTCCAGCTTATTAAAAAACAGGTAAGCAATAAATAGCTTCTAAAAAATGTGACTATAAAATCACCACACTCAATTCTTTGTGAAAAGGAAAAAAAAAGTCAAACATTCCTCTAAAGAGGAAAACTATCATATTTGGTTTATGTTTCATATTTTTTCAAAAGTAAACATTTAATTAATTTTGGATGAGTTTGCTCTATTTGAAGCATGTGCTTACAGTCCTCAGTGTGCTGCCATGGCTAAAATTTTATTTCCTTTTACACAGCAGATCTAATCTCAGAGTGACTAATATCTACTCATAAGATTTTATATGTGTTTCTTTATATGTTTCATATCCATCCCCATGAATAAAACTACCTGGGAACTATTTTAAAATATATAAAACCGCTTGACAGGGATGATTCTAGATATTGCCCATGTTTTCCCCAAATTCATTAGTGATGCAATTCAAAGGGAGTTCATACACAAGGACCTGGTTCACTGTAGACTAATAAGGGTAAATTGACTTCAGTGGGCAGAAACTGATCCATTTCAGTGCGTCAACATGCCATACTTGAAAATTTTATCACAGTTTTTTTTTCATCTTTAAATGCAACAAATGCACAGCTATTTCTTGGAGTCACTTACAAGCTGTAGGGCTGCCTTCAGGGGAGGACAGCACTGGGTCTTTCAGCTTTTCCTTGTAGACTGTTGCCCTTTCCCGCATTTTTCTGACAATCTCTTGAAGTTGGGCATCAGCATACTCATTTGTTTGGAAACCTGAAGGTGCTGGCTTCTGTGTGCTAATTAAAACAAAAGGAACAAAAGCTTAATGTACTGGAAAGCACTGGAAGGAAACTGCTAATTCGGCTTCACAGGGATTATTCACATCACTCAATTCATGGTAAGTGGACACCTAAGTCAACTGCTTTTGCTTCTTGCTTATGTCAACTGATATTGCTGGCTACATGCAGCAGTCTACATGGTATTTCAGGCAGAGGAGGTCCTGCACCCTGTGCTCTGTTTAGCCCTGTACATCAATGACTTCCCACTGCTGCTTTTCACCAAGTTCTACTGTGGCTATATAAGGCTTAGAGCTTATCCTGTGTATTCACTAAGATACAAGGCATGCTCTTACCATCTGTGCATAAAAATGTGCTCATTATTATATGGTAATGGACATAACTGAGTTAAAGACTGTGATGTGCAGGTAGGGGAGGAGAGACTATGCTTACTTTATGCTTCCTAACCTTGGGAAAACTGATTTAATCTCACTTTTGTAATGGATATCAACTAATACAAGGTAAAAAAAAAATTGCATGCTTTACCAAGTGGAAACAAAACAACAGATCGTGCTGAAGCTGCTTCTGTTTCCACTGTGAAGTTGACCACTACATGTTTACTCCGGGTCACAGTAACACTGAGCTGATATTCCAGCACTCACAGCATTTGTTCAAACCTGAGGGCCACTCATTTTCAACACCTGCTCTCTCACTTTCTATACCAAAACTAATGCTTTTAATAGGATCTGTGCAGACTGCACACTCAATTAGAAAATCTAGCTGAAGGTGTTTCTTGGTCAACTCTATTGAAATTTCATCCTCAATTTCTTACTAGTCTCTGATTATGCAAACTGGGGCTGTTTTGGAGTACCACCCAGCTGGCAGCTGGGCCATGCATTTGAACTTCCTCTATGTGGAGACAAGGATATGGGATTTCTTCTGTATCCTAGACTCAACACTTCTCAGCTGGTGTCACACACTGGTGTCAGAGCTGGCTGGAAATGGCTGCAACTGGCACAGGGCAGCTCGATGCCTCCTCCCACACAGGTCACAACCACCACCCCTGTACCAAAACCCTGCCAGCTATGCTCAATACAGCAGAGAATTGTTCTTTCTTCCTTGTCAGTTTTTCAGCTCTGTCCCAAATACCATGGGGATGTGGATGTTGCAGCAGACCAAGAGTGAGGCATGCCTGAAATTTCCAAATTCTTGAGAAGACCTTTCCAATGATGAGTAGAGGGAAAGTGGGACAAAAGCATCCTGGGTAGAGAAGAAATTAATAACACTTCCAAAGTGATCTTTAAATAAACACCATGTCTCCTCAAGACATAAACCTACTTTGAAGTTCCTAACAGAAGGAGCTGTAACTAAAAAAGGAGAGTGTCAGAGTGGGATGCGTGTAGCTTTTTGAGAAGCACAGTTTTCTGGAGACACAACACATATCATGGTGCCCAAGGAAGTATGACTAACAATGTGAAAATCCTTCAGCAATAAAATCATTGGATAAAATGGAGGTAAGATGTTAAAAGCAGCAGAAGAAGAAGTCTAGAAGTATGTGGTTATCATTCCTCTAATTTAAGTCTTCTGTACTGTCTATTTCTTAAAACTCCGCAGACAGGAGATTAATCAAACAATTCTGATATACTCTGTAATCTCATCACAGTTCCTTTTGTGTCATATACTCCCTTTTCTCAGGCCATCTGCAGTGTAATGAAATCCTTTCTTGTTTTGAGATAACATGTCACAATTAGTTTTTCAGCTTCTATGCAAAGAATTTCAAATAATTCTTACTCTTTGCTGTTGCTCTATCTGCTCAGGGCATTAACTATCTTGTAGTAAAATACACTTATCACAAGTGTCATGTCAAAGGCCCCTGCTATCTGTTTTCTAGGGATAAGCTATAAGATATGTGGGATTTTCTTCTTTTTTCATAGCCTTTCCAATAAAAGTTAACGTCTTCTCTATTGTAAATTTGGTGCTTTATCATTGCAGTGTAGCCCAAAGGAACCATGTTTTTATTTGGTACTGATAAGAAACTGTGTGGATTTGTTTAAAGTTATTTGCCCCACAGTTGATGAGGAATTGATTTTCCTTGCCCTGCTTCTCATTTGCTTTGCATTATCTCTTCCTCTATTATTTTCTAGTAACAAAATTCTTATGTTAAATTTTCTCTAGTTAATACAGATGGAGGAGACTGCATGATGAATACTGCTAATTTGAAGATGTGTATTGTACCTGTGCTTTGTGTGGAGGTGCACTTTGAATTGCCTTGGCTAATGAAGCCCGTTCAAACTTCACTCCATCTCTTGCATTAGGTGGGGCTTTGCCATGAATGCATGACACCGGTGCCATGCATATAACTTTCACTGCATGTGGCACTCTTGGTGGAAATTAGGGTCTGGCTCAGCACCTCCTGTCTGGCCTGAGATCATTTTCCTGGCAGAGTTGAGGTGCTTTCCTCCTTTTCTCCTCTCTTTTTTGTTTGGTGATGTTTCTTTTGCTATGTGTATGCTCTTCCATGTCATAAACTTTTTATTAACTCTATTAATATATGCTCTATAAATTCATATACATAAACACATAGCTGCCAGCAGAACATGACAGCTGGGAGGAGCAAGAGTACATTTTCCAGGTCAGAGACCCTGCTAAGGTAATTCTCTTTGAAGAGACCACATTTAATAATTTTAATTTGCCCATCATACCACACTGCAATGTTTTCTGGTTCTGGTTTGCTACTCCTCTGACTTTCAGATCTTGCACCTGTGAGAAAGTTGAGCTTGACTTATGTTTTTAGCATGCTCTGTTAAGGAGATAATGCCTCATTTTGAATCCATAGTTATGTTCATTCTCACCTCACAGTTATAATTACAGACTGTATTGATTTCATACTTGGCTCTTTTTGGTTTTATTCTCTGTATGAAAGCTCTCAGAGGGTTATCAAACTTGTGGATATTGATCAATTCCTGGTTTGTCTCTGCCTGTCTTATATAGCTGAATAGTTTGTGCTGTACAGGGGCAGGTTTGCACAGCTGGAGGTAAATCTGCTGCCTTACTAACACGCTACTTAGCTGGGCAGAAAGACACCTTTGCCTTTGGTTTCCTGTGCTGTGCTGAGTGCTAAGATTTCTCTCTAAGCTGATGTGTTATTCTTTAAGCAAATTTATCTCTGACCTTTCTGCAATATGTTACAATAGGCCTAGTTCTATATCACTTACTATACCATATAGTCCTTTACAGAGCAGAAATGTTTATTCCCTGCAGAAGTAATAATTTCACATGGCCTAGGAAATTAAAAAGTCAAGACCATAACTCATGTACTATGCACACCGTTTTGTTATTACCTCAAACATATTTTGTTTAACAATAGCAATATATGTAACAATAGAAGTATAATAATAATGTAGTTTTCTTATGTTTTTAATTTGTAGATTTTATCTTTTTAACTTGTAGGTTTTAACTTGTTTGTTTAGTGAATAAAATTACAGTGCCTTAATTCTCCCCATGCCAAGAGAAAAGATTTAGACACCTATAGCATAGTGGAATAAAATGGCCTTGAAAGAACAGACCATGGAGATACTGTGTTGAGTGTGCTAATGTATGTAACATCTGTTAAGCACTGTGGCTTTGAGGTTTTCTGTGTTAAGAGTTCAAACAAAGCAGGGATCAAGAAATGCAATAGCTTATTTCAGAATAAATAGTTTACCTTTTTCTAAGTTGCAATCTAGACTTTAATTCTTCCTTGCTTTTTGGCCATGAACACCAAATACCTGAGTTCAACTCCATCTTTTCACTACCAGGTGACCCCTGAGAAAACATATTTCATAAATGTATGCTGCTTCCTGAAAAAAATCTGTACCACTTTTTACTGATTTCAGTTATAACCCCTTTTTTTGCAGCACTTAAGAAACTTTCTCCTATCTACCTGGAAATAAAATTCTTGGTCTTGTAACAGAACTTTTAATGCTTTTATTGATCACTGATGTTATGATTTCTGGTTGTATTTACACCCTATGTCTTGAAAAAATAACTTGCTCTCTTGAATAAATTATGGAGAATCTCTAATTCCAACAACCCATTTTCAGAAGGATATGACAATGCATAGCTATACAAATGTCCACAGAAAATTATGGTATGGCTGAGAAAGATTTCAGTGAGATAGAAAAACATAGTTCTAGGCATCATGAAAGGTATTGATTCTAAAACATATCCTCAATTTGTGCTGACAGTCCCAGTGTAGTAATGTTATAGAAACCAGAACCCTCTGTCTGTCCTCAGTTCCAAGTCTAAGCTCACACATCCTAAATGACTAGGAAACCTAATGTTTCTCTGTAATAGAAAAAAGAAATAGTCATCTGCTTGGTACAGGAACAGGTGTATTCCAAAAAGCTAACTTTAGCTATTCTGATTATGCTCCCTTTATAGTCAATAGAAGGCTTCTCGGAGGAGAGGTTCAGAATTACTAAGGTAGGTTTCTCCTCTGAATTGCCTGCAAAAGGAGCCTATCCTTCTCCTTTACCTGCACAGGAAACTGATGGAGTTTTAGGAATGAGCTTTAATATTTTCTTTAATGATGTTGGTACAAAATGTAGTAGTGTGCTAATAATGTTTGATAGGACATTGGATTTGGAAGATTTAAAAGTAGGACTGATTCCTATAGAGGAAAAATTGAATTATTTAGACTGAGTAATAGAAATGAGAACAAATCTAATGCTACATAAGGGAGACATGCATTTAGAAACAAATTGTAAGAATGTCTTTTGTAAATGGTGGGATCATCAATTGCAGATGACAAAAGGACAAATATCCACGTGTTTTAGTCAACAACAGTGTCTGTGAGCTGTGCTGTAATCTGGCTATGAAAAATACTGGTGCAAATATAACACTAGAATACATCTGACATATTGTCAGTGCAGGAAGCATTAATATAGGTATATAAGCCATTGGTGAGAGTTATTCTGACCAGCTATACTCAAAATGTGAATTCACATAGGAAACTGTATAAAGTCTCTAAGAATGATGAAGGCTACTGGGAACCTGACTTTAAAAAGGACAGCAAAACAGATTGAGAGGCAATAGGATTGTTGCCTATAAATTCAAATTTTGGTTGAGAAACAT
>NW_009259175.1:872062-888784 GCF_000687185.1 Egretta garzetta | reverse complement strand
GGTATTTAAGCTGAGGAACGGTATTTTAATAAGAATAAATGTGAATAGAAACACCGCAAATTAGTTTGAGTTAAAGGTCTGAAGAAAGTTACTAAGCATTTAAAGACTGGGATTCTAGACAGTCTTCTAATATGAGTGGGTAGCAGTTTAAACAAGCGTGGCAGACTTCAAGATTATATTAGCTAAGATCATGAAAACCATTGTAGGCAGTGACTCCCGAGAATATAAAAGAATGGATGCAGCGTGACAGGAAATCCTTTTCAGCAAACAACCTTTGAATATATAAAGGTTTGGAAAGTGAATGAATGACTTAACTTTATAGGTACCACCAGGACCACTACTATGAAAAATCCCAACTGCTCAAGTGCTAAGAAAATGAGTTTCTAAGATAAATATATTATCTTACAGTCTTGAAACACACTGTTGACATGTTAGATCCCATGGAATTTCTAAAGGCTCTTAATTAAATTTTAGTTTTTGTTAGCAGTCTTGAAACAAGTATCTTACTCTGCCCCATGATCTCTTCTTTTAAGAGGGAAAGTGTTTGAGCAAGACCCATCTTTAGTAAGCCAGAAGATTATGTCTTTCTCTATTTGCTGCACTTTTTGAAATACTGGCAGTATATTAAATGTTCTTTGCAATAAAAAAAAACAAACACTTTTTTATTTTCGTTCTATTTTAGGACTGAGTAATTCTTCACAATGCAATTTGAATTTAAACTGATGCTACTTTTGCCCTACTGTCTGTTTTATTACATATTTTATTAATCTAAACATAGTGATATAATAATATGTGGGTTGGCTTTGTTTATATATTGAAGCAATAATAGGCCGTAAGCATTAATAAGCTTCATGTGGACACCGTGTAAATAAAACTTTCCACTGGAAACAATGATTTTACCTTAGTTCAGAGCCTTTGTACAGAAGTTATGCTTGTTTTGGCCCTAAGCAACTGTTCTTGAAACAAAATGCAGAGATCATCCATTTCCCAGATCTCACGTTATATTCGTACAACAAAATGGATATTGAAGCAACAATGGTCAAGGAAGCTACTCTCTTTCAGAGTTATCTACTGGCATTGGACTCAGAACAAACTTCTTGATGTAGCTGAGACTGAAATCGACTCATCTATGCTGCATGACATTCCTCCTGTTTAGGTCAAAGGTTTGTCACAGCAGCTTCTGTGAGAAACCTCCTAGTTATTCAATCACAACAGGCTGCGAATCCTCTAATCTTCTTTACAGTACTCTCTAAGGAGAAGTCTGTCTCAAGCTGAACACATGGAACTCTCACTGAGGTACCAGATTAAAATGTGAATAAGATTTAATTTTCATTAGTAATTTTGCATTATGAACTATGCAAAAGAAAGTAGGATGAATGTTGAAAGCATCAATTAACTTTGAAAAATCACCTCTCTTTAATGTCGCTGGTGATATAAAGTTGTCTAACAGCACTGGATATTTACTATGATGTAAAAAGCAAGGGCAGTATAATTTCTGACACTAATTGCTTTTGAACAAAAATATGATATTCTAAGAAAGAACCATATGATAATAAGTGAGACAGTCTTACTTCACTTATTTCCTAATCTGTTGTTCCATTGGGGATCTCTTATCTGTAAGCGATCAAATCTGTCTTATATCAGGAATTTTTAAAGATATTTCTTCTCATATACGCATAACATCTGTTACATTCAAAGACATTTAAATGCAAACACATAGCTTATTTACACAAGCATATAATGGTTTATGGCTAAGGAAAAAATGTCTTAGAGTATGATCCAGTGCTGTACAGAGTTCATGAGCACAGTACAAATCCTTCTTCAAACTTTCTATTTTTCAGATTTTATTAATACACAGGGAATAAAATCTAAAATGAAAACATAATATTTCTCATAGTGAATTTTAAAAAAAGTTGCCATAAAATGTCTTAAATTTGAAAATAGATTCATTTCTCATCTGTTTTCATAGAGATCCTAAAAAAGTCACACAAGCATTGGACTGTAGAGAACTTTGAGACATCCTGTAACCCCAGGCCCCGTAGCTCAAAGCAGGATGAAGTACACCTGTGCCATTCCTGACGGATTCTTCTTCTAACCTGTTCTTATATATGCCAAGTGATTCCTAAACAATTTATTCCAGTGCTTCACTAGCCTCATTGTATGGATTTTTCTCAACATAAATCTCTTTTGGTACAATTCATCCTATGCACTGTGAACATGGGATAAAATGTATAGTCCCTTCTCTTTTATCTTACTTTTTGGCTGGTTGTTTTGGTTTTTTTTTTTTTTTGAAGGAAAAAGATTTGGGAAAAGGGTATTAATTGTATGATGCATGATAATATTAGTTAATTTTATAATTTTCAGTGCTCAGAGCTGTCAGTAGCTGAATAAGAATCTCTTAGCTGATACATGCTTAGGAAGCTTTAATTGAACTAGCAAGGGTAAAAATAAAGGAGAAGGATGTGGCATAGATTCAGCTTGCACGGCAACTAAACGTGCTCTACTGTTGGGATTCCTGGCAGACTTCCACAATATACTGAACTCCCTGCCATGTACTACTGTTGCCTATGATATTTATATAAAATTAACATTCCTAGTATGACAAAAAAACTTGGTGAGAGAGAGAAAGAACCTATTCCTCTGAGATGACTTTCAATTACTGCTATCTGAGACCATCCTTTCCCCTTCTGCAGGCTCCTGCCACATTCTTTTCCAAATTCAGCAACGAAGTAGGCAAGTTCGCTATGAACAACAGATCATCACACATCTCCTCTCAAGCATCATTTATCCAGAACACTGAATAAGACTGGGCTGCCAATCCTCTGACTTCTCATCTGAGCCTCATAACTCCGCCTGTCGCTGTTTCCTCTGTTCTCTTGTGCTGCACAAAGTGGGATGTTTTAACCTTAAATAGCTAATATTTGGAAAATGGGTAAATAACTGGGGGACAGGGTATTTTATTAAAAAGTATTGGACAAGATTAATTCTAGGCATGAATACTTACACTAGTCATGAAGTAATCAGTTTTCCTTTACTAAATGATAATAAACATTATGTCTTAGATTTATTTGTCTCTTAGATTTATGAAGAAAGACACTGATATATTTGCAACTGTTTGGTGCAATTATATTACACACACTAGTGTACCTGTCACAATGATCATTGCTTTTCTCCTTTCCCTGCAATTGACTCAACAGTTAATAACAGAGATTATATTTTTAATAAATTATCATTTCTTCCTTCACAAAAAAAGGTATCTTCTTACTTTGAAAAATGTTAGGTCAATGGTGGATTTACACAAAATGCTTTTAATTCAAGAAATAAATCAGTGGCAAAGTATGACAAACTATACCCTTGTTTTTTTACATATTCTGAAAAGAATTTCTCCCATTTATACAGTCAGAAATAAATGTATATAAATATTCTGAATATATAATTTAAAATAATGCAAGGAAAGAAAAAAAGGAGCAGCATTTCAGACTGCATAATGACATTCCTGCCCCTTTAACTTGCTTCATTTAATCTTCAATGAAAAAATTCCAAATTCACTACCTTTTTAACTTCAGGCTACTGTCTTGATTGTCATGCAGAATGAAATAGCACGGGTAACTGCATCCTGCAGAACGGATAGAATTTAAAGGCTGTAGGAAAATACATCTCAGCAATGATTACAGCAAGTGTAATCCATTTTGGATTAATGGTCAGGCAGCACACCACCACCTTTCTATTTAATTTGCAGGCTCTCAATTTAGCCGTTGCAGAAATTCAGATCCAAGCACTAGAAGTGACAAGCTCTAAAAGAAAGTCCTAAGCAGAAGCAATATAAGTGCTAAGAAAAGTATTTTGATTTTTTAATACATTAATGTATTTTCAGTCAGACTTTCAAAATGTACTGGATGCATTCCACCTGTTTACAATTTCAAGTACCGCAGTGATTAGCTGGAAACAACTAAGGAAAGGTATTAGTCTTTTTATAAAATATATTCATAACTGTGTTTAAACTGGCATTTTTCAGAAGGGCCTGCCATTGGCCTTGTTTTACTTTACCTCAACTCAATTGGAGTTCAGTGCCATGAGTGTCATCTTTTTGGGACCCTGGTGTTCCTGCAGTAACCAAGGATTTCTGGAGACTCTGCAGAGGGCAGATACTGGATCTGTTTCACCAGGGTGCTGAGACGTTGTTCATGTGATAGGACACAGTTTCTCTAAAATGCATCTGCCTGGTGAATTGATGTGCTGCAACTAGTGGATGGCAAGCACTAATAAGCACGGTAATTTTCTTGGTCGAGGTAATTGAGCTAAATGAAGTGCATTACTCACTAAGAACATGCTACCAGCAGGAGTTCTCTTTATTAACCTGGCTATGCACCACATAGCAAATTGCCTCTTAATCTTTGTTTGTTTTGTTATCTTTTTTTGCTATTAGCCAAACTAGAGAGGAAAAAAACCTCCTTTATGGGCCTGAGAAGGACTGGTATAGCCTACTAGGTAATAGGATGTGGCTATAAAAAAGGCAAACTATGAGCACAAAACTCAGTCTTCCTGAACCACCTGTGCTCATATAGCAGTTTGCAACAACGGAGCTCCCTTTTTTTGAAAACGTTTAAAGCTGGGTTTCTGCATTTGCAAAAGCAGAATCAGGAGTATGTTTACTGAGTGGGAATGTTATAATATTTTGTATATTTTTTATATTTTATTAAGTTTTTTTAGTGCATTTTATATGAATATGTTTTGTTCATAATACCTAGCTTCTGAAGATGGCGTATCAGATGATACAATTTTTTTGTTCCTCTCTAGACATAACTCAGAATGTGTGAGATCTTGAGGTGAAATCTAGAAGCATCCGAAGTCCTGGCTACCCACTGTATTTTTTTCTTTATGTTCTCTTGGATATGTGGCCTGCAAATATGGATTGTCATTTTACACAGCATTTTGCAGAGTAGAGTTCATGATCCTTGACTGGGCTTTCAGAGTACTGCCTTAGTATGAATAATACATTGTAATCACCTTGGTAATCTGGGAAGATGAAACACTCTTACAACTTTAGCCAGGCTTAAAGGCTTTTAAAAGACACAGAGGGGAGAAGAGGTCATAGAAGCTCTTTGCATCCCTCCATTTTCTCTGATCTATGCTCTCAGAAGCTTCGTTTACCATTCTTCCATACTCTACTTTTTTCTAGGACTTGCTGCAACTTCTTTATCTCATCCCCTGATGCCAGGCATCTACTACCACTTGTTCCTCAGGCATCTATCTCCCCTCTACTCTGACATGCCAAAACACTTCACGCAGTCCTCCTCTTCTTCAGCTACCACATGCCACAGGCTCTGTGTTGGTTCCCATCCTTCAGTGCAGGGTCTTACAAAGGTGTCTCCTATGTCACCCTTGTGATCATCTACATCAGGTCTTTTTAATTTTTTTTCTTTTTTTTTTTTTTGTTAGAATTTGGGTCCCAGACAGTACTCTCACAAAGCAAGTTGTAATTTTCTTTTGTGTACAAATGGCTATATCCCTCTGTTTGCAGAGCAAGGTGGCCTGGAGGCCTTTGCTCGTGGTGGCAGCGGCAGTGCTTGGCCCACAGCTCCAGCTCCCGCGGAGAGGCAGGTGTGACGGTGCCTGGGCCTGGCCGTGGGCCCCACAGATCCCCACCCAGACCCACTGACTGGCACCCCGCCTGGCCTCAGCCCAGCCCTGCCCAGCTGTCCTGGGACTGTGTCTGACCATGGTTCCCCTCACCAGGCACTGACTGACTGCCTTTCCGGCTTGGCCCCAGACCTGCCTTGTCACCACAGGCTGGCCTGCTCATCGGGGCTCTGGGCTGTCCCTGGCTGCTACCCCTGGGCCTGCCCTCCTTGCCTTGCTCAGGGCTGGGCCTGGGCCCTGGCCGGGGAGGCCTCTGCCCCTTCCACCATGTTGCCAGCTCCCCATCCCCAAGGCAGGGTCTGGTCCTTGTGGCTCCTTGGCGACGTGCCATATTTCCTTAAGTGCTACGCAGTATGTGAAATCCTTGCACTGCATTTCAAAAAAGTGCAGGATTGTGTATGCACATAGGTGTTTTTATGAACCCTCCTCGACAGATAGGGATCTCGATATAATGTAAAGGCTGCAATGATGTTTTGTGCTAGCAGCTTGCTAATAAGACTACACTGTCTTCTATTTAGAGTGCAAATTAGGTCCTGAGTGTTGTTCTGTTCCCTCATTACTTGCTGTGAAGAGACAGTGTAGCCTTAGCACTCCCTCCCAGAAATTATTATTGCTCAGCAAATAGCTATTCATGGAAATTACCTATTGTTCTGTTACATCATCATTAAAGATGGAGGGGAGAAATACATTGGCAGACAGGGCCGACTTGTGTCCTATCTAAGCCATTAGAAACAGACATTAAAAGTTTCAGTCACTTGTCCGCAGTTCGATGCCTTGGCCCATCACCCAGTCTCGTGCGTCTCCTCTTTCAGATGCAGTGTTCAGGTGGCTGGGACCAATGCTGTGTCTATCTACCATTTATTAATGTCCATCGCCGTATACTGCTGCATTTTAAAAATGAGGAAGTGCTGCGAGGGAAAGTAAGAATTTTTTTTTTTCATGGTTAAACAGTTTCTATGGGAATTTTCAGGAGTAAATGCAGTCTTTGTCAAAGCTGTTGTTTGCTTAGCAAAAGAAAAAATTATCTGTTCTTTCAGAGGAAGTTCAAAAACCTATTTTCCTACTAATAGATAATACAGGTGATGCTGCACCATGAGTAAGAAGCTACTCTAATGCAGCTGAACTGGAAGAAGGACACAGCTGGTGCACAATCTTGCAAACTGGCATACATATAAGTAGTCTTACTGATTTCAGGTAAGTTAATTACATTAGTATAATTGTTCATAAAGCAATATTAGCTAAGATTTTAAAATGTAAAGTCCTTACGTGGAAGCTTCTCCTGAAATTCTGCATGGAGAGACACAGGTCTGATCTAAATTAAAAGTGTGCTGTTTCATAAAAGACAACTTCCTTCTTCCCTTTTCCTTACTCTATGTATCTGAGTCTGCACAGATGTATTTAAAAAAATTTATAATCACATTAACAGAAGATAAGGTGAAACCTTTCCTATTAACATAATTTCCATGAAAGTTGAAGTGAATTTTTATTAAACTTTGACTCTTGGAGGATGATTAATATAGGAAAATAGTCTATCTACGTCAAAACATAGTACCAGCACCCTGAGTACACCAACAGGCCTTAATGGTCCTGAGCAGCCTCCTGCGGGACTTCCACCCACACCCTCTGCCCATGGGACTGGGATGTTAACTTTAGCTCAGGCCTTATTCACTGCCTGAGCTAAACCTAGGTGAATCTAGCTCCAGTTCTGTCTCTGGTCCTGTCTCCTGGATGGACTTTGGAGTCATGTTGTAGCCTTGTCGCCAGTCCTGTCTCTGATCCTGTCTTTTTTGCTCCTGACTGGACACCCTGGATGAACCCTAAACCTTGTTCATCACTTTATCTTGTTGATGGACCCTGTTACTAGGATCCTGCTATGCTTGCTGTGTTCAGACTCTGTGGGACTGCACCTTGTTGGTAAGGACACTGATTGCGCTGGGATTACCCTTGCCTCCCATCTCCCATTCCCTCAGGGAGCAGCTGGCCCTTGCTGCTCCCTGAAATACAGCTGGACAAAATCTGAAATTCCAGTTAAGAAAATTCTACCAACCATTTCACAAACCTTGATTTCATTCAACCAAACAAATTATGGCTCTTTCCATAACAGTATCACAGAATCACAGAATGCTTTGGTTTGGAAGGCACCTTTAAAGATCATCTAGTCCAACCCCTCTGCCATGAGCAGGGACAGCTTCCACTAGATCAGGTTGCTCAGAGTCCCATCCAACCTAACCTTGAATGTTTCCAGGGATGAGGCATCTACCACCTCAGCTGACTATCCTGTTGAGCTGTTAAGACCAGTCCTTGATATGGTTTTGACTAGTCAAACTAGCACTTTTCCAAATAATTCCCAGGTATGGGAATACCAAGAAATTAGCATTGAGCAAAGATAATTCACAACTGACACTTTTTGAGGAGGCATTTTGTGTTTTTCTAGTTTGTCTCAGTGATAGAGAGTGATTTGAGCATATTTCACTTACTGCTATTTTTGTAGACTACATGTACCTATTGCACTCAAATTCTCTGTATGTATGCACATTTATATAGCTTTTCTCATGTGATAAAGGCAGTCATTTCCTTAAAAATATTCTGGTGAGTTAATTTGAACACAGACTCAATAAAATAGTGACCTTGATCAAGAATAGTGTCTGAATAGACTCACGAATCTTCAGGGGTAATGTATTAAATTCTCTCAAAGGCACATTTTAAAAATTATTCTCCCTCCAGTTCCGAAAGTTGTATAATAGATCTGTTAAGTTTAGTTTCACACCAATGCAATGACACCAGTGCCATGCCTTCCAAGCTCTACAGCAGAATTTAGCAGGTAACTGTTCTGACAGTAGAATTTACCAAAGATTTACTGTATTTTTAGAAGCTGTTGCTCAAATTAGACTGATTAGATATATCTGGATCCACACATGACAGTGAGTCAGAACAGTTCTGAGAAGAGGGTGTTTAACATAAACATTTTTAATTTCTCTTTAACAGACAGATTTTGTCTTCTACTTATAAACAACATGCCCCTTTATTTCATAAGCATATTGTTATTACGTTAACCATGGTTATGGGATTTACCAGTAAGCATCTAATAACATATCCTACAATGACAAAAAAGGAGATACTTTATCTGGGTTTTCATTGTTGACCGACTGATTCACATTCAGATTACCAAGTTATTTATAACATTTACAGTCATTGTAGTCAGAGTTATTTTTAACTGCATGTATTATTTTATAGAGGCATATGCATTAGTATTTTGTGATTATTCCTTGTCACTGCAGTAAAAAGTCTTTCTTGGTGAAGGAGAGGAAATAGATAAACTCTATAAATTAAATAACTGCATGTTGGGGAAAGACTTTTGCTTTGTGTCATCACGATAATCAAAATAACAATAGGCAAAAGCAAGCAGGAGGAGTTTCCACCCTGTTCTGGATGGAGTGTATCCACTATTTTCAACTCAAAGTAATCTTAATAGACTGGGGGGACAGACTGGCAGGAACTTCATGAAGCTTAGCAAAGGCAAATGCAAGTTTCCATACCTGCAGTGGAATAACCCTATGCAAGAGTAAAGGCTTGGAGCTAGCTGACTAGAAAACAGCTTTGCATAAAAGGATCTAGGGGTCCTGGTGGACAAGTTGAATATGAATCCGCAGTGTGTTCTTGAAGCAATGAAGGCTAACTACATGCTATGCTTTAGAAAAAGCATAGCCAGTTGATTGAGGGGGAGTGGTTATTTCCTTCTGTGTGACATTTATGAGGTCGCATCTGTATCCAGATGTAGTCTCCCCTGCACATGAAAGGCACTGACCACATGGTGCAACCCTAGCAGAGAGCTGCTAAGATGATCGGGGACTAGAGCACAATATGAGGAGATGCTGAGAAAGCCGGGTTTGTTCAGACTGGAGACAAAAAGTTGAGAAGATGGAGGTAATTGCAGTGTTCCACTACCCAATGAGTGTTTATAGAGAACACGGATCCAGACTGTTCTTGGAGGTGCACAGCAAAAGGATGAGAAGCAATAGAAGCAAGTTAGAGCAAAGGAAAATTTAATTATATGTAAGGTGATAATTTTCATAATAAGGATGGTCAAACAGTGGACCAGATTGCCCAGAGAAACTGTGGAAACTCCATTCTTGGAGATACACATTCACAATTAGAATGAACAAATTTCTGGGCAACCTGATCTAACTTGGGAATTTGCTCTAACCTCTAAATTTGTCCTGGTCTTAGAAGGACTTCGGACCTCATTGCTTCTGCAGTAGCCTTCCAACCTGAGCTGTTCTATGAAGCTGTTTAATACCTTCATCAATGACACAGACAGAGGGATTGAGTGCACACTCAGCGGATTTGCAGATGATGCCAAGCTGAATGGTAAGTTGACATGCCTGAGGGACAGGATGCCATCCAGAGGGACCTGGACAAGTTTGAGAAGTGGGCCCATATGGACCTCATGAAGTTCAATGTGGCCAAGTGCAAGGTCCTGCACCCGGGCTGGGGCAACCCCTGGTATCAATACAGGCTGGGGGATGAAGGGATTGAGAGCAGCCCTGCTGAGAAGGACTTTGCGGTGCTAGTGGATGAAAAGCTGGACATGAGCCAACAATGTGCGTTTGCAGCCCAGAAGGGCAACTGTATCCTGGTCTGCATCAAAAGAATAGTAGTCAGCAGGTCGAGGGAGGTGATTCTGCCCCTCTGCTCTGGTGAGACCCCACCCAGAGTATTGAGTCCAGCTTTCCTGTCCTTAGTACAGGAAAGACATGTACCTGCTGGAACAGATCCAGAGAAGGTCCACAAAAATCATCAGAGGGCTGGAGCACCTCTCCTATGAGGACAGGCTGAGAGAGTTGGGGTTGTTCAGCCTGGAGAAGAGAAGGCTCCAGGGACACCTTATTGCGGCCTGTCAATACTTAAAGGGGTCTTATAAGAAAGATGGCAACAGAATTTTTATCAGGGCCAGCTGCGATAGGACAAGGGGTAACTTTTTTAAACTAAAAGAGGGTAGATTTAGACAAGTTGTAAGGAAGAAATTTTTTACAGTGAAGGTGATGAAACAGTGTCACAGGTTGCCCAGAGAGGTAGGGGAGGCCACATCCTTGGGAGCATTCAAGGCCAGGTTGGATGGGGCTCTGAGCCACCTGATCTAGTTGAAGATATCCCTGATTATTGCAGAGGGGTTGGACCAGATGATCTTTAAAGGTCCCTTCCAACCCAACGATTCCATGATTCTGTGAATCTATGCTTCTGTGATTAATGTAGGCTATTCCAAGATTATTTTTTTCTATGCTTCATATTTATTTCTATTTTAGCAAAACAGTCACCTAAGCTTTTTCCAAAGGTTGAATGACCCTAGATTTTCCCCTGAATGAACATTACTGTTTAATTTATTTGTCTCTTCTCAGGAAGAGACAGTCTTAATCCTCTGGTTGTGGAGACTAATGCTGATTTAGTGGTATAACTCAGCAAAAAAATGTGCAGGGTAAAAAGCTTTTAAGTCAGAATGATGTGACAAACATTCCAGCTATTCAGGGCAGCATCCTGGGACTTACTCCTCTGCTAAGGTAGAGCAATAATAACTGAGCAGCAGCACTGTTAGAATTAGGATATAACTGTAGTTGAGCAAATCCTTTTCCTCATTCCTGCAATTCAGGATGACGTACACAAGAAATTATCAAAAGCACATACTAAATTAATATCTCATATATGTGGTTACCTTAGAATTGCAATAAAGCTCTTCAGATCCTCACGGGACAGGGGGACTGTTAAAGGAAACAACTTTCTAAAGAACTAAAATATGGCACAAAGAAATATTAAGTCAAGATATCGGGAAAAAAGCCTCAATTTTTTAAATTGAATTTACTCACGTAGCATCTTCTTTCCCATCATTGAGCTGACACTGTTCCTGTTGAATTGCCTTAGCTGGTTCAGTTGATTTTTCAGGTTTTGAAAGTTCAGGTTCTTTTGCTGGTACTGTATCTAGAAAAAAGGTTTTAACTTTTGAATAACAGTTTTTATAATATTATGACAATACTTTTGGAGTAATCACAGCTTGGCTGCCATTATTTCTTCAGTGGACAAGCACTATACAACACTCATTCTGCACCTGACCTTTGAATAATTTCCTGCAGAAATCTATTTTAGTGCCAGCTGTACAGAACGTGTTTATGATGAGTGTACCTTTTAGAACATGTAACTTATTTGTGGTTATTAAACTAGATGCATCTATAGCCAGTTCAACAATGGGAAACACAGAGCTCTTCTATATTTATAAGTGACCAGAACTTATGCAGTATGATAGAGTTTCAGTGTGTGCTTATTAAAAAAAATATGGAGAGGACAGATAGATAGATCTGTCCAGAAATGACTTGTGAAAAACAGGAAGAAAAATGAAGAGTAGCTTATTTGCTTACGCATAGCAAATGCTAATGTCATTATTTATACTCCAGTGTTTGAATTTCATTGAACCTTTTGTTGCTTCAGCTGACATGACAGTCCTGTTTGTTGCTGAGTAAATTACGATTGAAATATATCATTAAGGATGTGAGTATGTAGAACTTTGGCCGGTCTATTTCTTCATTTTTGTTACAAGTAACTATTTTAAAGGAGTTTAAGTGGGAAGTTTGTAGCATTTGAAACAAACTCTATGCAAATGGAATAATCTTTAGCCATTTAAATGGCCTTATGTGATTAAGTTTTACAATTAGTCCTATATCTTTATTTTAAACTTTCATGCTGAAAGATAATTTGAAAGCTCTCATCAGTCTGACCCCTTGCATAAAAGGAGAACAAACTCCGTCTTCATAAATACTTTAAGTAATATGATTATAGAGAAAAAAGCTTGGCAGCAAAACATCCTAATAAATAAATCAGGATCCTGTTGTATACGCTGTATTTTAAATTCAGGACAGTTCAAAGAAAATCATACCTTGAGTATTTTGGATAGATAGTGTAAGATTAGTTTTTTGATAGTTAATCTCCATATTTAGAAAGTTGTTATTCATTTCAGAGGAGTAAAAGCAGTTATAACAGTAAACTGTTAAGCTCCTCAGCTGGAAGGTTGCTGCTTCAAATGGCATTGAAACAAAACTTAGTGAAGGACAGGGGGTCAGTTTGTTTACAGCACTTGATAAACCAAACTATGTTCCTACCACCATTTATTCAGATTTGGGATATTTTCTTCCAAGCATCTATTAAGAACAGACACAATGTTTCTTGAATTGAGTTTCAGACTTTTGCCAGATGGACAATTGATTACAGGACCAGTGGGGTATTTCTGGTATTTTTTCTTAGTATTTAGGTTAAGAAGCAAGAATGTCCTGTGTGAGCCCTGCTACTCTTACAGGAATTTGTTTCTTAAACAGGATCATAGACAAGACCTAGACAGAGGTATCTGTGGATGCCAGAAATACTCAAGCCAGAGTTAGACAAGGAACAGAAGAGAGGGCAAAGAAATCCATGTTCCCCAATGTGCTGGTCAACTGGGGTTTGACTTAGCAAGTTTAGGGGTTAATTTTCAAATTGTCCCTTGGAGAAATGTAGCACTATTGAGTATGAGGAGATAGTCTGAAGGATTTGTATTACTTATCATCTGTAAGAAGGGAAGATTTTTGTGAGGAACTTCATTTAAAACTCTGACATTCAATTGGATTTATGGATTCAATTGATAACAGTATCTTGCCCACTTAATGGAAATTATTGTTTCCTTTCTGCAGGAGTTAGCATGGCAATACTATCTTAAGGAAAAGTCTGTTGGCAATATAACACTAGGGAATGTTTCATCTTACCTGAAGGATCTGCCAGGGATTTTCAAGGTACAGAATAGGACACATTCAGGGAAGCAAGTACTCCAGAGGACCGTTGCTGTTCCTGTCCCCAGGAAGGTTCAAGCAAGGATGAAAGAGTTTACCATTTGATTACAGGCATTCAAAATGATTTTCTGGGAGTTCCAGTCAAAAAGACTTTTTTTTTTAGGAAGGAGGAATTTTAAAATGGGTTCAGGCTTCTAGTGCAGTGGATACATTCTCACAGTGAAATAAAGTTTTTTTCTCCTAGGAATTTCATAGACATCCTCTGTAAGAAAATCACAGAGGAGCTGCAGTTACAGAAAAGAAAGTGGGTTTGGAACTATTTAAAACTGACTAATTTGTGGGTTTTGCTACTGAACCTTAATCTGTTAAAATTCTATTTAACCTTTTCCCCAGGATCTCTACAAGTGATGCTACTGACTCAGTGCTTTCTTTGGCACACAATCATCCTGTGGTTTTGTGGTCAACATGATATGATGTAGAAAAGAAGAAAAGAAGCCAAAAATTTCAGCATTTGCTGTGGCTTCTGCTCCCTTGTGAATCCATGGTTTGTAGTTTCCCAGTTCTCCCTGCCCTGACTCCCCCAGCCAAAAAGCCGTGTACTCAAGAGTGACAGGAGGGCTAATCTCAACATTTCTGTAAATATCTCACTTTGGGAATTTTCTATTTTATAGTATTTGCCCCTGGTTACATCTATACCAGCAGAGGAACAATCAAAACAGTGAAATGATGCTGAAGGCCTGACATCCAAGCTATATCTGTTTGAAGAGGCTGTATTTCAAACCAGGTCTATTGTAATACTCTGAAATGAATGACCATCAGCAGCTTGAGTAAAGTAGGTTGACTCATGGAGTGCTTCCTCTGGTTTAGTTTTATTCGAAAGGAATCCAGTCATGTATTGGTAGAGGTTTTTTGGTGAAGAAACAGAGGACAGTGAGGGTCAATCAGGGGATTTGGTTCAGAAAGGCATCCTTCATCTGAAATAAAATGCCAGTGTAGACACACTATTTAGACTAACAGGCTCCTGAATAAGACAGTCCATCTCTGGAATGACAAGATGTGTATGGGAAGGGATGACCACAAAGTAAAAAAATAAGGTGATTTCACACAAGCATTCCATCTGCAGAAAGATATTGGCTTCTCAGCCTGCTAGATACTCTCAAGGTATTCAGTCTGAGGTCTACACCCACACAAGCCATTAAATGCTGACTGGACTCAGACTGATGGAAAACACCGATCTCCCATGAATATTCCGAACTTCCACAAGTTTTTGGAGTACATAAATCTCCAGGACCAGCACACATCTTATTTACATTAAGATTATGATATCATGGCCTAGCACCACTTCCAGTTGTGTTTCAAGTTTAGTTGCTTCTTTCTGTGTGAAATTATGAGGGCTGTCTCTGTAGTCACATTTAAAAAACCTTAGTCACTCTTCACTGCTTAAATCTACCTCATACCTCTCTGACTTATGAGACCAGCCCCAATGGAATGCCTTTAAGAACAATGTGGTAGTCATTTTAGGGAACATTTAGAGTACAACAGTTGGTTCCTAGAATAAATAATAATCCATCAGGTAGATGGCAAGGATTACAGGACAACAAAGAAATCTTCTATTGGCTTTACATAACTTTGGTCACGATAAAGAAATCATGAGCAAGAAAAAGGTGGCAGAATTATGTCAAGGCACCAACATCCAGAGCAATTTTCAAAACAGATTGATTGGTGCTTACTTAACAAAACAAGGGATTTGAGGTGTTTCTAAATTATTTCCATTCCCATTATATTGGCGTATAGGTAGTTAAAGCTGCCAACGTATTCGTAGTGGGAGTTGAGGAATGAAGCCCACTGGTGTCTACATATTCTAGATCATTTGGCATACTCATAAGAATAATTTCAAACTGGGTTGGGATAAATGTTGCTGGTTCTGTTTTAAGATGGAAGGGGAAAGTGCCAATTGTGGAAGTATAACTCTGTGGGCAAAATACTGTTTAATGGAATCCCTCAAAAAGGTAGTTGGTTAAAATGAGAGGCCCACTGAAACCTCATCATACTGGTGATCTGTCTAGGACAGTAAGGAGCAAGGAACAAGATGCAGCTTGTAAGACTGATTTGTTTTCCTCTCAGTGTTTCAGATTTTTCTCATTTTCCACAGGTCTTTGTTCTTCCACAAGAGACTTAGTCCAGGCAAAAAACTAATAAAAAAAGGCTATTGGTGGGATGTCAGTTTTATACATGTGTTAGCCATGTTAACGATGCTCCCAGCTGACGGTTAGTGTTATTAAAACTTCATTGTTTATTCTTGTCCCCTATTTTCATTCTTCCAGTAAAATAACATTGGAACAAGATTGGGTATTGCAAGGCTAGGTTAGAGTAGCCAGAAATTCTCTGCATGTTGGAGGAATACATTCAACTTATTCTGAGGCTGCTCTACTCCCTTGTTTCTGTTTCTATAAAGCAGTTTTTATCTTCAGTTTTCAATTCACAATTTTGGATGGAGACCCTTGACAGTCTTTTCAAATTTGTTTGATTTCTTACTGAAACACACTTGCAGAATAGCCTATAGCAGAGTATTTCATATTTTTGCTGTAGAGCAAAAAAGAGAATACTTTGTACTTATCTATGGGTTTTAAGCCTTTTTCATTGATAATTTAGGTTTTTTTCCTCTGCAACTCAAAAGGATGAAGGTTGGTTTTATAAAACTGTGTAATAATCACATGCAAAAAGCAGAATATTGTGAGGCTAAGCATAACATTGGAAGAGCTGGCAAAGTTGGTTTTAGCTTAAACCTGCTCATGTAGGACCAATTCAACTGTCATGTTTCTAAAATTTAGCACTGTACACACTATCTTAAAATTGTAGGCAGTAGTGTTAAGGACCTTTTTCCACTGAGGAAGCTGTTGGTATAGGCAGATTTGTCAATGCTAGGACACAGCACTGCAGAGTTGTCATTCTTGCCATAATAATTTTGGTTCTTCTAAAGCCTTTGGTCTTAAGTGGATGTAAGTATTAACAGATCCAAAAATATCTGTCATAGGCCTAGTCCCACAGAGGTGTCACTGACTTCTCTTCTGGCGATAGGCAATGTCACCAAAGGACTCTAAAACCTCGTGGACCCACTGAGATAATTGTTATTTTGTGGCCATGAATATTATCATGATCCTTACACCTTAGAGCATAAAATGTTATTTCCTAACACAGTAAGTACTTAACAAAGAGAAGAGCAGATCTAGTCAGTCATTTAACTCTAATTAATCATTTATTCTACTTCCCAGTCCTATTC
>NW_009259175.1:861026-871941 GCF_000687185.1 Egretta garzetta | reverse complement strand
TCCTGCTGTTACTGGTGTTCTTCAAAAGCCCTAGCTTTGCAAGAGGCAATTACCACCTCTCCAGCCTGGCTAGGAGAGCTCCTTCCTCTTACTCCCTCCAAAGGTCAACATGGAGACCGAGGTGCTGAGTTGCCAGCCTCTTGTTCAGAGCAAGGGAAGAAATTGCCTGATCAAGCAGGCTCTTTTCTCTCCTGTCTGACCCCCGCTTCTATCCATGCAAACAGCAGCAGCAGGCTTAGGGACAGGAAAGAAAGCACTTTGTGCTGTAGCGACCACCAGCCTTACTGGTTATTCAGCATCAGCAGGTGTGCGTCTGGAGCAGTCAGCCAGTCTGAAAAGGCTTTCTTCCAGAAAGTTATAAAACCTAAATCTCTCATTCAGTAGGCTGGCTTTAAAAAAGTTCTATTTCTGGGACCAGTTGTGTCCAGCTACATCCTCCATAGCCATCATAACTGGTCTTTAGCATCAGAAATATATTATCCTTGTTGCAAAAAGTGAAGAGAAGCAAAATGTCAAATAAAAGATTAGTTTTTAGAGATAAAGATATGAATAAATGTCAGCAACTATATAGCAGCAGTTAAATGTATTCCTGAGTACAGAACAGAAAAAGTGCTTTTGCTATGCTATATGCCAGAAAGGGAAGACTTTCTTCCCCAGAATTCCCAGCCAGCCCTGTACTAGCAAGTCTGACCAGCATCTTACCTATGCTTCCCCTCCCTTTCTGGACTGGTTGGATATATGTGAAGGTAGAACTTTAATGGCTAGCAGTTACTTGTGGTCCTCATATTAAAAGCAAAGAGTTCCATGGGCTGCTTCTTTTGGTTGTACAAAAGCATATATTAGCACAACTTGATCATTACCTGACATAGTCTCACTTCGTTCACTTTTGAATCCACAATACATTGTTTTACAGGACCATTTACAAAACATTAACTCGCTTCTATGTTTTTCTTTGGTGGAAGCAATATTTCCATCACAACACCCTAGTATAGTGTGTATTTTATATTAATTAAATACCTTGTCAAATACATTCTTCTACTGCTGCCTTCTTAGTGACTTTACAAAAATGTAGGCATTTTAAAAGAAACCATTAAAAATTACTGTATTATCTCACAATGATGGTGTCATACTAAATACAGATAATTGCCTTTCTATGTATGCAATACAGTTGTAAACCTTAACACTTAGTTTTGATGTTTATTACCAGGATTAATGTAGGCAATCTTTACTTAAAGAACATTTAATGTTGTTCTTTTGTATTCTTTCAGTAAAAAACAAGGTCCTGAAAATGATTGGCCTGAACTGTCTTGATCAGCTTCTCAACACTTACTGGAAATGTGAAAAAGAATTAGTTGTGGGAGAGAAAAAGCCAAAGATAAAAGAATATTTTGCCTTCATTCTGTTGAATATGCATATTTAATGGTTGCCTGAAAACCTTGTGTAGCTTGGTGTTTGTGCTCATATGATAAAGCTATTTTAGTTAATGTACAAACCCCAATGTTGGTAATTTTAATGGCGCATGGAAATACTTGAGGTTAGACAGCATTGTTTGAAATGGGAAGCACTGCATGAAGACATGGGTAGAGCCTGCTAGTAGGAGGCAGAGTGCTAAGGCTTGAGTAATCTGGTTTTTTAGCTATCTCAGTGACATATGTACCTTAGAAACATAATTTTAATCACTTAAAATCAGTGATTTTTTGTCATTTCCTCTTTTTGAAAATGATTAGAAGTTTCGAAATAGGTTAGAAGTCTCAAATAGGCTCTTAAGTATTATTGCCTGACAAATAACTTAGAGAGCAGGTTCTCTTAAATAGCAGGAGTAAAGACTGACTTTGCATTTGAAGCAGTAGAATGGGAATGAGAGAACTGGTCTACCATAAATTTCCCAGGATACTTCTGACACAGAAAATCATTGGCCTGATGATTTTCCTTGCCTCCCAGAGGTGTTCTTGAGCTATGGCCATAAATATTTGAAAGATGGCTATAGGGTCATGAAGATGTGAAGAAAAATTAACACACAGGAAACATATGGGCAAAGGAGAGAATAGGCTTCAGCTCTGACATTACAAAATACACACCTTTGTGACTTTCCTAGCAAAAATTTTTGAACAAGTGCACTGTGCAGGGGAAAACAGTTTCTGAATGTCTGAATTTCTGAATCAGTGGGGTTGAAGTAAAACAATAAGTAGGTCCATCATAACTCAACCCTCAACTTCAGTGGCTAACAAAAGTATTATAAAAGTTTATTTTCCATGTAAAGAGAGATAGATTGTATGAAGAAGCTGGGTTTATTTTCCTAGCATTTAGCCCTGTCACTCATGTGAAAAATGGAGATCTGAAAGGAATTAAACTTCATATCAGCAGGAGTAGAAGGAAGCTGATTAAACATATTCAAGTTCTTGGTAATCTTTAAAAAATATATTTTATGGGAATAATAGCTGCCTGTTCACTGAGTGCCAGTGAAGAGTATAAAGGATGAGAAGACAAGGAATAAGATTATTATTTAAAAATCTCTTTGCATTGACAGGTTTAGTTCATTGAGCTGCAGCATATTACAGCAAAATGCTGTACGTAATTTGTATTTTTTGAAATAGAAACCACTTATTTAACCCTGGATTTTGAGGTGCTAGGAAACAGGTTTTGTAAAGCAGCTTAAGAGTCAGAATCATAACAGGCCAAAGGCAGGTTCTAGCTGTGAAATTTCATATTTAATTCAAAGCTCCCTTTGAGAGGCCTATAACTTGGTTATAGTTCATGTAGATTTAGTTGGTGCCTATTTAGCAGAAATTAGCTGGGTTTTCACAGCAACAGGATTTTGGTACCCTCAATAAATATATCTGATTTATTTCTACCTAGAGGGAGTGACCATCTTTTGTATAGCAGCTAACGATCAAAGCTTTCCTCTGTGAAGAGGAAAACTTGGCTCTTGGCCTTGTTTATTTGTGATATGGTAAAAATACCCATTGTGGGAATGATATTTTCCTTTTTTTTAAAGACTCAACAATGTTGTAATATTAATACATACTGAAATCAAAGTTCTTCATTCCTCCTCCATGGTTAGTGTTTCAATTAACTTCCAGGTTAGTTCTGGGCTCTGTATTATACTCTGTCTTCTCAGACTTCACAGGTTCTTTTCTGCATGATGGCACAGCAATTAGGAAGGCCACAGAATTTCCTCCCACATCTCTCTAGTCTAGACTTTACATGGGTGGTTAGGGAACTCTACTGGAATGTGAGGGGTCTGGGTTTAAACTCCCTTATTATGAAAGAGTGGAGGTAAAACAGCTAGGCTAATATATGAAAGGTGGCAGCTGTCAGCGGCTTCTGCTTTTTTTTTTTTTTAATTCAAAAATTTAAGTGGAAAAGTGAATGTTCCTTGAGTACCTAAACAGAAGTGTACTCATTGGGAGAGAGTCTGGAGTGGACTGAAGTTCCTTTTGAGCAGCCCTTCCTTTGAGGTTCTATGCCTTCAGGATGCTGATTAAAATTCTTGGTTAGTTGCTTCCCTCCCCCCCCACCCCCCGCCCCATCTGGGCTTCTCACTCAGGATATAGATTTTGTGACTGTGTCAAAACCACGAAAATCTGATGCACTATAGAATGGCACTTGCATTTAATTTGTGCACAGGTATATAACCTTCTACATATCCTCTGGGTACTTTCCAAAGCATCTAGGCTCTGAAGATACTAAATATCACTGAAAATTAACATGGCAATCCCCCAGATGGGAGGTTCTGTCTACTTTATGAACCAGAGATGGAATTGTAGCATGTATAAGAAATACCCATGATAGTTTTAGTCTAGCTTTCTCACTCAGGTCCTACCAAGAACAAAGAGATGTCAGTATGGGCTTTAGTAAATGCTACATAAATATGTTTGTGAGTCTGGACAAAATCTTTGAGACACTTCTTGATTTAGTAGAAGTAGGAACACCAAAAAACAGAATATTGAAACAGGCCAGTTTCTAGTGAGTGAAAAGTGAGAAGGCAATGAGGACAGACTTCAGAAGAACAGTGCTTAAATGTGGTGATGAGAGTGTTTAGAGAAAGGGAAAGAAAAGGGGTGAGTTGGAAAGAGGCATACTGGAAGGATCTGCTAGGATGACAAAAGAAATTGTGATACAGAGAATGATAATGTAGACACCAGCTAGCAGGTGGAGGCTGGATGTAGCCTTCTAGGTAGCATAACCACCACCAGAGATATTGAACAACAGAGTGTAAAACAAGTGAAGCATTTGTACAGCCAGTCAGTTATGGGAGGTGGCAAATATCCAAAGAAACTACAGCAATTGGATTCAATATCACATAGAACCTGTAATTAGATGAATCACACCTTGTTAAGTACATAAAGAAATGCAAGGAATAAATTAAAAAATTAATCCATTATAGAACAAACTGACTTAAGCACAGAGAATTAATTACAGAGAGAACTAATTACGCAGAGGATTAATCACAAAGCAAGCTACTGAGAGAGAGGGCAACTGAAGAGGTGGAGATGAGGCAATGAGTAGCCAATAAAGCAGCCAAAAGTACCAGGTGTTGCTGGGTGATGTAAGTGGCCAAGTTTTAACCAAACGGGCTCCAATTATGCCTTCTGCTGAGTTCTCATCTGTGCTAGGAACATCATGCTGCCTTGTGAAGCGCTGGGAGAAAGGGAGAAGGTGATGGATGGTTTTGGCCATGTGAGAGAAGAAGGGGGTGAAGATAAGCTCTACTCAGTCAGTTGGTTTGTGTTTCAGGACTATGGAGCTGCAAAATGACACTATGATTAGAGGCTTTACTGGTCTATTTTATTCTGCTTATACCAGAGAAACTAATGAGAGATCTCTAAAGGGCTTTTCTCTAACTAGTTTTAACTTCTTCATTTAATTGATCTCCCTTCACTAGTATAGATTAATGAATTACATTAATCTGTAAAATTAGATCAGATTTTGGATGGAAACAAAAAAAATTCTATAATACTTCATTTTGTTGTTGGATAGCATCTGTGATTTAATGTTGCTAAAAAGGCACAAAACTTCAGATTTGATTTTTTCCATTGTTGGCTTATTGCCACAGTTAATTCATGTCAGATTTTGTTTTCCCTTGATTTAGTGCTACAGCCATTATATAACAAGATAATTGCATTAAGTAGACTTTGTTTAAAGTTTCATTATATGAGGAAAGGAATTGTGATACTTGTTATGATTACACAAAGCACAAGTAAGGATTATGCAAATTTCCTTGTAGCCTTGCTCCTCTCTCTTTAAATCATCTTTGGCTCAGAAAAATGGAGGTTCCTCAGCCTTTGCTTTACTGCTCAAGTGAAATAAACCTGAATTGTTGTCCCAAAGGAAAAGCATGAGGTAACAGGAAAACTGGACTTGGTGTTTTTCTCCAGTACTGGAGGATGGAAAAGGAAATGGCTGCACCACTGATGCTGTGAAAGAAGGAAGAGGGGACATGGCCCAGCTATAGGTGTTGTGGCACCCATCCTGAGCCCTTACCTTGGTAGCTGCTGCAGCAATTCTGGCTCTGGTATAAGCAAAATAGGCTTGGCTGTTGGGAGGTGGGGGAAGAGGGGGGCAGAATAGCCATGGCCAGCTGCCACTTTTTTCAGCAACCAGCTGCTTAGGCAAGTAATTACTTTGTATTTTGTATTTGTATTTTTTTTTTTATTATTTGTTTGCTTCCTTTTTTTTGAAATTTGTATGAATGGCGCTTCACTGAAAGAGTTGAATGTCAGATTGTTTAAAGTCCGTCTTGTCTTTGTAGTTGTTTTATATATATAAGAATTATACCCAAAAGATTCATTAAAAACACACAGTTTTCTTTCTTAAGGTACTAAATACCTTTATTTTGAAGTAAGGTTTCTAAGAAGTCAGCTTACAGTAAGACAAAAAAGATTTTGCTAGACTAGCTGATTAAAGTGTGCTTGGAAGCTTGTTGCCTTTTATTATCGTTGGGTAGTGCTTGTACTTCTGCAACAAATCATTGGCTTGGGGTCAATGGGAATTCAGAGTTCCTCCTTTCTTCCACAAATAAAAAACAAGGTCTGCAGCTGGCAGAGCACTTGGAAGACCAATTTTATTTACAGCCCTATATAGTATATACATTTTGTCCAGATAATCTCTGAATACTCATAAATAGCTTACTACTGACCTTGTTGCTTTGGTATGGGTTCTGCTTTCTTATTGGCCTCTGCTTTCTGTAGTTCATCTGTTTTTTCAGTTTCACCCTTAAAAAAATAAACAGGATTAGAAACCGCAGATGCTCATTGTTCAGAATGATAAAGATGGTTTGATATCTGCAACATTCTCCTAGGAATGTGGTTAACCGAGTTGACACACTCTGAGCTTTGCTCCTGGGTGTTCTGTGTGTGTTCTTGTACAAGACTTTCCAGATAGGTTCACCAAAGGACTTGGATGCTGAAATCAAAAAACTGATGTCTTCACACTTGCTGTGCAAACCCAGTTACTTAGACTGGAGTTCTGATGCTGCATGTTCCCAGGCCCTCCTTCATGTTGTCAAGGCTGGCTTGTTCAGTGCTGCCACTCCCAAGCCAGTCTGCATCTCTCAATTAGTCATTCTTCTGTCTAAACCTTCTACTGGTTTAATAGACCTGATATGGTTTGAGCTACCTTACCACAATGACAGATCTTTTTACAAAATACAGAGACAGTTTCAGCTTTCACTGCAAAAAATTAACTTCCTCCTACTCTTACTGTCTTAGATCCATGAACTGAGTCCTTATGTACCTGTACCTTGGTTTGTCTTGGCTTTGACAGAGTGGAGGAGGGAGTGAGAAGTGCATGGGGAGTCTTAGTGTTCCTGGTACTATGTCACAGTGTGCTGCTAATCAAGCCCATGAGCATTTATTATCCCAGATAGAAAGAATTTGCCTGGTGTTTATCATGCTGATTAATAGAGGAAGATATTAGGTAGTATAAGCATATGGAAAATTATTTGACTTTAGGAGATTTCAGGTCTTCATGCATGTTTTTTCCCCCCTCTCTCTCCAAACTAAATGACCTTCTCTTTATTTGCGTTTCTGAGATTAAATTGGAGTTTGTCTTTTTCTATAAAAATATTTGCTTTTCCTGTCTGCTTTTATTCAGAGAATCTGGCACTGAAGTTCTAATATACATATATGTATAAAAATAATTAAATTATATTTTACATATATAAATGAAAATTAAAAGCCTTATCAATCTCTGTGCATACTGGAGGTACTTGCATGATGTTTTGTTGCAAAGGTTGTTTTCCTTATTTCAGGCTTCCTCCTAATAGCATAAGAACATAGTGCTTTACAGTTATCAGATACTACATATGTTTCTTTTTTTCTCTTTAGATGGTATCTCCTTGTAGGCAGAAAATGTCTTAATCCTTGACCCATTCATCTCCCTCCATCTTAACGCTATCGATAATAGTGGAGGCTGATGGTGATATGATCTGAGTGTTGCGCTGATGTATAGAATTATTCTGGTGAAAAGAGTAATCCATGTCTCCAGGGAAATCTAAATATATATTTCTTCCTAGAGCTGTTTGCCAAGTGAGGAATCAGGCTGCACAGAAGTCATCTGTTGAGATTCAGGATTTTTCTTCTTTCAAGACAATGTTTTATTGACCTGAGAAAACTGATGTGCAGGACTTTAAAGGAAGCATGAATAACACTTTGCCCACAGATCTGCAGTACATGAAGTTTGTTGAATGTAGACATTTTTGTCATTTTGTGTGGATGGCAGTAAGGATATGCCTGTTCATCAAACAATTGGTTTGCACTTTTATAATAATGACAAATCAAATTTGAGTTGTAGTTGGGTTGGATTAAGACATACCTCTTCCTGAAGTTGTACAAACCTATGAACTTCAGGAAATTATTCAGTTCTAGGAAATTATTCAGTCTTATGAGCATTTGTTTCTATCAGTTTTACTTAAAACTGGAAAATTTATAGAACTCTTGTACATGTAATTCAAGGCTCATAGAAGTTAAATCGGAGTCTTTGTATATGTCAACTGTTGCGTACGTGTTAAAAGACACTGTTTAGTTAAAATTAACTTTATAATGGTGGAGTTTAAATTGTTTCATTATGCATGAATTCAGGTTAATAGCTCAGGCTTATACTAAAGAACTAATTTTATTTTCCTAATTATTAGATAAAACCTTATTTTTTTTTCCATTTTGCCTTGTGAAGTGTTTATTATGTCAAGCTAGAAAAAACTAAAACTCTCTAGGACATTGTTGGGAAAAGATAAAAATTCAAAGGTAAGAGGTGAAGGAGTATCTATCATTCTGTCTCTTTTTAAAATATTCCATTAATTAAAATTAAAAGAATGAGTTAACTTTTATAGTAGAGAACTACTAAAAAAAATTATAGACTGTATACTAAAATGACTTACTGTATTTTTCAAACAGGAGTTATATTAGTAAAACCAAGCCAAATAAAATACTTCTTAAAAAATTGCTTTGCCTTTCCAGCTGTTATCAGGAATCAGGCTGATATATACCTGTATACCATTCCAATATTCAGAAAGGATATACTGACATTTTCTGCCAGCAGGGAACAAGATGAAGAGGAATACATCAGCACATCAAAAGCAGTCATACCAGTATTTCTAATTCCCTGCTTACAATGTTGATCAAGACCTCTCATAAGCTTGCACTATTTCAGGTTAGCTCTATTTGGAAAGCAACTTGCAAAAGGAGAAAATGTGTATTTTTTTCATAAAGAAAAGGAGGGGAATAAAAGCATTTATTTAATTTTGCTAAATAAAGATACCGTGCACAGTAAGTATTTTTGAAAATCTAACCTTTGGCATTTACTTACATAAATGCTTTCTAAAGAAAAGGTAATACTACTGAGTCTATACTAAACAATAAAAACTATACCTGGCCTGTAGATGCCTTGGATGGTGGAGGGACACCTTCATTCTTGCAATCTATTTCCTCAGGTGATAATTTTGCTCTAGAAAAGACTGCTTTTAATTTTTTAAACATCTTGCTCATCCAGCTCTCCTGGAGCCTCTCTAACTCTTTTACCACGAACAGGTGTATAGCCCATGTATTCTTGACATCAGTTGTCAAGCCAATTAGACACTTAATCAGGTTTAAGTCTGATTAATGCCTTAAAGAAATTCCTTGCACAGTCTGTTTCAGTGATGGCTTTTTCTTACCATTAGTACTTCTGTTTTATGTTCTAGACTAAGTTATGTCTAGTCTTGATGGTTATCCTATATACAGACTCAACTTTTCATGCACAAATTCAGAGGAGAGTGAACAGTTTCTGGTTAGAATAAATCAGTGTCTAATCTTTTATATGTTGGATATTAAGCATTTAGTTTATATTTAGAAATGAAGTTTTAAGTCCTAAAGACACCTGTAGTTTAACCAGGAAATGGAAAAAATTAATTGACCAATAATCACCAGCTACCCAGTAGATTACATGAGATCTCAAGAGGCTTAATTTCTTTGCAGTCCTGAACTTTTTTTTTATTTTTTTTTTTGAGTGAATGGCATTAAAAGGTCTCTGTTGGGGTTTGTTTTAGAAAGTTTATACCTGGTTTTATTCTACCCTTCTTATTTTAAAACATGGAAATATTCTTTCATTTTCCAATGTAGTTACAGAAAATATTATTTTATGCAGAGTCTTAGCTACAATTTTGATGAGATTAAGTTTTAGGTGAGTGTTCTACAAATTAGCAAAATATAATTTTTTTATAGAGTTTATTACTAGGACATAATTTTCAGATTCTCTAGGGTTTGGTTCATCCTATATAAATCTCTATAAAATCAAGCATGGTTTACTTTATAGGTAAAACTCAATTTCAGATACCTCTAGTGTCATGTTGATTCAACCCCTGTTAACAAGGATCTTTACAACTTAATTGTCTCTTCTTGTCCTTAATTCCACTTTATTTATTACAAGTCTATGCCTTCACTTTAAGCTCTGAATTTGAGCTAACAGCTTATAATTGATTTATGCTGGTCATCGAGGCATCAAGAAACGCAGAAACCTACTCCTTTGAGTTATTTCCATAATTAAACATTTAGCAATTATATTGAAGTATTGAAAATGTCCTTATGGTTGCTTCCTTGGGGCTTCTATTGTCTGGCAAGAATGTTTTCTAATCTTTATTCTATCACAGTAGTAACTGTAAGAACCAGCAACTTTTGTTAGTTAATTTGCAAGCCTTTTTCCTACGTTGACACCTATGAGGTAAACCTTATAATAACTGGCTGGATTTCAGTCTTGTAACTGTGAACCCCCCCACATGCATAATTTCACAGTTGTTAGATGGAGCAAGAGCTTGGAACCTCCCTTTTTATTAAAGTCTGTGTTCTGGTTTATGTTAAAAGCAATGTAATTCTTGCTAATGCTTCAGTCTGTATTTAAGCTCAGTGTTTGAATGACTAAAATATAAATTAATATCTAAAGTACTTTCACTTATTTATGCAGGTCTGGACAACAGTTAGCTTCTTTTCTTTTGGATGTGAAATTCTGCCTCCATGCTTTTTTTGCACTGTCTCATAACAGAAGCATCTCAGGAGAAATCAAGTTAGTTTTTCTTTTACTATGTGAAATTTATTGGATTAAATTGGTGAATGCAGGAAACTTTAATCAATTCCCACATACAAACTATACCTGCAGACTGAGCCCTTTTGAGAACAACTGTTTTCTCATTATAAAAAAGAAATTCTTTATTATTAATCATAGAATCACTTTGGTTGGAAAAGACCTTTGAGATCATAGAGTCCAACCTTTAACCTAACCCTGACACCCCACCACTAAACCATGTCCCTAAGCACCTCATCTATCCTTCTTTTAAATACCTCCAGGGAGGAGGACTCTACCCCCTCCCTGGGCAGCCCATTCCAGACCCCGACAACCCTTTTGGTGAAGAAGTTTTTCCTAATGTCTAGCCTAAACCTGCCCTGGC
>NW_009259175.1:850050-858425 GCF_000687185.1 Egretta garzetta | reverse complement strand
GTGGCTTCCAGCTCCTCCCGTTTGTTGCCCATGCTGTGTGCATTAGTGTAGATGCACTTGAGCTGGGCTATCGGTTTCACCCCCAGCAGTGGGGTGACACCCCCAGGCTCCTCTCTAGCAAGCCTGTTTATATCCCCTCCCCCCTTAGGGCCTAGTTTAAAGCCCTCTCTACAAGCCCCGCCAGTTCATGAGCGAGGATCCTTTTTCCCTTCTGAGAGAGCTGGGCACCATCTGTTAGGTTTAGGATAGATAATTTTGTCCCTTTTTTATTAAAAATGGTGAAGTTGTACATAAAGCATAATACAATAAAAATATATAGCATTTATTAAAGGAAAATACGTATCTCTTAAGAATTTCTGCAATATTATGCTCATTTGTCTTTTAAAAAATGCCAAGCAACAACAAGTTTTAATTCTTTCTTTTATTATAGTATTTATGCTGGTTTTAATTTGTAATTAAAAGGCATGAAAAAGGAATGTAGCAGACATTAAAAGGAAAGTGCCTTTGGGAACCTGTTAATAACTATTGACATCCACAGTTAATGAATGTTATATTGGTTTAGTCTGTGACTAATTAAATAAATGCTTGAAACCCCTTCATATAACGTGATTTTGTAAATAATAAGCAGACCACAACAAACCTAATATTTTGATACCAATGGAGGTACAAGTTCACCTCCTGACCCTCGTAAGATGATTAATCGGTTTCTGTTTTTCATTTCTCTCCTATGTACTATGGCTATTTAGTTATATTTATCAGGCTCTGAACATGCTAAAAGCACTTCAGTTAATTGAATATCATGATGCACTGTTGAGTAAGAAGATTAAGAGTGCAACAGCAAAGCAGATAGCCTGTATCCAGTTAGCTTGTTAGCTACATTGGCTTTGATGAGCACTTACTACATGCCGTATGTATGGTAAACCCTACAGGGTACCAGGATTTCAAAGTCTGTCTCATACATTGTCTAGATACAGGTGGAGTAGCTCTTACATTTATTAAAGATGTACCTCCTTTGACATTTCTTTTCTTCAAGAAAATACTGCTTCTCCATTTAAAACTTTGGCATATGTTCTACACTTCTGCAAGAGGTTATTCTCCATGAAGCATAGCAGGTGTCTTAGAAACTGAGGTAATTTAAATGCTGTATGTTCACTTGATTTGTAATCACTGCTACAACAATTGGCACGACTGCTTTCCACCACCTCGTCTGAAGCTGCATTAGAATGCAGTCCTTCTTAAATCATAAGAATATACAAAAGGAAGCATGACTTCTTTTTCTGAATAATTAGGACAGTTGCTAATGAGAAGAAATTAATTTCTTCATGACTGTTGTAGGCAGTGTTTGGATTTGGTTTTTTGGTTTTGTTTGTTTGGTTGTTTTGGTTTTTTTTTGTCCTGGTACTTGTTATAAAATGCTTGAAAGCCCTGTGAGCCTGTATTTAACTACCAGTGCATTTAATAGGCATAGAGTTAATTCCAAGGACTGCTTTGCATTCTTCAGCAGGCAGTTGTCAGTTGCTCCATTTGTTTGAATGTACAGATCAATAAATATCATCTGAAGTTTTTATTTTTCTATTAAATCAGGTGTCACATGTTAAAAAGATCAAAGCCTGAGTTTCACTTCTATTCATATCTTCTCATGATGCAAAGTGTAATGTGCTGATGTTTTTCATAGGTATCCTTCTTCAGTTTCTCTCTGTGATTCAAGGATCTTGACAGTTAAGAGTAGTACATCTGTCTTTAGAGATCTGTAACTGTAGTCAGACAGAAGCCGAATCTAGCACTTACCATAATTTTTCCTCTGCACAGTGTAAGATTTGACAATCTTGCCTATTTTCATGGATTAACAAAAATCATAACACTAATTTATATCTTCATTAATTTTGAGGAATTCCTTAAAACACTTTTTTTCTCAGACAAAAACAGTTCTGGAGCTCAGATTTTTCATATCTACTCATTGTCATCTTTTTTAAACACAGGTGGTATTATCATCTAAATAACTATGCCTTAATAAAGAAAATTAATTCATGCTTTTAGTGGAAATATGTCTCCTTAAGCATATTATCACAGTCATGACCAGATGTATGCAATAAACTGTAGCATTCAGTGAGGTATCTTTAGAAATAACAAAGATTACTTAAAAGATGATTCTTCACTGTTGCAATATAGTTAAATTAAAACCTAAATTCATAAGGTTTTTCTTATGTTGTAGTTTATACTCTGGGACAAATATACCAGAATCAACCTCTGCATCCTAAGTTTGAGGCAGTAATAGGTCTTATGGTCTGGAGGAATCTGGAAATACACAATAATCTTGATTGTTTTGGCCTCCAAGGAATGCAGACTCAAATTTTTCCTTTCAAATTGAGTTATATATGTCAAATCCAATTAACAGGATTTGTTCCGCTTACAAGAAAAAACAGATGGGAACACTTCTGTGGCAATAGGCTGGAAAAGACAGGGTGCTGATATTTCCTATTCCTTTTCACATTCCTCTATATAAAATTACTTAGTTAAAGTAGGAGCCATATCCTAAAGACTCATTTTCTGGAGCCTTCACCAGATCCTGGCTAGCTCTGAGTGTGATACTATCACCATGCCATAACGTGATGGGTGGGCTGGAGGAGGTGACAAAATTGACTGTCAGCCTGCCAAAATTATGATGGCTGATGCCATTTTTTGCTAGTGACCTCTTTTGATGAAAGTAACATGTGAATCAAAGGAATGGGGCATAAGACAGAAGAAAAATGTAAGCTCACTTATGTTTAATTATGCCATTGGTCTGCAGGCATAATAAAAGGTGAGGCAAGGTTCTCGTCTGCTAGTAGAAAGTACACTTCCCTTAGCATGTCCATCTTTTTTTTTTTTCTTCCCCCCCCCCCTCTCTGTCTTTTTGCTGCTTTTTTTTCCCCCCTCAGAACAAAAAAAGGCACCACTGCTAGATGTTTATGCCTGTATTTCTTATGTGTCCTTATGGGCAGAACTTCTTTAGTAACAGCATGTTACTGCCTAAAATGTGACTCATGACATGAGAAAGCTTTATCAACTAGGGTAGTGCTCAAAAGTGTCTCTCACTTAAGTGAGTATTCAATGTGAGTCTCTGGACCAGAAGGCGAAAAGGAACAGCCCCTCCAGAAATGTGGTCATGAGACCTACCTGGAGGAGTCTCAGCCATGGACTAGATCACTGGAAGAATGAGGCCTCCTGCAGCCCTCCTGGTAGACCACGTAATCTCAAACTGGCAATTTATGATCTCCTCACTACCTTAGTTGGTATGCAGTACTGATTTGGAATGTGTAAGAGGTCGTTCTTGTGTCAGAAGCAACCAACTTAAAAAACAGTGCTCTCATGCCACTTGTAGTCATCTGGTAATCTTACACTAGTGAGGTCATAGTCCCCTTTCTCTTCCCATTTTTCATGCATCTCCATGGAGAAGAACAGATGACTATAGAAGGGAATAGATTCTCTGCCACATCCTTTAATGGGAAATTGCCTGTATGTGGTCTGCTGGATATTTCCCAGGGGAAGCCCTCTGTGTATGAGCCACTTCTAGGGAGACTGGAGTTGTTAAAAAACATGAAGTTCAAGTGCTAGAGTTTCTCAAAATATGCGACATATTACATTTTTATGTTATATTTTTTTGTGAATATGTGCTGCAGCAGTTTACAGCAGGGAAGTTGACAAGAAGATAGCAAGGGTAGACAACCTTTCCCTTCGAAAAGGGTGTTTCCTGGCCTGGAACCTGTATTTCAGCATGGAGCTGCATGTGCTGGCTCTGCACCAAATTTAAAAACTTTTACTGAAAACCACTGGACAAGTTGGGTTTTTTCTGACCAAAAGCTATTTACAACAAGAGGTTGAAAAGTAAGTCACTTCGGTAAAATTATTTTCTCCCAAATGCTAATAGGAACACTAAGATCTTCTCTGAACCATGCAAGCACAGACTGAAATAGTAGGTTGCTGAAAAGCTCAGTAAAATGGCAAGACTCCCAAAAAAGATGTGGTTCTGCTGCTTTGTTTTCTAGCCTTGTAAAATAGCAGTGACCTGGAATGCATCTTGCTCTTAAGAAAGTTTGAAGATCTTTTTCACAAAAGGTATTGTGATATTGGTTTCAGAACCGTTGCTTTACATATGACTTTATACTCAAATACAGAATGTAAGAGTTATTCTCTAGTCACTGTGTTCATGTGATTTCACACAAGACTAGCTGGTTGTGATTGTCTTTTTAAACTGTCAGTCATTGTTTCTCTCATGTAGAATACCCACAGAGAACAAGGATGTTAGCATTTATCTTTGCGGAGTGGTAGAAAGGAATTTCATTCCCTTAAGTAAAACTAAAAAAACACCAGGTGAGTTTAACTTGCATATGTGTGAGCATATCAGGAAAAGGAAACCTCAAGGTATAGGAAAAGTAGAGAAATTCTTGAACTATGACTCAATCTCAAATTTTGGTAAGGTTTAGTTCTAGAACCTGTTCTGTTTTGGAACTCAAAACAATATAATGTGAGTTGAAAAGCAGACCCCATTAAAAAAAAGGATTTTTTTTTTTTTTTTTAAAAAAAAAAAAAAAGGAATAAGTATCTCCTGTTCAGAATGTCTTCAATATATAATCTTGTTCTTGGTGCTTGGTGCCTGACCAATGTCCTCTCAACATTCCTCAACTATATTCTCTTACAGGAGTAAGGGGAGGGAAAAATTTAGAGACAGAAATATTTTTGTTTGCACCAAAAAATATTTGAAGGTGATCATGATAGAGTTGGACTTTCTTTTTCAGTATTTTTGAGGTTTTTAAGCTTTTCTTTTTTAATAAAATTGAGAAGTTTAAGAAACAGAAGAAAATGTCATAACGCAAGTGATGCAGTCCCATTACTTTTTTCCTAAGACTACTTTACTTTTTAATTATTTTAGTTATAAAAGCTTGACATACTTTCTTGAAGAGGCACTGGGGAGATGAGCACATGGCTTAATTTGGATGAAAAAGGACCAAGAGATGCTAGGTAGGCACCTGCGGGGAAGAGCAGAAATAAGCGTAGAGGACAAACATCTGTGGCCACTGCTTTCCTATACTCTCTTGTAAGTGAATGATCACTGTGGGGAGGGAAGGAAGAGAGGGTGATGCATTTAGGGTGTTTCATGCCAGTAATGTTAAAACTTGTATAACATTAACACTTCTACCTGAGGGAAATTGAAATAGGAATTCAGTTATAAATTACATCTCTTCTGAAATCTGAAATTCTCTGTGTTATCAAAAGAATGAAAGCTCTCAGAAGTGTGTAATGTATTCCTCTAACCCCATCATATTTTCTGTGTACCCTCAGAGCATCCTCTTCCCACTGCAATGATGCTAAGCTTTATGTTTTTGCTAACATAAATATTTAAAGCATGCCACCAACACAAGCTATCTAATCTAGTCAACAACATAGCAACAAATGGAGAACTGAGCCCTGCAAAACAGTGGCTTAGCAGAGAAAAAAAAAAAAAAAACGTTTAAAAAGCCCTCTTTAAATATGGAGTTAATTTGATATGGTTGATAAAGCACTGAGTTGGGACTTGCCCCAGTTCCAACCAGTCCATCAAACTTTTACAGTTTCCTTTGTGTATTTTTCTCTACTTAAAGGTAGAGTTGTAATTACTGTCTGAGGCTTTCCTTGGCATGCATGAATAGAGACCATCTATTTGGTTTTGATTCTAGGGGTTTTTTTTTTGTGCTTTTGCAGTTGTAATGAATGCCAAATTGGTTGTTTGGATGAGGAAAACTCTGGTGGAAGGGACAGGAATTCTTATTATTTTTAATCCTTTACTAATGGTACTTCTAAGGCAAACTAACAACCCAGTTCACTGTGATAGTGTATTATAAAAACCATAGGTTAGGCAAGCATTCAATTTTTGTGCAAGTAGCTTGGTTCAAAAAAGTGGTGCCTAACATAATTAACTCCTTCAGAGTGCTGTATTGGCTTCTGCTTTCTTTTCTCATCTTCCTTTAAAAGAGACTAGTGAAAATATTTTAATGCAACTACCTAGTGGGTTGTACTCTAAGCTCAAATACAGGACCTGGCTTCTGTTCTGACCTCTGACAAAAAGGGATTCATACCCACAGTTCCCACTCTTTGGCGGTACCAGGTCGACCTTTTGTACAGATGAAAAGAAGTATTCTCAACATCTCCAGTTGTATCATAGAATAGAATCATAGAATCTTTAGGTTGGAAAAGACCTTTAAGATCATCAAGTCCAACCTTTAACCTAGCAATGCCATCTGACCACTAAACCATGTCCCTAAGCACCTCGTCTACCCATCTTTTAAATACCTCCAGGGATGGGGACTCCACCACCTCCATGGGCAGCCCATTCCAGAGCCTGACAACCCTTTCTGTGAAGAAATTTTTCCTAATGTCCAACTTAAACCTGCCCTGGCACAACTTCAGATCATTTCCCCTCGTCCTATCGTCTGTTACCAGGGAGAAGAGGCTGACCCCCACCTCCCTACAGCCTCCTTTCAGGCAGTTGTAGAGGGTGATAAGGTCTTCCCTCAGCCTCCTCTTCTCCAGACTAAATCGGTATAGCTGTATAGATTATAGGGCAAAGATTAAATGAAACACAAAAGAAGAGGGAGAGCAAGAGCAAGTGTTACCTCTGCACTTCCGTCATTTGTGAAGGGTGGAGCAAGGTGGTAGTGTAAAGACAGGAAATTTTATACAAATAACTTAATTTCAACTTACTGTATAAAGTATGTGAAACTTGTAGGGGTGAAAATCAAAAGGAAAATGCTTCAAATAAGCCTGGCCTGTATAGTATTCATGTTTGGTCTGCACTTCACGAGGGTCTGGTGTTAATGACTGGATTTGATTTGGCAACTCATTTGATTCAGTAACAAAAGGTAGAAGAGTAATGACTCTGTGAGCAAGTCATGCTCTACTTCTTGCTACTCCTGGACCTCTCATTTGCAAATATAATATTGATTCTACTTCTGGTAACAGGTGATCATCTGTAAGAGAAGCTGTAAAGGCTAATCTTTCACATTAAGAGTGACTCCTGCTACACAGTGATAAAGGTTTAAAAAGAAGGGCATTTTATGAAAAAAGAAGTCCTTTATTGATTTGGCTGACCTACCATATTCACTTTATATTTGCAAGAAGGGGTTTACTTATGTTCAGGTAATGCTGTGAAGAATTCACGCTCCTTTTTTTACTTAGATTTTTCAGGGCAATGGGAGTGAAAAGCTGTTCTTCTATTTGCAGATTTTAAATTGATAAATTGTTACTACCACGTGCTCTCCTAATTATAAATAATTCTCCTAATTCTGACTCTTCTATCCTGTGGATAGGAAAATCCTACAACATCCATTGGAGCCCTGCTAGCCCCAACAATAATTTTAAATGTAACTGGTTTCTTTTCATTGTAGTTGATTTTCTCTTTAACCTCAATTTTCCAACCCCTCCACAAAAATATCTTTACTTTTAAGGTTACCTCTACACAGCTGTCACATAATTTAAGGAGAAGGGTAACTTAACCTTCTCTAACTCAATGTACTGAAATTAGTTTGCACCCATTTGAAATACCAGTCTGTCTCCTGTGTCCCCACATAACACTGGAGTGATTCTTGTATACATACAACAGCTGTGTGATACAGTTGCTTACAGTAGTGGTTCTTCTGCTGGCCATCAGCTGTCATGCTCTTTGATTTTGGGTCTGAGATACGTGTATATGGCTAACTTTAAAAAAGGTAGATTCTTTCACTGAAATTGTGAGGGAAAAAAATGAATTTGATGGAATTATTTCTCTGTTTGAAGTTCACAATGTCCATAAGTTTTTGGAAGACTGTGTCTTAAGTGTTAGGAGTTATACTTGAATGTTCTTAGACTCTGAAGCACTGTGTGCTGAAGATAAACCTAGATAAAGAGATTCCAAAGGTGATATAATATGTTTGGTGGTAAGATGCAAGAAAATACTTGCTTTTTAAGGTCACTAGTGCTGGAAGTCTACTTCTATTTAAGCAGTAAAAAACCCCAGAGAACACCTGAAGAGTTTAAAGCAGTGGTTAAAACATGGCTTTTTTCCCCCCTCCTGTATAAGACTTTGCTAATGTATGTGCTATAATCTCAGGTTTAAGCTTGTTCTTGGAACAATGAAAGTTTTAGCAGTGTAGGAAAAGAGATTTATTTACTATTTAAAAGCTCAATCAGTGCTGTAAAAACTGGAAAGAACCCATTTCCCTCCTGTTACAGAGTTAGCTTGGTTATGGCTCTCACTGCTACTAAACTGCCATTTCTTATTCAGATAAAATATGACTTTTTTTTCTTTCCCCAGTCACTAATCAAAAGCACTAGGAAGTTTGTGATTAAGCAGTTTATGAAGAGCTCTACATTTATCAGGGAAA
>NW_009259175.1:832837-849961 GCF_000687185.1 Egretta garzetta | reverse complement strand
AGAGGAAGATTTATGTCTGTATTTAAAATTATAGTCTTTCCAGAGTTATAAAGCAGCAGACCAGTAGTCAGTTTTCCCTCAGATGAAATCCTGGAAAAGTTCTTAGTTCCAACGTTCTTGTTTATTCATACGTGGCTGTTTAGTCTTTAGCAAAGACCCCCTATTTTTAAGGGCATCTGACTGATGGGAGCAGGCTAAAAGCAAAGCACTGTGAGCTCCTGGATAACCCCACGCTTCTACTTCCTTCTATGTGCATGTGTTTGAGCACAGAAGATGGCATCTACTCATACCTCCAGTTACTCTGATCTTTTGCATCCTCAACCCCTGTGTATCATGGGAAACATGATCCTTTGGTAATTTAGCAAAACTTCCCCCCATTTTCATCCCCAACCTAATGTCAACCCAGAAAACCCATGAATCTTGCTATCAGTCATAGAGTTATTAATTTTTACTTGTATAATTATCCAAAATTCCTTTCTTCCTCATTCCCATTCTGCAGAATATCTCTTAAATCTTCTGATTTCCCTCTTCAGCTCCTTTACAACCACTAAACTTTATATTCTTCCTTAAGTGTTTTATCTTGATTCCTATTATGCCAACACCAGAGAATCCTGCGATCCAGCAGCACTTTGTTGTGATGCCACTAGACTTCTCTCGCTTCTTCAGCCAGTGCTCCAGCACTGTCCTGCTTAAACTCATGCTAAGTATTATAGCAGGTCTCTATCTTCCTCCAGATTCTAATTTTCTATTAAGCTTCTATAATATCTTTTCTATTGCTTTTCCAAATTTGGCATAGAGAAAGCAGCCCATACAAGCTGATTGTGATGCTTTTGGGGATCTTCAATGGGTGCTCTATTAACAAGAGCAGTGGCAACTTCTAATGGTCAGTGGAGCTTCTTGCACCACTAATGTACAAAACTAATCACAGCCAGGGCTCCTAGCTAGGTGTCTGGAGAAAAACTTTGTCTAGACCAAACAAGGGAAGACAATGTTTCACTGGATACTTCTTTTTTTTTTCTGCTTATTGACCAAAAGTTGTTAGTATGTCATGTACTGGTACATACAATGAGCATTTTTAAAGTTAATGCTAAAATCCCAATAAAAGATTGGGTTTTGTAGCTTCATGCATCCTTTTCATAGAAGTATTCTACTCCTTGGTAAGAACTAAGTGCTAGATCTACAAAGGGGTTTCATTGCTTACCTCCCTTTAAAGTCAATAATACTAAATGTCTATTACAGTATAAGGCACACATAAATACCTTTTGTGAATGTAATCCTGAATGCTTAGGGACCAGGTCTGGTGAATTTACAACCAAATGCTATAGATTTAGAGCCTCTTGCTGCAGCATCTATTCTCCTGCTGGATAGTACTTAATACTGCTGTATTAATTTATTCTAGTAGATAACTGTGGCGGTGTGCTCCTTCCCTCCCCTCTCCGACTCCCCCCCATGACCTCTTTCAAGTGATAACCACCTGTGGTGGTCGTGATAGATATGTCTGGTTGTGAAGCATGTACCCAAGGGATGTGGGGGGGGGACAGATAACAATACAATAGCCAATAGCTATTGTGCAATATGCCCACCTAGGTACAGTGAAGGAACTAAAATCTGTGGTCAGGATGCAAATAAGACAATGAGCCAACCATCTGACCCCCATCAATAGTGAGCAGCCCAAGAGCCCTTGGAGCTCTCCTGCACAGCAGCGGGCTGCACGCCAGGATCTCCCCTTGAGCAGGGACGCCTCCCAAGGTTACTCCTCGAGGCTGAGAGATTCCTTACCCCAACAGATTCTCAGTAAGTGGCTAACAGCATGCTAACTCTGAAACCTCAGCTAAGTGATTGATTGTGCATATGTAATCCTTTAGACATAAAATGTTGACTAAGTCTGGGCTGAAGACTGGATCCAGCCGCACCCAGACTCCTCTCTGAGGAAGGAGTTTAGAAAGCAAGTGGATCTTTTCTGAACATTGTGACTCAATGGGAGGGTCTCCCTGACACTTTTGCCTGATCCTGTCCTCTGTGCAGTAAATAACCAAGTGTACCTTGCCATCAAATCTTATAACTATTGTCTCATTTACCACTGAACTTTGTTAATTCACTGTTTTACACCAATAAACTGTAGTTTTTGCCTCCCTCTCACTCCATCCATGACAATAACATCATACAAGAAGGGGCCTCTTCTGTCATTAGGGCTTGCTTCCCTATTACAGCTGGTATTCTTCTGGAAATGAATCAAACTTCATCTTAGGCATTAGTCAAACTTTCGGCTACCACTCTCCCATCCCAAGGTTGTTGTGAAAATGTACGTAGCCTGTAGTTAAATTACTTATTTGTCCTGCCATTTCTAACAAATAACCAAGCTCTGCTTTCAGTACTACTCCTGCTTTAGTGGTGCCCTCAGGCACAAGTGATGGAGAAATTGTCAGATAGTTGCACCACTGTCCTCTGGAAAAAAGTGTAATCTTTTTAATACACTCTCAGCTGTATTGGTTTTGAAGGACCAAATCAGGTAAAACCAGTAACAATTATTTTCTAAGTGTGCAGGTATGATCCTGGACTCACAGGAGGAGCAGCCTGTTTCATAAGATGATGTCATATCTTTACAGTTTCTTTTAACACAGACTGGAAATTTTATCTTGCTATTTCTAAATGACATAAGTAGATCATACTGAATATACAAACATTTTGATATAGATTTTTCTTTAAGTATTTCTTTTTTGGTTAGGAGCAAGCAGATTTTGCTGTATTGCTCTGTAGCAGAATAACATGAGATAATTATGTCCTATAGGATAAGCTACACAGGAGAGTTTGTGTATTCCCATTGGATTCAGTAGCCTAACCACATGCAAAGCAAAAAATGGCATTGAGGTGTTTACTGCCTACAGAATCTGCCAAGAAACTACATGTCACTGATAGAAAAATATAATAAACTCAGCAACCTACTATGCTTTAGCCTTTGATAGATAGCAGGCTCCAAATAATCAGTCACTTTCTTGCCAGCTCTTTGTGTTGTATTAATTGTTTCTTAATCCTGCTGTAAATTTTACTTGCTCTTCTTTTTATGTTGATTTACTCTTTGTCACACACCTGCCCAATGAATTTGAAAATGACAATTTGGAAAAGGATTCCTTTGACAATAGGCACTGTGTTTAAGAACTCTGACTTGATATGGTTTATTTGACTCCTGGAACCCAACAAAGTTTCTTCCAACTTGATTTTCTAGTCAGAAAAAAATATCTTCAAATAAAGAGATTGTTTTGCAAGTATAGTGACAGAAGTATCCTAGGGAGATGTTTTTGCCTAAGATGTATTTATTTTTGAAATGCAGGTTTTGGGAATGCAATTCACACTTTTTTTTTGACTGCTACGTTTTCTTTAACAGGAGATATTATCCTTCAGGTTTCTACATTAATGTAATTTTATGCAATTTATAGATATTGTTTTCTTCTCTGTCGTACTACGTATGTTGTTGATCTGTGGACAGTATATGATAAGTATATTTGGAATGGTAATGGTTAAAGCCTGCTGTCATAGCATGGGAACAGCCTAGGAACAAGAGTTCTTAGGTTATATTGGAAGTCCATACGTATGTATATATTTTCTTTGTAAATCACTCCATTTTTTGGCTACATGCTAGTTTTCTCGGTAGAAAATCACAATTACTTTAACAGATTATCCCTTAGAAAGAAAGGACCACTGGTATACAGTTTTGGTTTGATAGTTTGTTTGGGTTTTTTTTAGTTATGATGCTAAAGGAAGAGAAGGGAAAATTTTGTATTTCCTATAAACAAATTGTATTGTGAGGGGAAGGTTTTTGCAACATTCTGTGTAAACTTGTGCTTATTTTTACCCCTCCTCAGTATTTGTGAGACCCTATCACCGTATCTGAGTACATATCCATCTTATAACATGTTTAGTCTCATTTCTTTGCTATGTCTTAGAGCAGTACCACTGGGTACCTGAGTGCAGAGACTGAGTTTCGCCCCAACTGTCTGGAGGGGGAGCAATAGACCTCCTGAAGGGAGCTTAGGCTCATTTATGCCTTTCTTACAACATTATGAAAGGTTTCAGGACAACTGAATTCTTGTGTTGGCCAATTCAGACGAGTGCCTGTAGATGAAGTTACTTGACATGGTCTCTTAGAGGTCTTGTAGCAAATCCACAAAAATGTAAATATCAAGACAGACGGGTAAACTTCATTCAGTGGCGCATGTGAACTCTACAATAAGTCATAGCACAGAAGGAGTGATACTGCAGTAGTACCCAGGGATGAGAGTCCTTCTATATTTCCTTCCCATCACAGAAGATGCACAGCTTTTCTGTATTCTGGACACAGTCACCAAGTCCTCCTCTTAGCATAATTTGTAATTTAGAGTTCTCCTGCACCATTTCATATGTCTTTTCCTTTTTGTATAGTGGAAGACCATGGCTGCTGTTCAATATTTTGTTTGTTTACCTCTGCAAAGGTAATTCAAAGAATAATATGGAGGGGTGCGGGAGTTGAGTTTTTTTGTTGTTTTTCCTGTACTTTAATTTGGGAAAAGAAGGACTATTAATGTAGACAGGAAAACTCACACAATGGTTACTGACTTTGGATGCTAGATTAATCTAATGAATTCATATGCTCCGGGTATGAGACATAGTTACTGGATACGTGTAATATGAATGGGGGGCAAATGTTGGCTCATGGTCTGTCAGAAATGTGGTTAAAATTGAATTTTTCTTCTTCAGGGAAGATGAACTACTCCATGTTTTCATGGCAAGGCTGTGAGCTAGGATGAGAGCACGCTAGGTAGTTGAGTTTGCTGCTCCTGCATTGTAGGCAGATGGAAGGGTTGAGGTTACTGCTGGGAGATGATCTCCCCTCACTCCTATTAGTAGCTGACACATATCCTTATTACTTCCTAGGATGCAGAAGTCAGAACAGCTTAGTGTAGGAAGGGCAGCTGGCAGCGCATGCCATCTTAGATGACTACCTTTTTTGCTTATGTAGCTCACTCTGTCTTGGACTTCCAAAATGTAGTTGTATGTGACTTGAAATAAAAAAAATCCCCATAATAACCATGCGTGCTATGTCACTTCTCATTTGACCAGCTATTCAAAAGGCACCATGTCTATTAACAGACCCATACTTTCTAACATCTATGCACCAAATACATATATGAAGCTCAAAAATACATGAAATCCATGCAATTCTAAAATACAGATCCAACATAGATAAAGGATGTTATGCTTTTACAGGAGGTACAAATATTTATTCAGCTTCAGAGATTCACTCCACAACACTGAATAGACAAATTAAACATGGTGTCGGCTAAGAAGAGTTAATGGTATGAAAGATAGGCACAAAGAAGGCAGGATATTTTCATAAATTCAAGAAATATGTGCACAAGTGGAAAAATTAATGAAGTGTCCTCTCTTGAAATAGGATTTTAACAGAGACTTAGTTGAAGAGAATAGGTTATGTTCCATGTGTGGATTGAACATGACATGAATGATTAAAAGGGAAACAGAAGTAGCAATTAAATAAGCTATTGAAAATGAGACTGCTAAGACTGGAAGAGCCTACAGACTATTTGGATGTTTAGTACGAAAAATCTGAGATGAGAGAGCAATTTCTGCAGAATTTTGAAGGCAAAAATATTGAGATATTTGCATGTTGTGAAGTGACAATTGTCTATAGAGCACGTGATGAATGTGCATGGCTGCACATTAGGACAGACAGGTAAATGTGGCTTGATGTCAGTCATGATGAATTCAGATGCCCCAAACTCTACTAGTGAGAACAGGAAGAAACTTCTCCACCTTCTTACCTGCTTACGGTGGCATCTTAATCCTGGAATATGTCTTAAGTTTAAAGACTGTCCTTCCATTTCTGCTGTGTTTTAGAGCCATAGTGAGTGTGATCTCCCACTGTTTTGGCATTTGTTTAATCGTTCAGTAAGTGCCTTCCTGGGAACAAAACCAAATTAAGGAAATAAAACACTTCTTTATTTCTCTGTGGATTCTGCTTCATTCTATGAAGCCATAAACTTTGGAGTCGCGCACTTGTATAGTGATCTCTGTTCTCTGTAGTTTCCTCTCACCCCATTTTTACTGATGAAAAGTATGCCTGTATGTATGTGTTTTTAATGCTTTGCAATAATCCCATAGGATTTGTGAATCACGGACTGTACAGAGTGTGACAAGAATTTGTATTTAGGTAGGAACATAAGTCTTGCAGTCCCTTGGGGTAAGATTTTTGACAGGATTTCTTCATATAGGTTTGTTTATTCAAAAGAAAAAGTTTTAAATTACTTGAAAGAGATTTTGAGAAGAAAATCATTAAAAAAGATACATAGTTTTCTAGAGAAACTGACAATAAGCAGAGGGAAAAAAATGCCACATCTTTGAAAGCAAGCTAGTGGAGCAGTTACTGAGCCATAAACAAAAAGAGGCTCAAATTTATTGGGTTCTTAAACAAAGCATATTTGAAAAATACTAAATTCAATTTTCAACCACACAATCAATCACTCAAATTATACCTATTATGAAGGAAAGAAAGTCCTTGTCTTCACAACAATGCAAGGTGAAAGACTTCAAAGAATAAATCCCAGTGGATTTGTGTTTCTGCAACATTTACTTCATATTTTCACCATTTACTGGTTTAGAACATTTTCAATACTCCTCAGTTTATAAAAGGTTCACAAGAGGTTAATGGGAGTCCTTACTAGAAGAACCCATTTAAGAATGGATGAATTCTTACCCACTGTCCTGAGACAGAATAGGAGTTCAAATGAGAGTGCCACATCATTAAGTCTGTCCTTGTCAAGTCCATTTCATTTATCGTCAAGGCCACTGTCACATAAATAAGCTTTTACATGGCATTGTATTACGTATATCATATATATCGAGTTCTATATTTGCAATGGTTTACATCTCCTAGCTATGCAAAGTGATAAAATGCTGCTGATTGTATGCTGAATTTCTTGTCTTTTTTGATTGAACTTGGATGGTGATATGTCTCTGCTCAGTTTCACACTAGACATCTTTTTTGAATGGGAAACAATGAAAAATTATGAATTTCGAACAAATATCTTGTAGAGCTCTGCCACAAATTTGGAGAGACAAAGCTGAGCGGTCTTCTATCTGCAGCTTCCTTCTAGGGGCATGTAGACTTCCCAGTGCATATGGGCAGCACAAACCTGTAAGAGCCTGTGATGGCACAAAGTCAGATTTAAGCTGTAATGAAGCAGTATTTTGCCTTGCAGCAGCTTCTGCGCTAAGAAAAACTGTCTTCTAAGTAGGGGTGAGTAGGAATCCTTCACTGCTGCGACTGCCCCAAGTCCATGGGATGGCTGTGTTAGATTGGAAGAAGCACCACAGCTGGGGGCAGATGGCAATAGGCTGTGCCTTGTCTCATCAGCCCCTCTGCTATCACTTTGCACTCTCGGGGCTGGGGAGAGTGGGGGCGGGGGGGCAGCTGCTCTGAGGACCTGTGCAGTTCTGCATGGTAACTCGTTTTATGTGGCAGGTTTGACCTCGGCCAGTAGCTAAGCACCACACAGCCACTCACTCACTCCCCTCCAGTGGGATGGGGGAGAGAATCAAAAGAGTGAAAGTGAGAAAACTCGTGGGTTAAGATAACGACAATTTAATAGGTAAAGGAAAAGCTGCGTGCAAAAGCAAAGCAAGGAATACATTTACCACTTCCCATGGGCAGGCAGGTGTTCAGCCATCTCCAGGAAAGCAGGGCTCCATCACGTGTAACAGTGACTTGGGAAGACAGACGCCATCAGCCTGAACATCCCCCCCTTCCTTATTCTTCCCCCAGTATACTGAGCATGACGTCCTATGATCTGGAATAGCCCTTTGGCCAGTTGGGGTCAGCTGTCCTGGCTGTGCCCCCTCCCAGCTTCCTGTGCACCTGGCAGAGCAGGGGAAGCTGAAAAGTCCTTGACTTAGTGTAAGCACTACCCAGCAACAACTAAACCATCAGTGTGTTATCAACATTATTCTCCTACTAAATCCAAAACACAGCATTATGGCAGCTACTGGGAAGAAAATCAGTTCTGTCCCAGCCAAAACCAGAACAGCAACACATCTGAGGTTTGTGAGAGCTTGAAAACTTTTGCCATGTCCGTTGGTTTCTGTGGCTGCTGTTCACATCAGCTTCAAGAGCCAGCATTTTAATACAGGGAGAGTGAAAGCTTCAGCTTTAACTGGCTTTTAGATGGGCAAAATACCTCTGGGGCAGCAATTTAAGGGACCCAGGATAAAGTTTCTGAAACGGCAGCATGTCCAGTTTGAAGTTACGGTGACAGCATAGCAGGACTGAGTATTATAACTCTCATTATGACCTCAAGGAAGGGAAATGAATTAGACCTAGTGGGGAATTTTACAGTGGAAAGGCTTTTTTCCACCAGAACATGTTGCTTCAACAAAACTGAACTTTTCCTGGAACGGCACATACAGAACCTGACAGAAAACATTCTTTAAGTGAGGGAAGGAATTTTTCAACAAGAAAAGAGCAGGAGAGAGACTGATTTTTTTTTTTAATTATTATTTTTATAAAGTTTGATTGTGGTTATGTGGATTAAGTTTGTATCTTGATTTATAACCTGTATACAAGTAGTAAGGGCTACACAAGGAAGACGGTTGAAAGTAGAAACATTCTGTTCTATGGACAATCACTCTTCTCATTTTTCTGTCGGTGAGATTTGGGGGCAGCTCCCAACTATGTTATGCAGAAACTTGAATCTACGCCCACACACACCTCTTGCATCTTAACCATTCAGCTACTGGTTATTGTAAGGTAGCTGCAGACTTTTCACATTTTTCTAAAAGTAGGAGTTCCTGCTACAATAAAAGAAATATTTAAAACTTTCACAGTACAGTTAAACTATTTAGTATAAATATTGGAACTGGATGACAAAGAGTCTATGTCAGGAATAATTGAATATTTTTTCAAATGGGTTAATCTCCTTTGGTTATGATACAAAATTTTAAGAAAAATACCCTCAACCATAGAACTGAATTGATTAAGAGAGTGATGGTAGCAGTTCCCATGGGAAATATGTGCCAGTTGACCATCAGACAATATCATGCACAAGATAGATATTACTTTATATAAGGGTAGCTGTTCTTCAGTACTTCTCAACAGGTTTAAAAAGTCTTCATGTACACTATTCTATTTTCTAATTTTGAACAATATTTTTTTTTCTGAAGACATCACTCACTGTGAAATTAAGTAATAATTGTGCTACATACAGTCCTTTATAGGTAACTACTCTAGCCCTTTCATCTGTGAGACTCACTAATTTCTTGGAAAGCTGTTCTTTATTCTGCGTATAAATGGTTTTGGTTTTGCCAACATAAGCACAAAAGAGTCCAAGTCTGAGCAAAAAAAACCCCAACCAACCAAAAAAACCCCACAGTGTCTCTACTTTACAGGATATGTCCAAAGACAGTAAATTAGTGAATTGCTAGAAGCTTCTTCCAGAGCTGTGCAGCCTCCACATTTACAGTAAATCCCAAGGCATTCTCAGGTCAAATACATAATACTGCAAACAGCATTTCCATTGTTCTGGTTTGATTTAAGGTCAAAGTTACACAGAGCATTGCATTAAGCTTTTAGAATATCATGCAAAGTTTTCACAGAACAAGAAGATGCAAGTACTTCCATAGGATGATAAACAGTCTTTTACTGGGATTTACAGTATATAACTTGTTCAGAATTTCTGTGATTTTTTTTTTTAATTCTTTAAACTACCCAATACAAATATGACTCAAAGTGTAACATAACAGAATTGCTTGCAATAACAAAGTGATAATGTTTTTATCCTGACTTTTTAATAAAATCAGGCTTATGCAATTATGTTAGCTGTCTTTAGTTTATTCAATTTTTTTTTTTATGTTGTCCAGTTTAGCTAAATCTGACAAAAACTTAAAGGTATAAAACTCTCACAAAATTAGAGAGAGATCTGAATTTGTGTTCCCACTGATGCTGCAGGTAGATGTTAGCCCTGAGCTGATCAAAGAGAGATCAGCCAGCCAAGAAGTCTATGAATACTTACCAGTTTGTCCATGGTTCTGAATCAACCAACTGCTTGGTGGCTTGTGCTTGGTCAAAGTGGTGGGGCAGGATAAAGGACAAATCTGGGATCTAGAGGAGGAAAAGAAAATATAATTTACTGTCCTTGGGAGAGATGCTGTGGGACACACTTAGAGATCACTGAATTTTTCTATTTCTGCTTAGGAAATAACTTGGAAGGCAAGTGATGGCCACACTTTTTTTTTTTTTTTTTTTTTTTAAATAGAAACAATTAAGTATAGAAATAAATCAGTTTAGGAATATTTTTTTACGAGTTTCGTTCAATGCCTATTATCTTTTTATAATGATTTGGGCTTTGGAACAAGCGCTGTGTCTTCAAAGCTCAAAATCATACTGTTTCCACTTACAAAATCACATCACCATTTTGGAAAGAGAAAAGAAAGTCCTGGAAATCTAATAAGTGTATCTAATACAAGGTATATCCCAGTACTACAGTTCATGTTTCCTTTTAATTTATTTTGAATAATCCTTTAGTTGTTTTGCAGTTCTGTCTTTATAAACTACTGTAATACCTCTTATAACCCTGGAGAATTTCTGCTGAGTGTTCAGAAATGTTAAGTGTCTGAGACCTCAAGCCTGAAAAATACAGATTTTGTTCATGCTAATTTCATTTCCTTGAAGTAGAGTAAAAAAAACAGGAAACTGGAAGAAATTATTAAAATTGGAGTAAAGGGTGCACAAAACAATCTATGCAAGTCAAATTATTATGATGGGTAAACCTCTTGACTTTATTCCATGCTAAAAGATTCTTTTTTTCTTTTAAAAGAGACAAAATCAAATAGCTTAAGATTCCAACTGACCTACTTTAAGTTTCTTATGATTTTCTGTGGATTAAAAGAAATCAACCTATACATGTTTCGAGGCTGATACTCAGATTAAATTTAAATGAAGATAACATTCTTTAAAGGTGGTGGAATTGTTCCTGTGTAAAATTGGCTCTGTTGTGAGGTTAATCAGGCCAGTTAGTAGCAATACAGAAAAGATGATGTCAGTTTTACACACGGGAAGTAGATATAGTTCCTTTAGTCTCTGCAAGATATCTCCGCACTGTACTTCAGAGAGTACAGTCAATAGAGTAAATACATTGGTCACATTCTGAAAATTATACTTAACTTAAAGCAATTATTAGCAGTTTGAGTTTCTGGTGTTCAAAACATTGAAAGGTGAGATATGCAGCTCTGCATGCTGAGATCCAAAGGGTGGCAGATAGGCGTATGAAGTTCCTCACTCATCTTAGTGAGAAATAAAGAATGTAAGATCAGGGAAAATTTAGCCCTGCTCAGACTGGAGGTGGCTTCCCCTCAGTCTCTCCAGTATTTGAAAGACAGTCATTACCATTTTTTTAGTGTGGGAGGAGCACAGGATCTACTGTCTTGCAGTTAGATCATGCACCTCAGCATCAAAGATTTCAGACATATTTCTCTATTTTCCTTGCATTGTGTGAGTAGTGTAATTGCTTTGCTTTCTCATCTGAAAAAATCTGTATATTTCCAATTTGTCACCATTAAAAAATCAGTTGTCACTACAGTAGTGTTATATAATGTTAGAGTCTGGCCGAGGTTCTCTTTTCTACCTAAGCTCCACCCAGTGCAGGAATAGGCTTGGGTAAGTAGAAACAGTAATAATACTTTCATCCTTAAAACTGGATGGTGCTAGTTCGTACTGCAGTAGCATGCGGTCCAGCTGCAGACACACCAGTGAGTTGGGGTCCAGTGCAATGTAGAAATACTCAAAATATTTGTGGAGGAACTAGACTGGGTAAGTTACTGGAAGCAGTAAAATTCAGCAGGTTTTGAATATTCAGCTGGGGAGATGGGGCTGCAGGGAACACAGATACATAGATAGCTAGAAACTTACTTCTACCTCAGATGCTCCTCTGGATGTGCATCCACTGGTCTACCTGGTGTTGCAAAGCTCCATCTCATCTGGCTTCCACTACATCCTTGTCCTTGACAGTAGTATGTTAGTTGCCTAGTCAGAACCATACCCACAGTTACACTTGTGATGTTCGCACATGATTTCCCAGAAATTATGGTGTTTAGGGGTAGTGAGAAAACGTTTACATTGATATTCTTAAAGTTTCATTTTCAGGGAAATAATGTAAATTTTGAATTTCAAAATTTCAACCAAAAATGATATAACAAGCCAAAAACAAATTAGCTTCCACTTAAAAATAACATTAACTGATGTAAATAACACATTACACATGCAGAAGCACCTTATTTACTAATTTCAGATAGAAAATAGTACTGGGCTTAAACAAAAGCCAACTTTGAATTACACTGTCCAAATGCATGCAGGAAATTTTGCCTGATCTGGCTGTATCAATTCTAACAGACTTAATCATCTTGTACACTAAAAAACAAGGAGAAAGCAGGTTTTCTTTAGTCTTTCAGAGTGGCAGCGTACCTTGGAGAGGGCTGAATATGAAGCTTGGGCACCACTACATACACAGTACTTTGGAAATCTATTGAAAACCAGTGATATGCAATCAGTGAGATCCTCCTCACAAGGGAGTGCAATACCATCAGTGTAGCTATGCCACTTTTCCTCTGCCTAAAACAATTGGTGATATCCCCATTAGTGCTGGAACAAGAACTTACTCCCTCTAAACGGATACTGTTTCTGATCACCAGGCCCTGTCCTCGGGGAATGCTTCTGTGTTGGTCATGCACAGGTTTTCATTCTCCTTCTTGTCCTTGTATGCGTATGTAGGGAGAAATTTCATGTTGTTTTGTGTCAGTACAATCTAAATTATCATCTGCTCTTTTGTATAGCTTAGTGAAGACTTTCAAAAAGATGCAAAAGACATTACATAAAAAAACTGAGATCCCAAATAATATTTGGAGCTGCTGTAAAAGATCATTTAGGGTATATAACTCAGTAGGATAGTAACAGCCATGGAAACCATAAAATTCTGTACTAATTTTTTTTTTTAAATGAAGAGTAGGTACCCAAGAAAAACTTATTATGATTTACATTGCATGCTTTTTTTTCCTTCTTTGAAATGTCAGAGAAAAGACATTGAAAAAATGAAGTATAGGGATGGATGCAAATGCAGGATGGAAAAGCAAAGCTATTAAATTAGTTTTTGAGATGAAACAAAATATTTCATCATGGGGAGAGATTAATGGTAGCTTCAAGTCACTTGAACTTGGATTACTTTATTCTTGCCTATACTTTAAATGAAGAAGAACTGTTAGGAAGCAACCTCAAACATTTCTGTATGAGCATCAGAACTTGTAAACTTGCACCGATGAATAAATGCAAATAGTTGGAATTTAAGCCTGGGGCCTGCTTCTGCTGAAGTCACTTGCAGAACCCCAAACTGCCTTTACTAATGTGAGTCTGGGTGTGCTCTGTACAGTAGGCATCGCCTAACACATCTGTGTAGTTGAAACACAGCTGCTTCAGCAACAGTAGGGTGTACAGAAGCTGGAACTGTAGAATAATGAAGGGACTTCTTGAGGTCATAGAATCATAGAATCACTTTGGTTGGAAAAGACCTTTGAGGTCATCTCGTCCAACCCAGGGATGGCCTAGGGCATTTGCTCAGGACCTTGTCCAGTCAAATTTTGAATACCTTCAAGGGCGAAGATTACTCAGATGGGTAAACTGTTCCCGCGACTGATCATTGTGATGTTTTTTCCTAATAGCTGTGTCTATCACCCATCATCCTATTACTGTACACCACCAAGAACAGTCTGACTCCATTGTCTTGTTGCCCCATTAGGCAACATCTCCAGCTAGATCACCATTAGCCTTCTCCTGAAAAGTGAACAAACCTGGCTCTCTACTTCACTTTGCATGCCACATGTCCATCTGGGTAACCTCCACTGGACTCACTTCAGCATGGCATCTCTGTATCTCTCCTTAAGTTTCTGTTATACACAAAGGTCAAGGGATGGTTTTGGTTTTTCCAGTTTATACGTGCGAGAGCCTTTCACTAAGTGTAAGGAGCAGAAGAGAAATTAACAGAGTACAGTACTTGAGGCATCTCTTTTACCTCATTTCTGCTGCTTAGTGCAAGAGTTTCACAGCAAAAGAAACCGTACATCTGCAGCACAGCTATTTTTTATAATTTCAAATGAAACTGTTTTAGAACTGAGTTGTAATAATGTGTCTGAATGACCTAGGAGAAGTGAGGTTGCTAGGAAGCCAAATGTTGTTTATCCAGAGTGTTCAGAGAGAGGAAGGAATTTAGATCCAGCTGTGTAAGTGTATGGAAACACTTATCGAAGCCACTCACATAGTCATAATTCTGTTGTACTCCTTCATTTGCAGAGGAAGATCATGCGTAGTGGTTAAACCACTTAATTGAACCTGAGTTCACAAGCACTAAAATGCCATAATCAGAAGTGTAGGGTTTTGAGTGATGTCAGAACACAAAAAAGTTAATTTTCTACTCTAAGTGAAACTTCTGTGTAATAGAAAAAATTACCCTAAATCTCCACATGTAGATTCTGTGCAATATTTCAGTGGCTTATAGCTGGAGGTAAATGCAGCCCTGTTGCGAATACTGAACTTTGCCTCCTATGATGCTTCCAAAGCCAAGAACCACATGGTTTAGGCCATCAGGCACCTCTTCGTACAGTTGTGGCAAAGACAGCTTAGTTGTCTCAACCTGCTAAAACTGCAGGTTCCTTTGTCTTCATTTCCCTCTTCTCTCCCTTACCACAAGCAAAGTGCTTCAGAAAGCAAGACTCCAAATTAATATGAAAAGTTCCTGTTTCATTAAAGTGGTATTCTTTATCGGAGAAAAGAGAAATAGTGCTTATAGGCCCACATTTTATAGATTGGGCTTACAGATAGCTGTTGTACTACACCTCTCATCACCAGCAAAGACTAAGAACCTTCGTTTTCATGTATATATTGTGGGCTGCCTGAAACCTTTGCAGTGATTGGAATTAATATTAAACTGATTAAACATTTTCTCCTTTCTCCCTATGTTGTTTGCAAAAGGTCAATGTGCATATTAACAAAATTCTTCTGGAAATCCAGAAAAGTAAAAAGCAAAGCCTGCATGCAGGGAGATATGTAATCAAATATAGAATAGAAATTAAACAAAGGGCCCTTCTTCTTTTATAAGTTGTCCTATTATTGCGTTTGTAAATCCATTCTTTTCTTCTCTCCCCTCTGGCATTCTCATGTCTCTTCAAATTGTTAATGTTAGAGGAGATAAGGAATTTATAATCTAAGGGTAATTAAAATAAAGTTTTAAAATTCTGAACCACTGAAATGGAAGGATAATTCAGTCTATTGTGGGACCAAATGTAAAATTAATATCTCTGACTTTTAAATCAGCTTGATGAAACAGCTAAGTAGATATTGGTAAATGTTTCAGGAGTTCTGGATACAAAAACCAAACTTAAGTACTGTGATGCATATGTCTGCAAAAACTCAGCCTGGAGGCTGGATCCAACAGTGAAAATCTCGACCCTGAGTTAAGTCAGGACTTAACCTGAGATTCACAAGCCCATGCCAAGTGCCAGGTGCCTAAATAGGCCAACAGATTGTGCCATGCAATAGGAGCTTGCTGAAATTCTGCCTTACCTGAGTTTAGGTACTGAGGATATGCGTTTGTGCAGGACTGGCTGGATCATCCTTGTATCCTTTAATGCAAACCAAAGTGATATTTTTCGGGGCATGTAACAGATTTGTGGTTACCACAAAAAGCAGTTTAAGGTCTATGCACTCCTTGGTACTTTGTGTTCTCGTCACATCTACTGTGTTACAGCAGAGTACCAGTACAGAGAGAGTAGAGGGCAGTGGTGGTGTTTTTTCTCCTTTTTGCTAAGTCTGAACAATTATGCAGTTGGGAACACAATATTGAAGGGACAGTAAGATGAAATGAACATGAGGGAACATGCCTTTGCATTAGTGTTAGGGTACATAGTGGGGAAAGGGCTGGTGCCAGTCCCCAGTTCTTGCTCCAAAGGGTATTTTACACATTTTAAATCAAGCAGTTATTGAACAGAAGCCCCCATATACTCATGAGAACAGAATCTGATAACCATATATTTCTTTTTTTTGAGGGAGTGCCCTAGCCTTACTTGTCTGGTGGTTAGGATACTCTTACGGAAAATATGAACTTCATTTCTCTTTGGTACCTGGAAAGTCCAGATGTCCTGCTCCCTAGAGGAAAGTTCTGGGCTAGAATATACAGCTGGCAGCACTCCTTTCTCTTCAAGCCGTGCATGTAATGGGAACAGCTGAAACTGCTATGCTTTGTATGAACTTCTGCACTGACGTTGTATTCGTTGCATTTCTGTGGGGCTGGGATGCTTAGCTTGTGAACCCCAAACAGGCCTCCACGTGAGACAGGGAGCACAGTTGTCAGCACAGATAGGAAACCACGAGTTCTGACCATAAACATTAGCAAAACTTAAGGTATGCAGATGCTTCTCAAGGTACGATGTTAGTAGTTGGCATTTCTCACTTCAGTGCTTCCATACCAGCTAATTTTCACCCAGTGTTTAATACTTCTTTTTAAAATTACAGACAATGCAGGTGCTTGCTTTCACCCTGAGGAATATGAAGAATAATGTGAGGAATATTATTCTCCAACTGTAAAAGCATGTTGTGGAAATAAATGCTGCAAACTGAGGGGGAATGCTACCTTGTTTCAGGTGGTATGTAAGCATAAGATTAGACAAGCGCATTAAACACGTCTGCTCACTCCTTGTTCCCTTGTCTCAGTAGGGGTAATGGGGATGATAGAAATATTAGCAAGTCAACGATGTTCCCAGAACTCTTTTCTTTTAAAGAGAGCATATTTAAGTCATCTGGGTCTGTTCCAGCTCTGACACACAACCAAATGCCATTCCTCTCCTCTTAATGCAAGAATGGTAGAGCTAAGAAGAAGGGAAAGACAACTAAGAGCATTTGGTTGATCAGAGAGTTTCTAAAACCAGACTGGAAATTGAGCTAGCTCCCCAGATGTCATCGTGTTGCATTCACTTTCTCTTACCTCCATTCTGACAATTCTGGTTGGTTTCAGCAAGACCTGGAAACTGGCGCCAACTATGTGG
>NW_009259175.1:825919-832823 GCF_000687185.1 Egretta garzetta | reverse complement strand
AGTGTTATACTCTGACCATGTAAGTATAAGAATTGCAAATTAAAGTAAGGCAAGTGAGAAGAACATCATGAACAACAGAGTGATTCATGTAAGTTACAACCTATATATCCAGGCACAGTGGTTTGCAGTCATTTTTATCACATGCTTTATTCTGGTTTTGGACTTATTTTATAAAGTCAACCACCCCTGTGTGTTTTTGTTTGTATGTATTTTTGTTAAGCTACTCATCAGCATTTCCTTCACATGAGGAGATATTGCAAGGAATCAGTTAATTTCTGGGATTTATTTATTCATTTATTTGTAAGAGTACTTATATGGGCAGATCTTCTTGGTGATGATGAAGAAACTTACTCAATCCCTGTGGAGCATTGAAAGGATGTTTCTTCCATCTACAAAAGTCTGCCAAAACACAGAGTGTTTTTGATTGTTCAGGTTTTTGACTGTCAGCTCACTCACTCCTGACCACTGTTCTTCTTAGCATTCCCCTTTCCCTCACCTTGTTAATAGCCCATGCATATTATTGATTTTTTATTTGTCCTGTCCTGCTTTAGAATGAATTTTTCACAATGAGAAATATGACAATTCTATTTGTTCGCAGTGCAGGTTTACATCATTTGCTTATTTAAATGTGTTGCTATCACTTATGAACATTACAAAGATATTTTCTTTTTTTCCCCTCCCCTCTTTTCTCTCATTCTAATTAATATTTCAATACCTGCCTCTCATTGTATAGCAATGACTATAATTCCTCCTCTTTCTTCTCATGAAATAGAGTAGGAAACTGTGGAGAAGAGTTTGTATAAATTGAAATGTAAAATAGCTGGCATTAAAAATGTACTGCATCGCAATGCCCCTTCAGTCATGCGGTATGCCATTTCAGTTTACAGTAGCTCAGGCTGTTTGGATGAGATGAAAGGAGCTGAAATGGTGAAAATAAGTGGTTCCATCTTGCCTGCAGTGAAAATATGATGATAATCAGATTACAGTCTTCCGCATCAGCATGGCTAATTAATTTTTATACTCTCTGAATGCAATAGTTTATCCAAAATAAAGATAGAGAGAAACAAAGTTAACCCTTCTTAGGGTTTGTTTACGCAGGAACATTCAGAAATATTGAAGAAAACTGATGGAGATCATGAAGTCAATGCCAATGTTCTAAAGATTATTCTCCAGTTAATTAAAACCATTTTACTCTTCAATGAAGGAGTTTGTACAGGGATTTAATGTACATTAAAGATGAGAACAGAATTTACACCCTTAATGTGTTTGCCTTACTGTTTTGAATATTGAACCTACAGTCTGTAAAATATAAGTGAGCGAGTACCAGTAGTGGAATATCTAATGTAAAACTTCATTTTTATATTTAGGGAAAACCCTTACTGAGATATTATTTGATTATAGAGTTGAGTAGAAAATTCTTGTGAGCCTCAAGCTTCAGTGAGATCATAAAGGAATACAAACAAATCTGTCCTTAAGCCCCAACTTGCAAGGAGTAGGATGTTGGTCATAGCATTTATCTATGGTAACATATATTCATTAATAGACATTTTCCAGTATTTAAGAATGTTCATATGGGACCCTACCAAAAGGCAGTTTAACCCAATATCCTATCATAGAGGACAATAAAAAAGGGATGGCTAGGAAAAGTTATATGAAGAGTGAAAGCAGAAATAACAAGTATATTGCATTTCCCCCGATGATCTCTCAGACTCCAAATTCTTTTAGATCAAGCCAAATATCATTCCTGTGCAATTACTGACCCTCAGTGGGTTTTCTTTCATGGATCTCTCCAGTCTTCCACTGAAAATATTTAACTTGTGTAAATGTTTAAAAGGATGCTGTCCTTCATTTAGATTCTACAGCTAAACACAGAACAAACAATTGTAGATTTCCATACACATAGGAAAAGCAGATATATAGACTCAGTATATGGACCTTTTTTTTTTTTTTTTCTTTTATTTCAAATTATTTTCCAGCAAAGTCTGGAGTACATGGATCTTTGGTTTTATTGAAATCCACAAAAATGAGAAACCAAGGAACATTTTTGTTGTTTATAGCATATTGGAGTATTTAGAAAGACTTGGTAACACTTCCATTGTTCAGTGTCTTAGCATTAGTAGTACAACAAATTCCAAAACATATATTCTTTAAAGATGTAATAGTTTTAAAAATATGATTTTTACTTGCAACCAGTTTGCATCAGAGAGTTTCTACCATATGGCAGAGAAAGAATATGAAACCATATGCATCCAGCACTGGGACTGTGTTCCTGAGAAAAACCAGTCTGCTATTTTTATTCTGGCCAGCAGGTGTCAATACCCCAAAGTGAAGAAGTGCCCAGCAGCCAGATACAGTCAGAAAGAGCGAGGCTGGAACAGGGATTATATGTATTTTGGATATCTTACTTTGAAAGCTGACTTTGTGAAGTTCTTCTGTGCTTCATCACTATCAGGAAGGAAGCCATCTTCTGAGGGGAAAGGGGGAAGGGAAATTAAGCAACCCTTCCATCTAGAAAGGAGGTAGCTTTTAGTTTCTTGTCCTACTGATCCTAGTAATAGTATTTTTATTCCTCATCCCCAGAACTCCAAAGCTCTGTGGTGTCTGACTTCAGCCTTCAAGCCTCTGTGCTCCCTAGTCAGTCTGGCCGAATCTACCCAAACACCAGAAAAGTGGCTAAGAGTGGGCTACTTGGCTGTTTTAATCAGTGCAAGGGACCCTAATCAAAGCAGATGAAGTGCTATTGCATCCTATCTATTTTTCTCGTAAAGGTCCTATTCTAATACATATTAATGGATGCTTTTGTATTTAAGATCATAACGCCTGTCAGCAGCTAAAGTGAAAAAATCTTAAGTGAAATTTGTTTTCAACACAAATTTCAACATTTACATTATCGTAAGTAATGTTTTTTTGGACCCATTTTAGACTTCCTTGAAACAGAAACTTTTAATGTTTTTTGTAGTTACATGACACATCCTCCTTAGATTAGGCTTTGGAACTTTTTCAATTAATAGTAAAAATATCCATCTTTCCATATTATTATACATTAATCATTGTGGGTACAGAATGGGTAGCTCTTAGGAAGGGTATGTGATTCCTTGGGATGTTTCAGCCTTTTTTTACTGATTTCCACAGAAGTCGTGCCTACAGGTTGTATTGCACTGTTTTAAACACTGCATAACCATAATAATGAAATAGTCATAAACATTGCATTCTTTTAATGTTTTTTTGTTTTGGTTTTTTTTTTTTACTTTTACATAGATTCTCAAGGTAGGATATTTTACCTTTCAACAGTTTTTTTGATCTCTGCTAATAAGCAAAGTCTTGTTAAAAACTGGCATAGTTTAGGCAAATATAAAATTTATCATAACGCGCCCACAGTCTTGGTCTCTACCTACCGCTCAGGATGAAATCCTGGCTGAAACTGAATGTTTTGAGCTATTGAAATTCTGGCCTTAACTTCCCACCAGCTGCTATTTTACAGTGAGATGGTAAGAGCTAGGAATTTACATACTCCATTTTTAATTTAATCAAATGTTGTCAGCCAGCATCACATGTTAGATACTATTTCCATCAGAAGGAACTTAAAAACCAACAACCTGAAAGATTAAAAACCTCTGCCTCTTGAAGATAATAATCTTAGTGAATTTTAACAGATTGCTTTAGCAGATGGAGATGTGATATTCACTACAGTAAATTACATTAACATGCTCTCAGACAGAGATGTCACATTTGCCACAGTAATTTACATTACCATGATTTGAGACAGATTTGATTCCCCAAAAAGAATTAGAAATAACATTTTATCAATTCACTTTGCCTTGTCACTTCCTCAGATATTTGTCAGTCTGGAGTGGGACATGTTTTTTACCAATGGGTGCCATGGTGAACAGGACAGAAATATTGTTTTGCTGTGACCATCTATAAACAATATGATGTACAGGATCCTGAATGGTACCACACCAACACCATATACCAAGACATAAAGAAAATAAATCCCAAATATTGGTACAGAGTAGTGGAAAAAGATTTTTATTTTTTTTTTAATTCTGTGTAATAGATTAATTTGACTCCCGAACATGGTATCTGCACTTTTGTGTGTCTGTATAACCTTCTACCACTGCCCCTAGGAGATCTTGTCACCCACTTGAATAGGTCAATGGAAACCACTCTGAAAAGGAATTTAACCATCTGTACTGTGTGTTATCGTCTTCAGCCAGAGGACTGTGTGGTGCAACTTAGCCGTCGCCCCCTGTTGTGCAGGGGATTTGGGCAACATGTTTATGATGGCATCTGCTATATTACTTGAAAGAAAGTATGCCTGCATCTCTGTGTACTGTATAAAATAAATAATGGTCCCAAGAAGTCCTTAATCTAGTCCTAAAATCAGAACAGAAAATACAGAATCTATAAGCAACAAACATGCCTAATAAAGATGCATTGGGAGAAAATTAAGCAGCTGTCCGAAGTTTTACGGAGAGGCTTTCAAGTTCTGCTTCTCTAATTACTGGATTTCTGAATAACACAAGCAAGAGATTCCATGCTATGGAGCTTCAAAGGGATTTTTATGGTTAGAGGGTTAGTGGCCAGTCTTGGGGAAAATGTTTCAGGAATATTTCAGGAGAGTATCTTGAGGCTGTGGTGAGACAATTTCAAGTGATTGTCTCTATGATTTGACTCAAAATAGATTTAAGCGATGACCAGAAAACTTTGGGGGACATTTCTCTGGACTATGAAGCTTTAAAGTCTTAAATCTAAACCTGCTTGGAGCAGCTAAAGATATGTTTCCTCAATGAGGCAATCCTGTATTAAATAAAAGCCTATATGCAGCACTTCTATGTATCTTTTAGAAAAGCTGTTGCTGTACATTGAAGGATAGTGAATAATAGGCCAGTTGGAGAGAGAGAGTGTTTTAATGCAGGACTTCACGAAAGTCCTACTGACCCTCCGAAATATTGCCAAAAAGGTGTGTGGTGGCACATGGTGAGGTTTGTCTGGTTTTTTTGTCTTTAACCTAGGCATTCATGCCTGAACTCTTAAATTTGGAGATTATAATGCTACACAGTTGTAAATCAGAATAAGGCAGGATTAAGACTGATTTTTAATTATTCAGAGTGTATTACAGGTTTATGGCTAATTTTGCCATGATTCAAGTTTGTAGCATCTGCAGAGGAGACTGCAGCTTACAGCTTCCTTATCTCAATTATAAAGAAAGTACTGAATCAGATGGCATTCCAAGAGGAGCCTCCTTCCAAATTATATGAATTCCACCTTGGAGAAGGGACTGATGATTCTGCCTTGTCCACAGAGCTCCTTTTGATAGTAGGCCAGCCACTAAACCCAGTCTTATCCTTTTGATCCCCAAATGCCCGATGCTTTGTTTGCTGGGGGCCTGACTGAAGGTCTTGAGTTCCAGTTTGCAGAATTTTGTAACTCTCTGATGGCTGCAGACTGAGCAAGTCAATGCTCAGTGAGGCTGTTAAGAGGTGAGTCAAGTATTTAGTGCCTCAAACCAGGAATGAAGATTTGGGGAGCTTTGGCTGGGATATCTCATTGCCTGCTCTATTTTCAAAATGGGGATTATCAAACACCTGTTAGAAGGAAGAGCATCACGGGATGACTGTAAGAATTTAATCATCCTTTTCAGAGCAAGAGTTTTAAGGTTAGCAAAATAAAAATTGCTAGAAAAAAAAAGTCAGCTATGACAAAACAAGGCATGGTATATATGTTCATTCAGTTAATACTGTCCTTTTTGGAATGAATGAGACAAATGTCCTGAGGACCAAGAGGTCTTATCGCCGTACACAGGGAAGCTTATCAAGATCTTATGAGCAACTTTAATTCTGTCATTTCCTTATTTTAGAGTAATTTAATGTACTTTTTTAGTCTTAATTTTTTTTCTGAAGGGAGTCGGGTTGCTATTTACAAGCAGTTTAGTGGACTTTTTGCAAGAAATGCGGTAGCAGTGGTTGTTTGTTTTGTTCTGTTTTTGCAAGAAATGCGGTAGCAGTGGTTGTTTGACTGCCTAATTTCACAGAAATTTGGCATGATTAGGATATGTTCCCTGTTCAATAATGCAATTCTGGCTGTTTGTATCATCTGCAGAGATTTAGATCACTTGATCCTGGCATTTGATCTAATCATCCTTTAGGAATACAGACGAGTTGCAGCACTGATCTCGTGTTGTAAATGAAAGACAGGTCTTTATTTTTGGCTACAAGCCCCTTTAACGCATTGGGTTTTTTTAGAATATGAAAGTAGGTTATACTCTTCTTGCACACAAAGCCAAAGTCCTTCTAGGCATTTTAGCTGTATGGTCTACTTCCACTGACTGGTCTTTTTTTCAATAAGGGTTTTGCTAGTTGCTCATAAAGTTCAGGCATTGCTCATTGCTGTGCTTTCTCAGTCTCATTCCCAGTTTTCCCAAAGCCTTCTCAGAGCTTGCAAGAGTTTAGAGCAGTCTGGCTCCTATTGCAGTGTGAAAAGCTCCTACACACTACAGTGTGACTGCTGAAGCCAGGTAAGGTGTTGCCTACACTGGAAATTTATACCCATTTAAGATTGGTGCAGTAAGTAAACCAGTCCACTCCCTCATCTCCATTCTTCTTCCCCTATTATAGGCATATAATTATATGCAAGATATACACAGTGACACAGGCCCATATGCTGTTCAGTAAAGCATTATACTTATAACTGAAAGATACAGAAATTATTGTACCAGTAAAATCTTAATTGGGGTGTGTGTGTGTGTGTTTGTGTCAAAGCTTGTCTAAGAAGAATTGATTTGCATACTAACATCTCACCAGAAATGGCTGCAAAGTGCGTACCATCTAAGGGAAACTTCTAAAACACCCTTTCTGCATGCTCCCTTCCCACTCAGACTGCGGGGGGCGGGGGGGTGGGGTGG
>NW_009259175.1:819403-824292 GCF_000687185.1 Egretta garzetta | reverse complement strand
ATTATATTCAAAGTGCACTGGGAATATTACATGGCCATGCAGGTTGCTTGATCTTTCTAAAAATCTGTGTAATTTCTTGGACTTAAATGCTGGGATCTGGGGTGACCTAGAAATCCAGTAAAAATAAGGAAAAAAAGTGTTGTCTGGGACAGTGGAGTTAGACTTGTTCTCCTCAGTTCTCCTCCTTGTTTTCCTTTGCTCTGCTGGAAAAATCAGTGATTGTTGTGGGGAAAATACAGGGACATACCACCTTCTTAGCCAGAACAAGAACGAGGAAGTTGTCAGTTCAGATCTGAGATCCCCTTTTACTCTTCTTGTCAGTGACAGAATCCTGGTTTATTGTTTATTCTGTGTCTTAAAATTAATGAGTGACAGTATTTGTGCTATTAACTTTGAGAACAGATTAATGATAGAGAGGACAGCAGAGCCTTATTTTCCTTTTTTTTTTTTTTTTCTTACTTTGCTAAAGTAAGATCACTTTAAATGCATACCAGTCTAAGTGTATAAGGTTGGCTGACGTGAATCTTGTCCTCAGTTTCATTTAATATATGAACCTTTATCTCCCTCAAAAGTAAATCAGCATGGAAAATCATTAAGCCTTCTCTTTTGTACCCTTAATGTCTTCACAAGTTGAAAACTGTTTATTGTCCTGTACTTTGAAACCTTGTTTTATTTTAAAAGATAGGAATTTATACTCTGAGGGATTGTTCTTTGTCTAATGACAGTTCTGAGGTCTTGGGCAACCATTCTAAACCGGCCACCTATATGAACGCTTTGTATAACAACTCTGAGTTCCGAAGGAAATGAAATGAGAAATCTGAGAATGGATGAGAAATCTGAGGAAGGACAGTTCTTTTAATTAAAGGTATCCTTCCACTTTGCAAGATGCTTCTGAAGATCTTGAATGAACAAGATGCCCTTCCCCAGTACCCTAGTAATCCTCATGAGAGATGGTGCAAAGCGGTTGGTGTTTATGAGGGACTTACACAGTGGTGGGGCTCTCCAGAGCTTTTGGTCAAACAGGAGCGGCTGTGAATGCTGGATAGCTGATATTTTCTCTGCTGATGATTCAGCATGTAGTCTCTAGTGTATCATTGAAATGATTGCCTTTCTGCATTATAAAATAAAAATGCTTGTGCTCTACAACAGGATAGAAAAGGAAGCTTCTGGGCTCTGGCACCCACATGATAAGATACCAACAGGAAAGAGTAGCAGGACTTATAATAGCCATTAATGAACCATGAATGCTTTGGAGATTATGTAATAACCTGGATTTCTGTGTATTAATTTTTAAAAAGCATTTAGTGTATAATAAATATTTGTTAAATACGAGAGATCATTAAGGTATCTGTATGTTTGTGTTATTTTACCTGATTTTAGGTTGACTGACCATGAATTTGAAATGATGGGGAGGTTCTGGAATTGTCTCTGATCACAGCACTGAGGCAAAGAGCCTATCTGTTTTGCAGATGATGTTAAATACACTAATGATAGACTGACAGATGGCTGTGTTGACAGGGGACTGGACTCCCTGATGCAAGAGGTTCAACTAGGAGGCCTAGACTTATGATGCAGAAAGGCTGTACAAAAGGGGATACAGACTCTACAGTAATGTGGGTTTTATGCCATTATACCAAGATGAAAATGCTACCATTCTGATCTTGTTTAAAATCTCCCATGTAGGCATTTTTAGATGTACAAATATACAGGGTATAGCATGGCATAGAACCTAAACCTGGGCTTAATTGTTGGTGTAATCCTATTGAATGTGATTACAGTATTCTGCTGTCTTTGCCAGGTGAGCTCTTTATAAGTGAATTGCCCTGGTTACTGTCTTGGCTAAGTCTATGTACAACTCAGCAGCACTTGCTTCTTCAGCCACAGACAGATAAAATTTGCTCTTTAGTAGATATAATTCAGTTCTGGTATAAGAGAGGGGCTATAAAAGCAATTCGAGCTGTAACTTCTATACAGAACTTGGGCTTTGGATGTGATCTCTTATCTAAGACCTTGTCACAGAGAATCTCACCAGGAGGGCTCTGTATTTCTGACAGATTTTAAATTAGACTGCTTTTTGCCTTGCTCTCTTGACTGGCTTCTTATATTTTTCTTAGAGTAAGGGCAGTTATTGCAAAGTACATCATTTATATAAACTTGTTTTAATGTCAAAAGCTTGTAACGATATATAGAGTAACAAAAAAGGCAGATCTTGCCTTCAGTCAATACACTTCCATCATTCAGTTTTCTATTTTGAAAAGACCTCTTATCACTGTATTCGAAAAACACTGTATGAAACCAGACTAACATTCCAAAATGTTTTGTGTGTTCTGCTATTTCATGCTGAAAGCCAATTGTGAATGGCACTTTTGAACTATTTATTTATGGAATTGTATTTATTGCATTACTACACAAAAGAAGAAAGCCTAATACCCTCATTGTTATTTCATTCTTCCTGATGGAAACTAATAGGTGAACGGCAGTTCTCTGAGAACATAAAACGGAAAAACGTCCAAGCATGCAAACCCATTGAATCAAGGCAATTGCAGAAGCCCCACATTATGTCTTTTTTTTTTGTCTGGTAACAACACAGGCTGAATTTTACATGGCAGGGACCTGATATACATTAGCCAGTAACAATAGACAATCTATCCCACAGGTTCTTTGTTGAGACTTTGAATTCTCCTTGTGCCTCTCCCAGATTTTCAAGGAAATTTGTCTATGCACAGTTTAGGGATAGCCAGTGATCTTTGGTACATTTCTTCTGTTTTATTTTTGTTGTGCTCCTGGCCAAAATTACATTTGCTTCAGAACTAGCTTACAAATTTCATATCGGAAATATGGGAATGAACTGCCCATGGGATATATGGTCTGAATGAAGAGAAACTAACAAAGACCTGTTTCCTTGCATTTCAGAACTAATGGTTCCCTGCTCAGTGTCAGCCTCTTACACAGATATTCTTATCATCGAGACCCACTTCAGTTCACAAAGGAGATATTATAAAACTGAGAAAAGGAAGGGATGTGTATGGGCGGGTGTGTAAAAATGCCACCACCAGAGTTGTTCGCCAGGTTAGTAGTATGGAATAATATCACCCCTTAATTGCAGTCTGACCCTGGTTTATGTGAATAAAACTGCCCTGGTTTTGTCTGGGATAGAGTTAGTTTTCTTCCTAGTAGTTGGCATAATGCTGCATTTTGGATTTAGTACGAGAAGAAAGTTGATAACACACTGATGGTTTAGTTGTTGCTAAGTAGTGCCTAGACTAGTCAAGAACTTCTCAGCTTCACCTGCTCTACCAGGCGCACTACAAGAAGCTGGGAGGGGGCACAGCCAGGGGACAAAGTGACTGGAAAAGGAGCACAAGTCCTCAGTCTCCGGAGATGACAGGTGTGAAGGAAAGAGTTCTTCAAGGAAGATGTTATATGTCACCTACGCAAGTAGAACACCACAGAGAGATGTGTCCCATACCTGGAGGAATTAGCCATGCTGGAGGTGATTTATGGAGACCTGGACAACAAGCAGTTATCCAAAGATCCAGATGAAGTCAGGTGCACACAACCCATATAGCAGAAGTTTGTACAGAGCAGGTGTGAAGGAAAGAGTTCTTCAAGGAAGATGTTATATGTCACCTACGCAAGTAGAACACCACAGAGAGATGTGTCCCATACCTGGAGGAATTAGCCATGCTGGAGGTGATTTATGGAGACCTGGACAACAAGCAGTTATCCAAAGATCCAGATGAAGTCAGGTGCACACAACCCATGTAGCAGAAGTTTGTACAGAGCGCACCATTGTCATATGCCAACTCATTGGCAGTAATGGCCTGGAAAGATGGAGAGGGACAAACAGTGAATGAATTGGCTGGTCAGCTCTGGCAGTACAAAGAAAGTCTCTCTTCCTCCTTACGGGCTTGCATCTCTGCTGTGGAGAAACTGTTGGACATGCTAAGCAAGAAACTGTCCTGGGAGTTCCAGCGATTCAAAGAGCATATGACCTGCTCCCCACCTGTACAGACCAGTATCTCAGCTATTAGGACTGAGCATTCCTCTGCTCGGGAGAGAGGATTCAGTGGGTATACACCACAGGTTTTACCTATGTGACCATGGAGAGGGCATGAGGAAGAGGGATGGCAAATCTAGCTTGAGCCTAGAGGCATGGGTATGTGAATTGCAAGGAAAAACAATCACAAAAGGGGGTTCTTCCAGGAAACTTGCTGCTCCAGTTTCCAGTGAGCCATTCCTCAGACAGAATAGGAAGGCTGATCTTATTTCTGATTTTAATAAAGGAACTCCTGACTCATATATACAAGAAGTGAGTAACAAATATTATGACCAGGACTAGTGGGGCCCTGCCTCCAGCCAGGTGGAGGAAAGGGACAACCAGGTTTAATGGACTGTGTGCATTCAATGGCCTGGCACATCAGACCCACAGGGATATAAGGCTCTAGTGGACACTGGTGCACAGTGTAACCTAATGCCATCAAGCTCTAAAGGGGCAGAACTCATCTGTATTTCTGGAGTGACAGGGGGATCCCAACAGCTGACTGTATTGGAAGCTGAAGTGAGTCTAACTGGGAATGAGTGGCAAAAGCACCGCATTGTGACTGGCCCAGATGTTCTGTGCATCCTTGGCATTGACTACCTCAGGAGAGAGTATTTCAAGGGCCCCAAAGGGTACCGGTGAGCTTTCGGTCCTGTTAAACTGTCTTTATCTCAAACCATAAGTTGTACTTTTTTTTTCTCCTGATTCTCTGCCCCAGCCCACTGGGGTGGAGGGTCAGGGTGAGTGAGCAGCTGTGTGGTACTTAGTTGCCAACTGGGGTTAAACCACGACAAACTGTCCTGGTTTTGGCTGGGGTAGAGTTAATTTTCTTTCTCGTAGCTGGGGT
>NW_009259175.1:769050-819130 GCF_000687185.1 Egretta garzetta | reverse complement strand
TGGAGCCCTGCTTTCCTGGGGATGGCTGAGCACCTGCCTGCCCGTGGGAAGTGGTGAATGGATTCCTTGCTTTGCTTTGCTTGTGCGCACGGCTCTTGCTTTCCCTATGAAACTGCCTGTATCTCAAGCCAGGAGTTTTCTTACTTTTACTCCTCTGAATTCTCTCCCCTGTCCCATTGCGGGGGGAGTGAGCGAGAGTCTGCATGTTGCTGAGTTGCCAGCCGGCGTTAAACCACAACACAAACTCACATAGGTTCAGCTCTAGGTGTGAATTTCTAAGACTCTCTGTAAGAGTGCCATGGTTGGTTAAAAACATTTCATAGACATGCAGTGCAATGAATGATACCCGGTTTCTTATGTCCATTCACTACATCTGCTACAGAATTTAATTGTTTACCTTTTTTTTCTCGTCATGTTTCTATTCCTTTTTTCTCATTATCACTCTATACTCTGGTTTAAAAAAGCACAATAACTTAATAACAAGGAAGAGTAGTTTCATTATCAGTTTGGAGACGCTTAGGCAAGGTCTGGCCATACCATAAAAAATAATAGATTATAATATATATTTATTTAAGGTAATGTTGGGTATGTGCTTGTCATGGAAGGTTTCATAAAGAAAAAAATCCTCTTCCCAAATTCCAACAGCTTAACAAAGCTGTAAATTATTCACAGTGCATAATTTATAAGTCAAAATAACTAAAATTTTAAGATGTGAAATGAGACTTCATTGGTTTCACAAAATTTTGTCCCCTGAGGGTTTTTCATTATGCTTAAACTATACAATTACCATATGCATAAAAACTTGATGTTCATTACATGAAAGAAATTTTTCAAGAAGGAATTTATCTTTCGACATATCTTTCATCTACATGAGGGCATTTGACAGTTAGTTCCCTCTATTATAATATAGTAAGATTGGGATGTACCTCTTAATCTTTTTATTTTTTTCTTTTTTTTTTTTTAAACTAGCCTCTCTATTACTTAGGCTAAACTATTAGGCTTTAAATGAAGTACCTTCAGAAATCTCATGAATGAAAATTTATGCCTTAATACTTTTTCTGCTAGAAAAATTTCCTTTGTGCATTGTTTTTATTAAGTTGGAAAAGCTTCTAAGTGAACATAAAATATTTTAAATCTTTTACCATGAAACACTTCAATTATGTTCTTAAAATAACACTTAGACATTTTCACCCCTCTACTGACAACTATTCCTGTGTATTATACCTTGCAGCTGTCTTTGATGAACAAACCCAGGAAATGGATCCTTAGTTATAAATTCATCTTTTTTCTAGTCAAGCATGTCTGTAAAAATTCACTGCCTACTGGTATTCTGTTTTCCATCATTTGTAAGTGCCTTCTTGATCTCTACTGCCATGCACAGCAGAGCGTCAACAAATTTGAAAAGACGGATTTCATTTTTGTAGTAAAAACTGTTTATTGAGTTTTCTATCTTGTCATGAACAAATTCTGCTGTTTTCTTTAGTTGCTGGCTCAGAGTACCATGACAAGAAGAGAACTCTTGTCAAATTGGATCTAATTAGCCCAATAATAACCTGGAACTTGAAATACTAAGAAATGACATTTTTAAAAAAAATCCATACAAGAAAAATTGCAATGTATTTTCCCAGCAATCACTTCATGTCCACAGCCAAGTTAAGTGAGGGTTGGTATCGATTAAATATGTTTGTTTGTTTTTAATTAAGAAATTTCTGTGTGTATAGCCAGGAGAGAGGATAAATAATTGATCTCTTTTCTCATAACTGCACAGGGGTTTGAGAATTTTATATAATCAGGATATCCAGAATGTGTGTATTTATGTCTTGCAGTCAACTTCCTCTATGAATTCCTGCAATTACACTAAAAGAGTCAAATAAGAAAAAATATGATTTCATGATTATTTTTTCTTCTCATAAAAAGACAAGGTTATACTTTAAATTATCTGATTGAAATAAATGAATTACAAGACATTATGTGATGCTTTTTGTATTTTTCTGTTAAAGAGCAAAATGCAAGAGTCTAAGATAGCTTTGTAGAGCTGTAGAGTCTAGTAAGTCTTACTAATTGTGTCTGGCCATATAAATCTCTTCTAGGATAGAAGCTTCACCCAGCTTCAGAAAGGAGGTATAAAATGGCTTCTATCCCAGTATTGCATCTAATGGGTTTTTTTGTGTCATGAAAGACACAGGTGAGAAGTAGCTTTAAAATGTAAGGCATTGAGCAAACACACCAACAAGAAGCAGGTATGCAAAAGGCTGATTCTAGGGATCACTACCTTGCTGGTGTCACTCTTTGTTTAAGTCTAGAAAGTCTAGACCGCTTCTAGGTCTACAGCCCAGGGAAGTGCTTTGGTCTCTGGCAATATGGTGGGCACTTGCCTCAGAGCTAAAACCACTGTTCCTACAGAGAAAGCCCCTGAGACATCAGATGCACCCATCCAGATGGATCTGGCAAGAAAGGAAACATCAGTACAGGTGGTGGGCTGCAGCAAGTGCCCAAACCCTTCTCCAAATGAAAAGGTAAATACCTGTAAAAGGTGCACAGAGATTGATGACCTGTTAGGCCAGGTGGCTGAACTGCAGGAAATGGTTGAAAGACTGCGCAATACTAGAGGAGCTGAGGCAGAGACAGATACGTGGTTTCAGGACCACGGTCTCCTGTGGTAGGCACCACCGAGAAGGAGGCACCTTGGACACTGGTGGCTCACAAAAGCAGGACTCCTTTTCCTCAGCCTTTATCACTGTGTTTTCCACCACATCCAATAAAGGATGGAGACTCTCCTTAACCCTCCTTTTGTTGTTAATATATTTATAGAATCATAGAATCACAGAATTGTTTAGGTTGGAAAAGACCTTTAAGATCATCAAGTCCAACTGTTAACCTAACCCTGTCATCCCACCACTAAACCATGTCCTTAAGCACCTCGTCTACCCATCTTTTAAATACCTCCAGGAATGGGGACTCAACCACTTCCCTGGGCAGCCCATTCCAATGCTCAACAACCCTTTCAGTGAAGAAATTGTTCCTACTGTCCAACCTAAACCTGCCCTGGTGCAACTTGAGGCCATAAACATTATAGAAACATTTTTTTATTGTCTTTTATTACAGTAGCCAGGTTAAGTTCTAGTTGGGCTTTTGCCCTTCTGATTTTCTCCCTGCATAACATCACAACATCCTTGTAGTCCTTCTGAGTTGCCTTCCCCTTCTTCCAAAGGTCATAAACTCTTTTTTTTTTTATCTGAGTTTCAGCCAAAGCTTTCTGTTCAGCCAGGCCAGTCGTCTTCCATGCTGGCTCATATTTTGGCACATGGGGATGGCTTGCTGCTGTGCTTTTTAAGATTTTCTTCTTGAAGAGCCTCCAGCCTTCCTGGTTCTGACAGGTGAAACAGGAAAAAAGAACATGTTCTAAATGCAAGAAGAGGTGAGATGGCTTCCAGCGTTTCTAGTTGTCTTGGGAAATGTCATCTTGTTTAACATAACATGTTTCGTAAACTATATTTAAAAGAAGTCGTCTTATTCAACGAAGAAGGAAATTAGGCTCCTAATTTGGATTTATGAGTTCCATCCCTGAAACTTGGTTCTTAAATGTTGCATTTAATTTTATGAAGTGTTGTTCCTTGTAATCCCTCTACAGTCTTTGATCCTACTTCAGTACTTCTTGAGTACTGCTTTGGGTATTCTCTGAGGCTTTACACTGCTCGATTAAACAGAGCTGGGCTTCTCCCTGCCACACTATTTGAAGTCAGATATACGGAGAACTCTGAATTTGCTTAGTCTCATTCTTGCTCAGAAAGTCTTTTAACTCCACGTTTGTAAAATTTGGTCTGGCATTTGTGGCAAGTGTTGTAAAGTGTTGAAAAATTTGTGAGCATTTCACAAGTGCCCACAGAGCTGAGGTCATTGTACGCACTTACTATTTGTCCAGGATAGAGTTAATTTTCCTCCTAGTAGCTGGCATAGTGCTGTGTTTTGGATTTAGTACTAGAATAATGCTGATAACAAACTGATGTTTTTAGTTGCTCCTAAATAGTGCCTTGACTAGCCAAGGACTTTTCAGCTTTCCCTGCTCTGCCAGGTGCACAAGAAGCTGGGAGGGGGCACAGCCAGGACAGCTGACCCCAACTGGCCAAAAGGCTATTCCAGACCATATGACAGCATGCTCAGTACATAAACTGGAGGAAGTTGGCTGGGGGACAGTGACTGCTCCTCAGGGATGGGATGGGCATTGGTCAGTGAGTGGTGCATTGTGCAACACTGGTTTTGTATATTATTCTATTATTGTTATGACTATTATTATTATTATTATCTTCTGCTGTTTTATTAAACTGTCTTTATTTCAGCCCATGGGTTTTTCTTTTTTTTTCTGATTCTCTCCCCCATTCCTCTGCAGTGGGGAAGTGTGAGTGAATGGCTGTGTGGTGTTTAGATGCTATCCATGACTGGAAATTTCACTATTGCTCATTGTTATAAAAGTAAGAGTTTCTCTTGAAAGCTCCTTAAAAGCTGATTGTTCTGGTGCCTGTTTGTCAAGAAAAGTCTGTCCAGTATAAGACAGATAAATTTATGCTTTTTAGACCATTTAATTCACATGCTGATAATATTAAACCCCATTGTGCATCTGGAGAGTTGCTTTGGCTACCATAGTCTTCTCATGGAAGAATAATACTGAAGTAATGTAATCTGTCCAAAGCGTCACATAAAATTCACAGTTGTTATATATATTTTCTAATTCTTACAAAACTTTTATTTTTCAAAGCAAAAGTAATTTTTTCTGTCTTAGTCTCTGACCTAGAAACACAGTAAGCTGGCAAATCTTTAATACCTTTTGTATTATGAGACAAGTCTATGTCTGACATACAAAGCGTTGTATAAAAGGTTTGATTTTTGTATTGCCAAATGAACAAATACTTCCAAGTAGCTTTTTAGGCTCCCCAGATATTCATATTATGAAGACATCCTTCCCCGGGAGGTAATGAAAGGCTTGGAAATAGCCTGAAACACTTGAGAGAAATGTGATAATGATAAATAAATACAGTCATAGCTTAGGTGTTTTGTGTGGTATTGAGGTTTTTTCTTTTACTGTGATTTTGCCTCTGAGTGAATCTGTATCTTGCCTCTGAGTGCATCTATCTGTAGGTGACATACAACATTTTCTGGACACATTAAATTCACTTTCTTTAAACCATGTCCTGATGTCTCTATCTGTTGGTTCTCTGCGGTGGGCAGCTGTTCAGTGTGTTTCTGCTTATGATGAGAATGTCATCCATCTTTTATATTATACAAGGGATACTTTCCAACAAATGTTATATCTCTGAAAATTTCTAGGTGCTGATAGTATTCCATATGCTACTCTAGTACTAATATATACCCTTGTGAGATTTGGGGCCAACACGATTTAAACCTGGGAAAACTTTAATTGTTTATGCATAGACTTTACTTTGATAAAATATAAAAGGCAGCTTGTATTTTCAGGACAGATGCCATCCTGAGAAGTCATGAATTTGTTGCTGTTATTTCCCTTATTCTTTGCCAGTCAGAAATACAGATGATGTTAAGAAAGACTGAAAACACTAACATTAACAGACATGTTAAAAACTAGCCGAGAAAATGCATTCATTAAAGGGTTTTTTTAATAACAAACTACTACTACTGACCGTAGATCACTAAAATCAGCTAGAAGCTGAAGGTGTGTTTTCCAAGAATGTATCCTAGCTATGTTTCAGATCTTGTATTCTTAAAAGATTCCTTAATCTATAGTTGCTTAATTGATTTTTTCAAATGATGAAACTTCTCAGTATGACTTGGTGGAACAATCTTTAAGCCATAAGAGGATTTTATTTATTTTTTTTAAAAAAAAACCCACTTACATTTTCTTGATTAATCCAAAGCTACAAAGGTGGTCCCTGAGACGGAGTAGATGGAAAAATGTACACTGCAAAAGGAGAATGCACGATGTCTTGCCCTGTAGCATCAGACTCACAATTTAATTTGATTATCTGCTAAATTTATTTATGAACTTATGAATGTAGTCTTCCTTATGACCTTACCTTGAAATTGTAGTCTATCTTTGGCTAAGGTAGTTACTTTACTAAGTTAATTAGCATAGTAACATGCTTGCTTAAGTGGACTGGCTTGCTAAATTTTAATAATAGTTATTAAAAGTGGCTAGAACAGGCTTAATCTGTCAAATAACAACATGAATCACAAGCACAGGGATTTTGGTAATTTTGTGAAATATATTTGTACATTTTTAAGATCTCCTTTCAGATTATACCATAGTGTTTTAGAATTCATAGTGGCAAGGTATTTGTGATCTTTCTTCAGTCTAATCTTCTGAAATGCTAGAAAAATGTTCAGGATATTTTCCTGTTGCTGACACAGTGAAAAGGGTCCTTGAGGTCTGAAACTGAATGAACTGAAAACCCAGTACCTGATTCTATTTCCTCTAAATTTCCTCTTGCATTAATTTATGAGATTTATACCTTCTTTTTTAGGCAGTGCATACCTTGTATGTCTTCCTACTTCACAGGGTAAAATGTCCTGCATTACCATCTTTACCCATGCAGGAGCTTTGTCTTCCTGGCCATGAGATACTACAGAAAATAAAAAAGTGAACGTTTCTAGTTTGAGGTTATTATGATGTCTGCTTTTGTCAGACTTATGAACAAATGCAGAATGAAAATCTCTAATCTCATAATGAACCAGTTTGTCCAGCAAAGTTCACCTTTTTCTGGATCCACTCTGCTAGTAATTTCACTTATAATAAGCTGCTTTGGAAAATACTAAGTTCCCCTCTGATAGCAATAGCTTTAGGCTTCTATTAAACATAACTCGCACAATTCTATAATGCATACCTTCTAGAGCAATGGATAAAGAGAAATTAGATCTCCTCAGCTCTAGAATTGCACTGTGCTTCTTCACCCTCAGCTGAAAGTCTTCTACAATTAATATTTGTTCTTGCTATATAGGATATTTCAAAATTCAAAATAACTAAAGGAAACCTTAAACTTTCTAAAATAATCTATATTTTATTGTCTCTGACATCAAGGATTCTTTCTTGTTCATCCATAGCAGCCTCCTTTGTGCAAGAATATATTAGATTTTAATCATGCCATTCCTCAACCAACATTCCAGCCTTCCCATGAATTGAGACTCCTATGGCTTGAATCTCAATTTGAAATGTTGAGACTGAAAAATCTTTGCTGATTTTTACTTGGATTGTGATACTTAAGCTTCCTAGGTGCACCATATTTTAACAAATGGAAATGCACAGAAATACTTTAGTTTTAACAAGCTATCCTGGTTTCGGCAATACAAGACCAAACACCTCAGTTTGATTTAATGTCTGGTTGAGGTCCAGAGCTTAGGTTTGTCTCTGTCTGTCTCCCCTGCAACAGATTTAGTAACTGTTATCAGTGTGTGCTAAACATATAAATTTGGACAATATTTAAATATGACAGCTATTTTCTTTTGAGCTATGTTGCTAGGCATATCACTCCTATGCAGGAGATCAGAGTATAAAGCATACATTTAGGACAAAGAAGACGGAACTTCAGTGCCTCCTGGTCAGGAGATTCAAACTCAAATATCCTGTGAGTTTACCTTATCCATTAGGTTATGGGATGGGGAATGTGTTTTCTATTCCATAATGAAATAAAGAAAATAAAGGATTGTTAAGATGAAAAGACTAAATGAAAGTGTCATCCTCCTGCTGAGAAAATGAAATCTGCTTTTTTTTGTGTAAACACAAATTTCAGGTCCATTATTGAAACTTTGTTTAGTCATTTACATCAGTTATCTGGTAAATACTATGAAAAAAATTATGCAGTTCTAAATGTATGCGTAAGTATATTATCATTAAGCCTGTGTCCAAAAAGAGGAACCATTTCTTTAGGATTTAAAAGAAAAGCATTTTCTGCTTCGTACACCCTAGAAGATGTCCAGTGAAGGATGCTGGGCTGTCTGGAAGGAGATGCTCCATGATAACACTGTGAATCTTTAAGTCCTTTGAAATGAAACAAGACAAGGAAAAGACAGAGCCTGGATCCACCCTGCCACGGTGTGAGCAAAGTATTTGACTTCATTAAAAACATTTTAGTGGTGTGTTCAGGAATACAACAGAAGAATACAATTTTTTAGGATGAAGTCTAATTAAGAGATGTGTTATGGTTAAGAAATCAGAGGTCGTTTCAAGTCTCACATGCACATAATAAAGACTAGGGGGGTGGTGGGGAGGGAGAGAAAAAGATACAAATGGGAGAATGGGGCTCCAGTCATTAGCAATGCATGATTGGCACTTTGATGGAAGTTATGGGAACATCACATTAATTGGCCCAATTATGATCTCAGCTTCTCTGCTCTAATTGTTTACTTTGACAGAACTACTCTTTTTTCAGAGACAAGAGATGTCAGAGCTAAGACTCTTGTGTGAGTAGGGATTAGTGATGTGTAAAGATTGCAAGAACAGACAAACATTTTAGTAGCTGAATAGTACCTGGAAGTTTAGGAATTTTATGAGTTTTGCTGGCTAATCTGGAGAACATCAGCACTGCTCCATGTCAGGTACAGTGTGGTTCCTGCCCTGCTCCCACAGCTGTCTGTAGCAAAGGCCAGCATCTCTGCAGTATTTTATTTATTAACCTCCATCTTATTCTTTGAGTATTTATGTGTTAGGTGCTTTTATGGAGTAGCAAAGAGCCACTTTTCCCTGAGAGACAACTGAATTGTTGCACACTAAGATTTAGGAAATCCGCATCTCCCCTGCCATGCCTTGTTACAAGCAGCAGCTTTCCTTGCTGGTCCTTCATCCCTGGGGATGGTTGCATCTGTACAGAGCCTGGCTGTGCAGCTTGGAGACAGGCAAACTTGTTGCAGCTTGGTACACAGGGGAAACAGGAGGAGATGATGCAGGATATTTTATAAAATTGCCAACTCGATATGGAGGAATGCCTTGTTTATTCAGTCACATGTAACAGGATTTAAAATAAAATAGATTTAGGACCATAAATTTAGAAAAATGAATCAAACTTATTAAAAAATCATAAAATAAGTTATTAAAATGTATTTAACAATAAATATTCTCACTAGCATTTTCAGAATCTAAGCTGGCCTTTAAACCTGGCTAACTGGCCAAAAAAATCATTTGGGGATTGGTGCATCTTCGGGAGCTCTTGGAGCTGCAGTTCTCCTGCTTGTGTTTCAGAAGGTGTTTACTGCAGTCATTCAGGTTAGGACTTGGGGCAAGGCTTCTTCAGTCCCAGATGAAATTGTCTGCATTTCTCTTTCCTGTTCCTTGCCTGGCTGTCATTTCCTGTGAATTAGCACCAGGATATCATCTTCCAGTGCAGGGAACCAAGTCCTTCCCTTTCTCTCTTCTTGAGTCTCTTGATTAATATCTGTGTGCACTAATTAGCACATTCCTGGCTTCAGGCTTCTTTCTTCTATTTCTGACTTCTGAGAAGAAACTGGTAAAATAGTGTTATGAGAAATATTTATGCATGATTTTCTTACTGGATGCATAGTTATAATTTTCTTCTGTAAGCTTTATGTAAATATTAAACACGGGATAGCAGATGGTGAAATTGGGAATAGGTTGTTCTGAATAACAATCCCCCACCCCCACTCCTGTAGTTTTAGGGGGAACTTCATGGGACCCTGCTTATTGCAGTACCAAAGCAGAAACTTTATGTCAAGACACTGATTCTCATTAGCTTCCAGCTTGTAGCTGATACGTAGCTGAGATGTTCAATCTGTCAGAATAAAATACTTCAGAATAACACCAGTTAATAAAACTTCTGGGATTTTATTTATTTGTTTCTGCATTTATAATTGGAAGTGTGTGCTCTCCTTCATCTCTTTCCTCGGAGTACTCTACTGGGTGCTTGGCCTTCTCTTTGATTGTCTTCCTCTACTGGAGCTGAAATATACAAGTGCTTCAGCCTTGTTTCTTGATAAATCTCTGTCAAGAATAGAAGTGTTTTGATCACTAGTATAGAACTGAAATAAAAAATTGAACAACTTAATTTGTGGTGACAATGATCGTTCTTTTTCAGTACCATACAGTGTTAAAATCTGAAACCAATTCCAGGAGCATGAAGCAATAGACAAAGAGGTCTTTGATGCTTTTGAAGTTTTAAACAGGGAATGACTATCACAACTTGTTTTTTTACTCATGAAGTCTTCATCATGAGAAGATTTTGAATCTTATATAGCAGCAAAACATCAGTTTTTTTCAACAGCTTAATAACAGATACTTTAAAAACTCATCTGTCCTAGTACTACTGTTCCTCTTTGACTCTCATATCTTTATTTTGAGTCTTTTGACTTTCTTCTTTGGAGGCAGTGTTCTAGACTACCTTGGACCCTTCTGACAACACTGTCTATGGTTCAGTTCTAGTGATTTAGCAGAGTGCCATCAGGAAATGCCAGGATGCTAAAATTTGATTTATATGTGCAGGCCCAATTTGAAGGCCTGTTTGTGATGTTTCCACAAACATTTGCCCTTAATTGAAGAACGCCCTGAGCACAGGTTATTCTTTGGAAGTGTGCCACTATGCAACAAAACAGTCAGTGCTCGCTAGGCTAAGAAAAGAGACTTCAGAAGAGAATTACTGTATGAAACCCAGGATCTGCAAATGCAGTTGTGTTTCAACAACCCTCCTCACCCTCCACTTCCCCCAGGCTCAAATCCTGCTCCCTGCTGCATGCTTTCTGCAATGCTGACATCACAGCCTGTGGTCAGTGCCTGGATCTTCTCCCTGCTCAGAGTCCTCACTGCACATCCATTGCTGCTAAGCAATGTGTGTGAGATAAAGGGCTCTGGCCCCAACACTGACACTGTGGCCTCTTACACCCCTGGCCAATGTTGAGGACTGCAGCATGAACAACCAGACCAATGCGTTTCTAACGCAAGCTAGAAATCTAAGTGCTGAAAATGAGTATTTAGTATCCTAGCCAAACTGAATTCTAGATGTTATAGAGGATTGAAGAGACATTCTTGTGCCAAAAGAAATTCTTCTAGGAATCTGAGTCAGCTGTTCCTTTTGAGAAAATATTTATCTCTTAACAAATTCTTTAGAATGCTTGAAAAATACCTAGGATATTATTAAACAATTTAGGTGATTTGTCAATTTTAAAATCATATTCCTGCCTATGTTGTTCTTTGTTTTTTACAAGTAATAGCATGGTTTTGGTTTTTTTTATAATCAAGGGAGCAAGAAAATAATTATCTTTTACCCCTTCTGAATTTACTATACATTTGTAGCACATAGACAGGTTCTCCATGATCAGTTTTCCTCAGTTTTTGTTCAGATCATTGAAACAGAAGTGGGAAAGAGAGAGTAAATTCTACATTAGGAAAAAACCAAACCAAACCAAACCAAACCAAAAAACCTCACCTTAAAAAATGTCTTGGTTTGAGACTCAAACAATGTGTAGTACCCAAGATGGGTCTTGGCTCTTTTTTTTTTTTTTTCTTTTTTAATTTGAAACCAAGGATATGTCAAGGTCAGATTCCTCTGATGTCTCATTTCTTTAAATAATCTGAAAGACTTTTATGACTGTTGAAGAAATAGTAAATTAATGTTCAATTCAAGTTTGTACAAGGAGTACATATGTTTTACTCTGTATGATGTGTGTTTGTTTTCATAAATATTAATGTTTTACATAAAACATTCAGAAATCCACATGTGCTACTAAGTCAGGTTTTATCAGAAACTTTAGCAAAAAGGGGTGTAGTCACTTTGGTTTCAGATGGAGTAGCAGCAGTTATTGCTGCATTGATTCATTCAAATGGAGAAAGCCTCTAGTAATACCCATATTCCTATTCCTTCTGCATATGCAGGACCACAATTCAAGTTGGAAGGGACCTCAGGAATTCTCTAGCCCACCCAACCTCCTACTCAAAGTGGTGTCATGGGGAAAAATATCCTCCTTATCTCCAGTCTGAACCTCCTTGTTTCAATTTATGCCCATTGTCTCTCATCCTCCTTCCATGCATCATGGTGAAGCACCATGCTTGCACAGAGTTGTCACTGACTGGAAGGATAATATCCGAACCCTTTTCACCTAAAATAATCAATCACTAGTGCTTCAGCTAAGCTGTTGCACCTGCTTGTTTCAAGGCTGTAGTAGGCTCCTTGCTGTCCTTAAGATGGAGCAACCCGTGGGGTTACCCTGGCTGCAGAGAAGAACGCTGAGGCAACAGAATTTGTTCTTATGAGCTGAAGCACTGGGGCACTTTGAAATAATCAGGTTAAGACTTCTGTGTGTCTGGTGACAAAACTTGCATCCAGTTCAACAACAACAGAAGAGATGAGATTTTACCCTACAACATTTTTTTTTTCAATGCTGTCAAATGTCTGCTGCTCCTTTCTGGGTCAAACATCATCTTGTACAAGCAGGACAATTATTCCATCCATTCTTGTTTGGAAACCCCATGAAAATCCCTGAACAGTGAAGAATATGAGCTCTAATACTGATAGTTTTCCATCTGTCACACTGACTTGCTAAGGAGGATTAGAAAATAAAACTAATTTACTGGAATTAAAATGAATTAAGTAATGAATGAAGGTAAATTAAGGATAAAAACAGGGAACACTGCAACTCTGAGAAGCAAATAAACAATTTTATTTCTAAATGCATTTTCTTTAAAATAGAATGCACTTTATGTTGCCAGCCTTTACAAGGGTTTTATTTTGGGCATTTCTTCTCCTAGGAGAAATAATTATGACATTTACACCTTGAATGACACATATCTCTGGCACTCATCCGATATCCTTTAGTGTGGCCCAATTATTTTCAGTGATGAGTCAGGGGCGACTAAATATGCTGCATACATAGAAAGGCTATACTAATACTGCTTCATTAGGCACAAGCTGTATGCCCAGGGACACTCAAAGCAGTTAAGCATCTGGGCCAGTTTAGACTTTTATGTTTTCAAAACTTTTTCTTTAAATATTTTGCATGTCTCCACACCCTTTCCCCAGTCTCATCAGAACACACCCTTCTGTCTTTCAGTCCCATAGTGCAGAATAGGTGTTAGCATATTCAAGAAATATAGGTCAATTTGAATGGATTTTTACAAAGTGACTTGAACACTGAAGGATATGCAATGTTGTTTTGAAAGGAGACACATATTCACCCATGTGCAAAGCCTGATTTGGTAAAGCAAATGTTTTATCAAGTAATAAAGCTTTATGGGCCAGCCTCTGAAAGTTAGAGGCAACATCGCTCTAACTGCTATTTTTGAATAGGCTTGAACTAAGCATATGCACACAAATTCCTTGTGTGTGAATGCAAAGCTAGGGTACAGCAGTGCTTAGAGGAGGGGTGCAGAAGGGAATTATTCCTAGACCACCTGCCCAAGAGCATGCAGGGGAGTTATTCCTGTCTGACAAAAATGATCTGTGTGTGCGTGCGCACGCTTACCTAGATATTGCTTGCATGCACTGCATGTGAACTTTGTGTGTTAGGATTACAGCTTATATTTGAATTTGGTATTGTTGAAACGGATTTGGTTCCAAATGAAGGACCCAGTGCCCTTTCGAGATTCTATCTAGCCATTTTCTCCATGATTACCATAAAACTTTATCTCTTAGGACTTAGTATACTAGGTCCCTAAAATGCACAAGAGGGTTTTGTATATCACTCTCTTCATCAAAAATTGGTTTCTTTGCTTGAGTGCCCTACTTTAGAGTGGCAATGGGAGTTTTGAACTCAGAAAGGAACTTCAATGCCCAGGCGAGTATAGTTTTTCCAGCTCGACCTTCACAGGTGAACCCATAATATTCTTTTTTTGAGTAGAAAATTTCCCTTCTGCTCTGTACACATCTTTCTCTTTTCTGAGCTCTTCAGGCCTCTATAGTCCCACTCCATTTATCTATCATCATCCTCACATGTTTTAGCTGAAGATAGCATAGGAGATGTTGCTTACTCAGATTACATATCACTTTATCTGAAGACTTCCCAAGTTCTGAGATTCCCTCTATTTTGTCAGTAGCCTGAAATTAGCCCTTCATGGTGACTTTCTGGACATATATTAGGGCTTGCTGAGTTTTCTGAGGCTTCTGAAAAGAGAAAAGTTTGTGCAGGGTGTCTGTCTTTGGCTGTTTATTCGTAGTTTTTATCTTCAAAGGAGTAAGACTGATACGTTTCTTTTTCTGCATTATTTGTGGCTTAAATACTATGGGCTACTTTAAGCATCTTCATACAGAAGCAACAAGGAAGTTAAATTTTCTGATTCAGAAAAAGCAATTTAGAATAGTTTGTATGGAATAAGTGAATAAGTAAACTAATGGAACAAATATAGAGCATAGCAACTGTATTGCTGTAGGATTTTTATAATGAGGAATGAAGTAGGCAAATGTGACATACTTGTATAATCAGTCATTTAAAGTATTTATTATAATTAAAATTGTATAAATTATGTGGATAGTAATCAGTTTTCATTATAGTTCTTTGCACATTTCAGTGCTATAATTAGATTGTGGCATCTGTCATTGCTGATTAATTTGTAGACAGCTCTATCTTCCCATTGAGATTTACTGTGTACCAAGCCAAAATTTTCATTATCTAAAAATAAAAAATAAAAAGTGGTCATAGTTTGGGGGCATTAGCTTTTTCCCTTTGCAATTTTGGAATTGAGAATATCCCAGCAGGATATGTACCATTCTCTGTGAGCAACACTGGTTGGAAGGAGCCTGAACAGTTCTTTTTGGGCTTAGAAAATAACAGCCATTTCTTTCTTAGAGCCTTTTGCTGTAAGCTTACACATTTTGGGCTCAGCAGTCCATGAAAATCTGTTCTAATGGTAGGAAGAGAAGAGCTTCATGAAATCAGGCTGTGAAGAATAACAGTCTCATCTAAATTGCAAAAGATTTAAATACCTCTGGTGCTCCTGCTGTGGTCTGTAGAAGCTTGGTTTTGGCCTCAGTTGTACTATGATTTTTTACCCGTATTTGCTATTTTGGCTGTTGTCTTCAAAAGCTTTCTGCCATACGTAAATGAAAGCTATAATGTCCTTGATCTGTTCACTGAGTTACTGGGATACCAGAATGTTGTGCTTACTTAATTTTTGAAATAGCACGTCATACATCTTATCGACAGAAAGACAAATAGAGCTGATGGATGACCTGGGCTAAGTCTGCGTAGTTACTACCTTGCTTCTCTTGTGGGGTCTATTTGGGCTGTACTTCAGGATTTGCTGGATTTAGCAGCAAAGGTAGTTTAGGAAGTAATTTATGAAGTGGCTTCTCCTACTGCTTGTTCTCACTTCTCTGCCAGATTTCAAGATCTCCTTGGCTGTGCTGGCAATTTTTTTCTGCCTTCAGTAAAAACTGAATCACTGGGCTGTTCTAAGCTAAAAGATAACCTTCTGAAAAGAAGGCACAGGCAGCAACATATGGGCAGAAATGGGGATGAGTTCATGAAAGATGGGAACTTTCTGATCTGTTTCTTTGCCAAGGTTAGTAAGTTGGGACTATATGGCCCCAGTCTAGTCCACTGAATACTAAATCACAGGGAAGTCAGGTAGGCATTTCAGGACTGGACATTGACCCTCACCACAGCTTCTAGAATATTTGCTTAATGGTGGAGGGTCTATTTGGACTAATTTTGCCATCAGTTTCTTAATTCATGATGTTACTGTGTCAAAATTTTCACTTACTGACAATCTTCTTCCTTGCACTGAACCTTCCCCCCCCCCCCCCAAAAAAAAAAAAACCTTCTCAAAATTGGGATCTTCACACTAGTAAATCAGGAGCCAAATGCCAAATGTTCCTGCTGTGTGATGAATAATGACAATAACCTTCAATGCTTTCAACTCAGAAGACTACTATACCTGTAGCTGATTGTAACATGCAGACAGGAAAACATTTCACAGGGACTGAGAGAAGCCTTTTCCCAGACCAGTTAGGGTAATGGATTATGTTAGTACTATTATTTTGTGGTGAGAATTGTATGGGATGTTCTTCAAATTTGTATATAGCCCGTCCAAGTCCCATAGGAATAATTTATCTTTTTTTTTTTTTTTTTGGACCTTGTAAGCTTTAGGATTTCAAACAGTGCAACTTTACAGGTAGCTCTGGAGATCTTTAAAGTTAATGAAAAATTAAGTGCAATATAACAATGAACTCAAGTTTTGAATTTTTGATTTCTGACACATTGATAAACTGTTTTGTGAGATGAGGTGAAAAAAACTAGACCATGTCAGGGAAAGAAGAGGTTAATGAGCTGATTTTTGACATTAACTTAAAACACCTGTTTGCAATGTTCAAGCATGATTTTGCCTTGCCAGCTGGAAAAAATAAAAAGGAAGGGAAAAGCATATATTGAAGTAGAGGTAAGAGAAAAGCTTGTAGTAATAAAGTTAAAGCAAGCCATGTTAATGTATACAGTGTAGGCCTGGTGTTTGATATAGTCTTCTGTTAGGAAAAGACTTATTTTTCCTTTTGAATCTTTTGTGATGCAACTTGCATGTTCTACATACAGTGTGGCAGAGTAAGTATGCTATAAGCTTTCCACATTGATTCAGCTATGAGAAAAAATGTGTTCTACTGCACTTCTGGTTTGTTTGGAGTGAGAATAACATGAGTTTCTTGTGAGAGGTGGCAGGATGCAATCCTGTTCCTTATAGATTTGCTAGGGGTGAAAAGTAGAGGTGGTTTCAAGTCTCACATGCAAAATAAGGCTCTCCTGCAGTGGGGTGGAAAAAGGGACGATATCTTTAGCACTTAGCCCCAAGATTATCTAAGGCACCCAGTAACTAAAAGCATTCTGTCCCTTCCTTGCTTATTTGGGTCAATGCACTGGGAAGGCAGTGGCTGTATCCTGTGCTACTTTGGTGTCTTCTTTCTCAGCTTCTAGTTGTTGTCCTATTTCTTTTGTAGGCATGTACTATAATAATATCCAGAAAGAAACCCTTTTTTTCTCTGTAGCATAAACACCTGAGTAACTTTATATGTCCCTGGTTCTGGCCAGGAGCTTCTTTTTTTGGGTCCCTGGCTCCATAATAAAGTTGTAAGGCTTTCTGGAATTCATTGTGGTCCTACTCTTTGGACTTCAGAAATTTCAACCTGGGGCAAATAAGAATGATTGACCTTTGTTGTTTGTTTTGGTGGTGAAAATGGTAAGATCTAGCATTCCTGTCTAGGACTTTCAAGTTAATGTTTTTGTTTCTCCAGAAGAAGCTAACCAACTAATATCTGAATCTGAAGCTACACTTTAACAACGGGGTATAAACAGTTTTGTTTCAGAACATTCGCTTTGGAAAGCAAAGATCACAGAAGGAAGAAAACTAGATAGTTTAACTATGAGTTTGGCTAAACCATTGGAAAGGCAATGAAAGCAACTGTGATATTGTAAGTCAATGAACTAATTTCTGATTTACTCTGATCTAAGCATTATTAGAAGCAATCTTATTTCAGTCTGAGATCTGGGATTCTAGCTATTGTGGAAGACTTCAGCCTGACTGGTTTAGCAAAACTATAAATAAATAAAACTGGTCTTATAAGGAGCTGCATTTGGCAACATTTTCTTACCCATCTAGCTTCATCGTATTTTTTGTATCCTTAGTTACCTAAGTATTTACATATATGAATATTTTCACGTGTGTAGATCTTGCAGTTTTTTAATATCCCTTGTTACTGAGTGTGAAATAAGTCCTGTGAAAAAGCTTCTGTGCAATTATTTCAGACTGGTAATTGTTAAAGCTATACTGAGGACCTAGACTACTTCTTAGTTTTCTTTTGATGCAAAAAATATTAACGTATTCGTTAACTCGCTTCTCTCTTACCTTGTTAGTTCAATCCATTTTACATGTTAGATAAATAAAGGTTAAATTCTGGTTCTGTTTCTTCAGGTAAGAGAAATACTAGTTTTTCTGAACTGGATATACACAACAGCTTATACTTGAAAGTTTCGGGACCAGAAAAGGCAGGGAAATAAAAACTAAGAGGCAATTATAGTAAGATGTGTGTTAGAGTCTTATGGTTCTGTTGCAGGCTATTTCTGGCCCTTCAGACCTGGCCTTTACTTTTCCTGAGGTATCATTGTCATTCAGTTGATTGTGACTGACATCTAAAACCCTGTCCCAAAATAATAGTAATCCTTTCTGAATATTTTTGAGAGCTTTCACTTTTCCTGGGAATGTAATTCACATCTTATTCTTTCAGATAGGAGAAGACTTCTCAAATGGTAAACTATGATCACTTGGATGAATAGTGTAACATCAGCAGGCTCCAGAACGGGTAACTGTAAGCTGATGCCAGTGCATTTATTAGAGTAACACTGAGGGAGGAAAACAGTTATGAAGACTCTTGAAGCATGGGTTTGGCCTGAGAAGTCTGTGGGGAAAATATTCCTGCTTTTTTTTTTTAATTTGTTCACTGTTTATGTTCAGCACTGTTTTCTTTCTTTGGGGTTGGGAATATTGCAACTTATACTGAGAAGCAAGACAGAATCAGGACAGCTTTACAAAACTGATGTGTACTATAGCATGTAAAGATACTTCTTCACTTTTACAATACTAATAAAAACCTTCAGTGCTATTTAAGAGAAAATAATCTTTTCTGACACACATTGCAAGTAGGCTTAACACTGATGAGAATGGCAACCATATTAAAAGCAGAGTATGCGAGGCAGGATGGGCCACTCCAAGAAATATTTTTACAAATTCAATTACTTGACAATATCATATGGAAAAATAAAAAAACTCTCATGATGATTGAATCTATGCTACTGATGAACCTAGCATTAGATGAAAATATAGCTGGCTATATTAATAATGTTCAGACATCATGTATGTTAAGTCAAGTCCTGCATTAATATAGTTGCGTTTTTTATGAAATGCTTTATGTGATATGGTGCTCTAAATAACACAAGTATACAGAAGTCTGTCCTCGAAATAAAACAGAAATCTTAGACTGTCAAGATTTCTAAGCATGGAAAATTCAGCCACAGTTCTTCATTAATGCAACAATTTCATTTATTATGCTAAATCTCACTTGTTTGCATGTGCAATGAGTTGTTTCTCTGATTTTTGGATGAGATAAATCTCATGCAAATAACTTTTTTTTTCTTAGATATGCAGCTGTCCAAATATTTTAAATCAAAGATTTTTATTTCCTAATTAAAAATAAGATTTAAGGCATATCAAGACGAGAGACTGCATTATGCAAAAAGCTGAAGTGAGCTGCCTATTGCTGTGACTGACTAATATATTGCAGGTATCACAATCTTGTTGCCTTGTGATAAGCAGTTCATGTACAGCAGCAAGAGGAGAGCAAGAAGAAAGAGGGAATTAATAGAAAAAGGGGCATTCAAACATACTTTGCTGGCCTTAGGTATAAGACTAGAAAGAAATTCAAGATACAAAGGTATGCAGGTAAGGTGGAGAGAAGGCTGTAGCAACTGCCATTTGGAAATTGCTGGCAAGTGACAGCACATATGCCTGTCATATTCAGAGTTATGCTAAACCTGGTGTGAGTATTCTGCTAAGATAATTGTAAAAGACAAGTGTGATACATAGTAAAAATGATTAATGTCTTTCCTAGTCTTGTGCAATTTATCCTCTTGCAAACTTCTCTTTTCGCAGAAGAACTTTCTTGTTCAGCTGATCCTTGTTTTTTCCTTATCTTCAACATTACTATGCCTTTAATAAAAACCAAGTGATACAACTGTAGTAGGAACTGGAATCTCTTCCAAATCTCTCTTTTACTGCTAATAAATAGTGGTCTTCTATGGTGGAGTGATTGCATCAGCAGACAAGGGAAGAACTACAATGAAATCTACCTAGACTTCTGTAAAGCCTTTGATATGGTCCCCCACAATATTTTGGCCACTAAATTGGAGAGATGTGGATTTGACAGATGGACTGTTAGATGGATAAGTAATTGGCTGGATGGCCATATCCAGAGAGTTACAGTCCGAGTGGAAACCATTAACAAGTGGTGTCCCCCAAGGACCTCTGTTGGGACCAGTATTAATATCTTTATCCCTGATATAGGTGGTGCGACTGACTGCACCCTCAGCAAGTTTGCAGATGACATCAAGCTGAGTGGTACAGTTGGTTTGCTAGAGGGAAGGGATGCCATCCAGAGGAACTTTGACAGGCCTGAGTTGTGGACCCATAGGAATCTCATGAAGTTCAACAAGACTAAGTGCAAGGTCCTGCATCTGGGTCAGGGAAATACTCAGTATCAGGACAGGCTGAGGAATGAAGGGTTTAAGAGCAGCCCTGCAGAGAAGGACTTGGGGATACTGGTAGATGAAAAATTGGACCTGAGCCAGCAATATCATTTTGCATCATGATCATATCCTGGGCTGCATTAAAAGAAGTGTGGCCAGCAGGTTGAGGGAGTTGATTCTGCCCCTCTACTCCGCTCTGGTGAGACCCCACCTGGGGTACTGCATCCAGCTTTGGGGTCCCCAGCACAAGAAGGACATGGACCTGTTAAACATCTCTCCTATGAGGAAAAGCTGAGAGAGTTGGGGTTGTTCAGCCTGGAGAAGAGCGGGCTTCAGAGAGACTTTATTGTGGCCTTTCAATATATAAAGGGAGCTTATATGGAGAGAATTTTTTTTTTTATAGGGTCTGTAGCAACAGGGCAAAGGCTAATGATTTTAAACTGAAAGAGAGTAGGTTTAGATTGCAGATAAGGAAGAAATGTTTTATGATGAAGGTGATGAGACACTGCAACTGGTTGCCCAGAGAAGTTGTGCATGCCCCATCATTGGAAGTGTTCAAGGCTTTTAAGCAACCTAATCTGTGGAAGATGTCCCTGTCCATGGCAGGGGGGTTGAACTAGATGATCTTTAAAGGTCCCTTCCTACCCAAACCATTCTATGATTCTACGCATATATTGTGTTCCATGAATAGTTCAGGGTTGCTTTTTCACTCTGAAAATCAAGAATCCATTAGCAGAAAGAGTTACTCAAAGCAAAGGTGACTATTTTATCTTTGTGGGGTTTTTTTGGTTGCTATAGGTATACAGCATAGACCATCAGAACAAGTAAGTAGGATTACAGGCATAGATTTTTTTTTTTTAAGATCAGTTAAAATGGACAGTATTCAATAGGACTGATGTAATATCTTTCTTCAAAGTGGAAAGCTTACTGGTTTGTGTTCTGATAGTATTTTTTTCCTTCAGGAAGCCAAATAGGGATTGTCAGTTTCTGAGTCTCAGGAATTAAATACTGTTCTTCCTGGACTCCTGTAAATAGCAAAATGCAGATTAAAACAGCAGCAGCAAGGGAATTAGCTAAACGTGTGCATTCATCCTGTTCACACTCCGGAACTTATTTGTAAACGAAACTAATTGTGATTATCATAGCTTAGAGAATTTTCCTATGTGTAAATAGATTAAAAACAGGTTAGAACAGCTGTTAATGCTCAGGCACATGCAGACTAAACCAACTGCTTGTATCAATCCTATAGCTGGCCATTTGTTAGGATCCTTAAGAAAGGAGAAAGTCTGAGTAGTTTGCTTGAAAGAATAGCTTATATAAAGCAATGCATTTATTCGAGGATTCACTTTAAATAGTTTTTCACCTTCTGAGCACTGAAACAAACAAAAAGAAGCCTCACACACTAGAAGTTTCAACTAATTTGCTGTTGTTACTATTAAGTTTTTTGTAAGTTTTAAAGCTTCTAGGGCATTTGCACTAGTAACAGAAATGGATGCCAGAATAGAGTGAGCATGAAGATATTTAACAAGACCAGTTTTAGCCTAAGAAAGTATATCCCTTGGCTACTTTTGCAGTCAAATATACTTTCAGGTTTGTTGACTTTTTCTGTGGAAAAGTGTCTTCTCTATGGCTGCCCTTCTGTCCCTGAGGATGAAATGGTTGAAGAGGTGATCCCGACTTCCCTCACCGCTGCTTAACCCTAAAGCACTCACCCAGTTGCTTTTTAGGGCTACGCTCCTATTGCTTCTTTTTCAATCTTTGGTCCTATCTTGCTCTTTTCTACCCCTGTTTCTTTGGACTTGGTGGTTTATTTTTCAGTCATCCAGAAAAATACAGATCATTTCCATGTATTATCAGTTATGTCAGACTCCAGGGAAACTCTACTGTGTGTGTCAGCTCCAGCACAACGTGTGTACCTCTCCTATGGATCATGCTTCAGTTATTATTGCTACCAGCTAGTACAGAATTTACCCTGAACTCTCACGCTGAGGATAAAATATTCGGGAATTACTCTTTCTGCCATAATCTGTCACTGCTGGCATCAGATAATCTAGGAAATAAAAGACTGGAAATGGGAAAACTTGACTTTGCTAGGAACTGGCCTCACCCATGTTTACAATGTTTGTATATACATGCAATATATAATATGTCCTCCATCAGAAAAGCAAATATCCTGTCTGCTGAAGTGGCATTCTTGTCTGAATTTTTTTCTTCTTTTTTAATATGAACTCCCACATGACAGACCTCCACACAAAAAATTATAGGCATGATATGGTCAGAAAATTTGTAATATGACCATGTATGAGGCTGAGTGTCTGTTCGTTGTTTTTCAGTTTAGACAAGATAGAGTGTAGTCTGCCTAATGTGATCCAAGGTTACAATTGCCGCAGAGCACATGACAGAAAAGATGGTATGAAAACTTTGCAATTTAGCCTTATGTTAGCAAAAATATGCAATTCTCAATGCCTTTATTTGGTTCATCTGAGAAGTTAAAAAAACCCGCACAAAACCTGCCTCATACATGAATTAATAAAATTTTTAAAGACATAACAAAGGCTCTCCAAACACCTTATTTTACTTAAAGCAATCCCATGGTCTTTCAAATAATTAGTTGGGGGGAGGAGAAGAAGCCAGAAACAGATGCACAACAAACATATATCCTTACCAGTTTTATTTCTCTTTTAATACTTACATGGTGTTGTTTATTTTTCTTTAACACTTCCCCCCCCCTCCCCCCCCAAACAAACACACAAAAACCCCAACAAAACCTATAAGCATTAAATCACTTTTACTCAGTAATATTTGCTTCTATGGTACTGACCTCTTTAGCTTCAGCGTGCTTGTACTTTTCACTCTGAGGAGTCCCTCATACAGAGCCAGAGCAATTATAGACCTTTACTGATGATGGTAGGGGTTTGTGATGTGTCTGTCAGTATAAAATCAGACAGCTTGAAGAGAACTGGTACATTTATGAAATCTACAGACTAGGCTGCTTTAGTTCATAAAGCAATTCACATTCAGGACATGTTCCATGCAGAGCTTGCCTGTTTACTTCTGTTTTTTGAGAGGGAAGATTATTTGATAGTTTGCCAGGGGAAACATTAAATTGGTGTTGTTTAGGAGAATAATTTCTTGGTCTTAACTACAGAATTTTAAATTTTCCTTATGAATTCCTCTCAGAGAGAAGAAAGGTATAATTTGTTGTTGGATTTATGATGAAGAATTAATTGCAGAATGTGGTTTTCAACTTCAAATATTTGTAGAGCAAAGAAAATAAAAATCCACAACTGTGCCTGAAACCTTAAAACTACCTCCTTGTGCATTTCTAACAATGTAACTGCACTGAAGACAAGATCGACGCTTGAGCTTAAATGCGTGAAACCACTCTGACTCGCAGAGTTGTCCCCTTATAAAGTGAAAAGGGAAGCGATCGCTTGGCAGTAAGGAACATGGTAACCACCCATGCCACTGCTCTTCCGTGACAAACTGAGCAAATGTAACACATGTATCCGAAAGTAAATACTTTGGAAACAGTATGAATTTTAAGCTGTGTCTGAATAATTTATTAGTGGCAATAACCTTTTCATCTGAGACATCTCAGGAGTGTTTTTCTGAATAAGTCCAATAAAAGTTGCTTAAATATAACATCCAGTTGAAATAATTCAGCTCTGGGTATATGTAGATGTTTTTGAAATTGGTTAAAAGGATATAAACTGCTTTTTTTTTTAAATGAAGTGGAAGATATAAATTTTCATTTCCCTTCACTCTTTCTATAAAAAATACGTGCTTTAAATGACTATTTCTATATCTAACAAATTTGAAGGATGATCTTAGCATGCAAAGAAAGAAGGATGAATGTCTTAACTTCTTAACTTGCATGTATTTATAATCATGCCAGAGACTGATCTTAGTTATTTTGTTCTCTTAGAAACTAATAGGCAAGTCTTCGCTGATTTTGGCAGGGCCTGACACTGTGTTATGACACTTTTTATTTCAAGCATAAATTCTTTTATTCATTCTGTGCAGTTGATTAAATTTACTTAGTATGTTAATAATGCAAAGAGAGATTTTTCTTGTGTATTAGAAAGTACTGCCTCTTCTGAGAGGGAATTACAAAGGAGGTACCTGTGAAACATAGTAGAGGCAATATCTCAGCATCTTTTATTAGGTTGACTGGTTAAATGAGGAAAAATTGAACAAGTTTTTAGGAAACTCAAAAATGTCTTTCAGAATCAATTAACATAGCAGAATCTTCCCTCCTTTTTTTACTTTGATCTGCCATCTAGTAATTCCCTTGTGACACCCATCACTTTTTTTTAATTTTTTTTTTTTTTACTTTTTCAAGGTTATTTCCATTGCACACCTGCCCTAAGTGTACAGCATAACAGTAGAATTGCACTGCTGATGGTCTTCTGTATGCATGTACTTAAGCAGGAGACAAGAATTTTTGCTTGGTTTATAGATGCTCACAGACAAGACCAATACTTTTATGTAGCTGCTTGAATGAGAGATAAATACTGTTAATTCTGAATTCCTCAGTGCCCTGTTGAGGCTGTTTTTGAAAGATTTAAAATCATTATGAGAACTCTACTCTTTAGATAGTAGTTTTATTTCCTCTGGAGAAACCAAATCTGATCCTTTAGTTAGATTGTATTTGTGGTTTCTTTCTATGATATACATTTTATGTTTTCATTGTGGTGTCTTTTTAAAAGAGTTCATGAAAGGAGCTAATCAAAAGTTTATTGAACCTTATTCTGAAGTGTTCTACCAGGAAAAGAGTCTATTGCCAAGAATTCCTGAAGCACATCTCAAAAGGCAATAAAAACCCTTTGGATATTTTTTAATTTTTTTTTTTTTTTTTTTAGTGGAATGAATTTTCTTTTCTTGCTGTTCTTGAGAGAGATTAAGAAAGAAGAGCGTAAAATATTATCAGGTCAAACTTTACCACTGCATACAATGGAGCAGCTGGAGGAGACAAAGATTAGTAGCTAGTGGTAAATTCATTTTCTGCATGAGCAGAAACATCTGTTCATTGCTGAGAAGTTCATTTGTCCAACCTTTCAAAAAATTTTAGTTATACATACCCACTTCTCAACATGAAGATGAGTTTATGTGTAGGAGAGGGAAGATTAAAATAGGGCTGCTTTTATTTATTGCATTTTGTTTTCAGAAATGTGAGCGCTATAGAAAGTACATTGCCGATGAGAGAGTACATACTCTAGTTACATCATACTTTGCACCTATGTAGTAAGCTCCTGCCCATGAGCCTGCTTGATTATGAGATCACAGTTACCCTGTGGTAGGTTAACCTTGACTGGCTGTCAGGTGCCCAGCAAGCTGCTCTATCACTCCCTGCCCTCAGCGGGACAGGGGGAAAAAATAAGATGAAGAAACTCACAGGTAGAGATAAAGACTGTTTAATAAAGAAAAGCAAAAGCTGCATGCAGAAGCAAAGCTTTCCTGACACACTTGATGAGTGAGCTGACTAGGGAAGGCACCCCACTGGATCTGTTGTTTGTGAACATCACCTTTGTGGGTGATGTTGTGGGTTGGAGGCCATCTTGGACATAGTGATTATCAAACGATAGAGTTTTCCATTCTCAGAGAAGCAAAGGAGGGGAGTTAACAGAACTGCTACCTTGGACTTCTGGAGGGCAGACTTTAGCCTGTTTAGCAGCCTAGCTGACAGAGTCCCTTGGGAGGCAGTACTGAAGGGCAAAGGAGACCAGGAAGGCTGGATGCTCTTCAGGAAGGAAATCTTAAAGGTGCAGGAGCAGGCTGTCTGCATGTGCTGAAAGATGAGCTGGTGGGCAAGAAGACTGGCCTGGCTGAACAGGGGAAAAATTAGAAGGGCCAAAGCCCGACAAAAACTTAATCTGGCTACTGCAGTAAAAGACAATAAAAAAATTTTTTATAACTATATTAACAACAAAAGGAGGGTTAAGAAGAATCTCCATCCTTTATTTGATGTGGTGGGAAACACAGTGATAAAGGCTGAGGAAAAGGCTGAGGTACTTGATGTCTTCTTTGCCTCGGCCTTTAACTGTAAGACCACTTGTTCTCGGGGTACCCAACCACCTGAGCTGGGAGACAGGGAGCAGAATGAAGTCCCCATAATCCAAGGGGAAATGGTTAGTGACATGCTACACCACTTAGACACCAACAAGCCCATGGGGCCTGGACGGCATTCACCCAAGGGTACTGAGGGAGCTGGTAGAAGTGCTCACCAAACCACTTTCTGTCATTTGTCAGCAGTCCTGGATGACTGGGGAGGTCCCAGCTGACTGGAAGTTAGCACATGTGACTCCCATCTACAAGAAGGGCCACAAAGAGGATCTGGGAAGTACAGGCCTGTCAGCCTGACCTTGGTGCCAGGGAAGGTTATGGAGCAGATGATCTTGAGTGTCATCACATGGCACATCCAGGACAACCAGGCAACCAGGATCAGTCAGCATGGGTTTATGAAAAGTAGGCCCTGCTTGGCTAACCTGACCTTCTTCTATGACAAGGTGACCCACCCAGTGGATGAGTGAAGGGCTGTGGATGTTGTCTAGACCTTAGTAAAGCCTTTGACACTATTTTCCACAGCATTTTCCTGGAGAAACTGGCTGCTTATGTCTTTGACAGGTGTACTCTTTGCTGGGTAAAAAACTGGCTGGATGGCCAGGCCCAAAGAGTGGTGGTGAATAGAGTTAAATCTAGTTTGTGGCTGATCACAAGTGGCGTTCCCTGGGGCTCAGTACTGGGGCCAGTTCTGTTTAACATCTTTATCTGGGCGAGAGGACTGACTGCACCTTCAGTGATTAGTGGGGACTAGGGGATGGAGTGTACCCTCAGCAAGTTTGCAGATGACACTAAGCTGGGTGAGAGTCTTGATGTACTGGAAAGTAGGAAGGGTCTACAGAGGGACCTGGACAGGCTGCATCAATGGGCTGAGGCCAACTGTATGAGGCTGAACAAGCCTAAGTGCCAGGTCCTGCACTTTGGTCACAACAAGCCCATGCAATGCTACAGGGTTGGGGAAGAGAGGCTGAAAAAGATCTGGGGGTGCTGGTTGACAGCCATGTGCCCAGATGGCCAAGGCCAATAGCAAGTATAATAAATAGTGTGGCCAGCAGGACTAAGGAAGTGATCTTCCCCCTGTACTAGGTGCTGGTGAGGCCACACCTTGAATATTGCACTCAGTTTCTGGGCCCCTCACTACAAGAAAGACATTGAGGTGCTGGAGCGTGTCCAAAGAAGGACAACGAAGCTGGTGAAGGGTCAAGAGCACAAGTCTTCTGAGGAGTGTTTAGTTCTGAGTTGTGTTTATTCTTGACAGTGGCAGTAGCTGTTTGAAGTACAGCTATCTCTTGTTTTGGTCACTGTGGTTGTATGCAGAGTGGACACTTTTTACCTCTAAAGTCTGTGGCTTACTGAAACGGATGTTCTTGATGAGCATTAGTTTGTGTGTGGTCTACTAAGTGATGATGACTTAAAGGTTTGGTTTGATTTTTTTTTCCTTCTCTCCTACACAGTAGACTACCTAGAGCAGCTTGTACACAAGAAAATTAATATTTTACCTTTAGATTAAAGTAATATTTTTTAAAGAAAAAATTTTGGCAAATTTTTTTTTAACCAAGTCATAAAAGTGAATCTATTTGTATTATCACATGCAGAAAAAAAGAATATCGATACTTGGGAGTGAGTCTTATTTCTAAAACTCAGTAGTGAGTCTGGTAGTCTTTATTTGCTAATCCTAACGGTGATTATAATTATCTTTTAAACAGAGTACTCATAAAACTAATGCTCTTCCATGAATGCCTGAAATCCATTAATGATATTGGAAAAGAACAAACTTCAATATACAGTTCTCTAGGGATGACTTACAGTCCAAGATCTTGCACTTAAGGACTAGGAGGGACTTTTAAATTAGTATTAAAATACCAGTGAAGACAAGCCACCTCAGTCCTATGCTTAGCACTTACTATGGAAATGTTTGCCTGCTGTAAAGGTATGTTGAAGATTAATTATTAAACTTTCTGTAACCATTTAAAATTACTTCTTATTTTTTTAATAATTATTTTTAGTAATTGCTACTACAAAAATGGTATGTTTTTGAATAACTAAACCACAGTAAAAAAAATCTAATTATCTTCTGTGAGATATCTCTAGAAATGACAAATTTTGCCAAAATTTTCACTTTTGTTTAGGAAATATGGGATATAAAATCATGTGAACTCCTTTTAATTTTATACTTGAATTAGTCTTAGACTGCTCTATAAAAAGCTGCTTTGGTGAATCAATGTCTGCAGATGCTGATTATTCTTTCTTGAAAGTTAAGCCTGAATTAAAAATAAAGTACATTTCATAGAAGCATTTATCATTGGTAGCTTGAAATAATGATGAATTACTTCTACCTTTGCTCAAATTTTTTTTTATAATTTACTTCCTCTTGTGTTTTCTCACATAAGCAGTGCTCTATAAAACAGAAGTGAAATGAAGGTTATCTGTATTATATGGCTATGGTTTGGGTGGAAAAAAAAAACCAAAAACCCAACCTCTAGATTTTTAGGCCATTGATCAAATTATTCCATGATTTACAGACTCATGGCCTTTCAAGGAGAGCTACAAATCTTGCTTTTACATGTGATTCTCTTGAGATGTGTAAAAGCTGTGTTGACACATTTGAACTAAGTGCTGTAATTTCCTCCCTCACTGTATTAGCATTCTCTGTTTTTTATTTTATGTTTTTTATAGGGGGTTAGTAACACGGTTTCTTTGTTTCTGTCTCTACCTTACCCCTGTTAATACTGACAGGGACTGGGATCCAAACTTGTGGAGAAAGCTCTCCTTTTTTCCTTTGGAAAGAATTTGTTTTACAGGTATCAGTGGGATTATTGCATGCGTATCTGAAGACAAAATTTGGCCTGGTGACTTGAGCTTGTTTGCATCAGGCTTAGCTGCAGAGTGCTGTGCAGGGAATTGTTCATAGTACTAGGCAAATATTGTAATTGCTAGATTATAGACAAGAGCCCTGCAGCAACACCACTGAACAAAGCAGTCTCGAGCTTTGCATATTTAGATTCTCCTGATACTGAATTCAGGCTTTGAGACGATCTGCAGTTGTTTTCTTCTGGGGCCATTGAAGTTAGAATGTAAGATCTTAATTATGTGCAAGCCCCACCCAGCTTAGGGTAATTTACTGCTGCTTATTTTGGGCAATTGTCTTTGTTTTATGGAAGCACATCTTCCTGTAGATTTCCTGCCCCAAACGTTTCCTCCCCGTCTAAAATTCCTATCTGATCATATGAATGTCTTTTGAAAGTACTAATCTATTCTTCCTTTGATTCCTAAAATGTGTATGTGTGCGGGATGTAGAATCACTGCAATAAAGGTGTGACCAGTACAGTATTTCACTTAATAAATCATTGGATGATACATGAGAAAACTATTGACTTCCATGGATGCAGCTCAAGCCTGGAATCCTAAAAGGAGCATTCTCTGAAAGCTGCACTGCAAATATACCAAAAATCATCTCAAAAGGTCAGCGAGATAGGAAGAAAGCAAGACAGTTTGAATGTCTGTGTCTAATATGATATGGGTGTTTTTTCGTATGTAATGCAGATGGTTCACTACAATAGCCTTGTTAAAGTTCTGTTTTGGCTCGCATGTTGAGAAAAACTCTGTTACAGGACAGGAAAAGATTAATGGAAAACCAGTCAACTAGATCACCCAGTTAACCTGGTAGGGGATGTTGTAACAGGCTACAGCAGCCTAAGAAAAAGAAATAAAAAAGCACCAGGGGGTTTAGATGGAGCCAAGAAATGCTGCCAGCAGGAGTTTCCAAACCCAGATTAAATGTTAGAATGAAAAGCCAGTCTTAATATGCCAAGCAAATAGCTCACCAGAAGTCCTGAAGAGATGCAAGTGCCATCATTTTACACTTTCTAAGAGATAGGACACTTTTATTGTAGCAGGTATTTAGGCATTTAATTCCAGAAAAGGGTTCAGGGCTGTGAATCTTAAGACTTGTCTTAAATAAACACACATCCATCAATCCTTTCTTTCAAGACGCCAACAAAGATGAAAAAAGAGAATGTAATCTCTTCTATGCAGCATTCTTGTGATTATGGCATCCATCTGGGAAGAATTTTTCTATGTTTCCCATCTTGTAGTTTACACAGTAGTTTACGATGAACTACTCTTGATCTTGTCTCATTGGACCTGCTGTTTCACAGCATTTAAATCTTTTGTCCAGAGAAAATCAAGCTCTTTAACCCACTTCTGTTCAGTTGACCTTGGGCCAGCAATGGGAGTCCAGTGTCTTGAGGGTTTTTCCCATGCTTGTGTTTCCTCTCCCTCATCCCCTCCTTTCATCTGGCCTTTCTAGCTAATCCGAGATTAATGTCTTTGGTGTTTCATGGGTGGTGCAACATCAGGTCTGTTGATAAGTGTGTTTTGAGTCTATTGAATGAAGACTTGGAAGGTGAACTCCAGCCATTTGCATGTCGGGTAGGGAATGGGCTTGCAGTCTGTACCATTCGGCATGGAGCTGTGGCACAATTATCAGTGCTAACTTCTTATGGCTCTCTGTGCCTGCAGTGTGGAGTGCATACCGGACTGTATAATGTGCTTTCCTGACCACTTAGTGTTCTCTCTGCTAGCAATAATTAGCCTTGTTTCTTTGGGTTGAGTGGTACAGGTTGTCGCACAAATATGCTGTCTTTGGTTGTGGCAAGAGATTTGTTAGCCTGGGGCTTCTTAAATAGTACTGAAGCATGCAGTGAAGATAGAACTGGAACTTTCTGTCATTACAGTTTTCACTAAGCGTGAGCCACAACCAGCAAGGCACCCTGGGGGATTGGTTCAATAGCTTGCACTCCTACCTGAAGTAAGAAAGAAGCTTTGAATGTTGAGGAGTGGGCATTTGGCCTGTGATAGTTTTGATTGACTCCAACTTTAAAAAAAAAACCAACACAAACCAAACTTGTGAAAATTCTTCTTTCCCCGGGTCTTTTGGAGTTCTGTCAGCTTCAGTAATGTTCCTCATTACGTCAACGTATCTTTAAGTCTTGTCACAGAAATGTACATCTGAGGATGTTTAAGTAGTCCAAAAGCAGGAAAGAAGAACATCTTCATTTATACACTGTATCTAAGGTTCCAGTCAAGCTCATGTCTTGTAGCTTGAACAAGTAAAACCCAAGCTTACCACTATGATTTTTCCAGAAGTCTTTCAGAATTGTGTGGAGCTGACCATTGTAACATGAAGACTTTAAGGTGGGAATATAAGTGTAGAGAACTTGCACGTTCTGCCTCCTGCAAGTAAAATTTTGAAACCTGGTATTACTTTGGCAATTTTAATGCACAAAGATATATCAGCAGATACAGAGAATGCAGCATCATAACTGTTTTCAATTTTTAATCTTGAAGAACACTCAGGATGTATTATGTATTTAGCAGGAATCATCCCAGCTGATATCCTTGAACTAACACAAATGTTTTGGAGAGAGATGGCTATAGGATGGTATGAATTCCTTTACCATAATTTATTTTTTTTAAATATAATCTAGTCTAGTGTTTACAGTTACAGGACTTTGTAGCAGTCATAGACAGGCAATCTCTTTTCTTTCAGGAAACCATTCAATAAATTACAGCACTCCAGGGACTGTTACTTATTTTCTTAGAAGAGAAAATACAGATCAGCAGTGAAGATTTTGTCCAAGATTCAGACAGAAGAAATATATATACATGTATTTTGAAGCAGAAGCTTTCATTCTTGCTGATGCACTGAAAACTCTTGAAATATATTCTGAATGACCCACTAAATCATCGTTGTATATCCTGTGTAGTTTAGCTTACAAGTGAACTAAAGATGAATAAGCTAATAAGTTTATACACATATATTAACTACAAGGAATAAAGAAATATATACATACTGATGACTTGCTTATAGCTTGATGGATAATCCTGTTAGATGAAGGGGGAAAAAATAGTAGTCAATGGTTCCCTTTTCTTCTAGTTTTCTCTGAGGAATATAAATGATACTAAAGAAAGTGCTCAAGCATTGCAAAAACCCCCAGCCTACTTAATCAAACCAAATTCAAAGTTTTACAGTCCAGAGAATAAAGATAGCGTAAAGACAATGCTTTAATGAAGTTTCTCAGACTGGGGAAAGGAGAGTGGTTTATTGGACATGGAAGTAAGAATGGAGACAACCTGTCATGTATTTTGCAAGAGCTGAAGAGGGGCTTCCACATTACATGGAAAAAGTTTAAACAATCTTTCAGTAAAAAAAAAAAAGAAGGTTTGGTTGTTGGTTTCTCACTGCTCCCTGCATTTAAAAAAAAAAAAATCTCCCAAAGGACACTGCAATTCAGTTAAAACCACTAAAATTTGCTGAGAATTAAAGGTATAGCAAATTTAATGTACCTAAAAGCCCAGAACGAATGGATTTTGGAAACTGGCTTTATCACTTTTTCTTAAGTTCCTTTTTGTATTTTGCCAGTTTTTGAAACTTTTGACCCATTTTTTCATAAAACAGTGTCAAAAGTACCAGTAAAACAATCTCATGAGCAGTGCATCTTTATAAAGTGGCATTCCCTAGAGTAGGACGCTAACAGCTCGTTAATATTCATCACTGTAACTAATGGGCACTAGTTGAGAGGCATGTTAACAGCATCAAGTTTTATTCAGTTTTTTTACTGGTTTTAAAACTTGATTTAAGTTTTCTTTGTTAGCTAGAAAATCATGGTTTGACAGTGTGCGAGTCTGTGCAGAACTGTAGAAATTGCTTCCTTTAAATCAGAATCTAGATTGGTAGCTGTTTAATCAAAATGAAATAGAGGGTCAAAAGATCTCCCTATCTATAATGTTGTTTCCCAAATACTGGAAAATTAAGTTAAACTTTCAGAAAAATGTATGCTTTCCATAGCATAAAGTCTGTGCTCTTAGAACCTTTGTCTTGAGACTTGTTTAAAAATAATGGTTACTATAGAGTGGAAGACTGTTTGGATGGTTATCCTGGATTGGTTTAAGGGGACTTGGACATAAGTGCAAGCTGAATGGAAATAAGTCATTATAAATTTAAATGTGAATCTGTAGAGTTAAACAACTGCCACTTTCATAAGTAGTATTTATAAACTTCTATGCCTTCCCCTTTTAGTTCCCATCCTCCCTGCACATGCAGCTGTTTGAACCATTTTCCTACTGTGATCCCTGTCATTACTTTTTTTATTATTTTAAGTGCAGCTGACACCTGTGCTTGTGGGTAAACTATGATGACATTACATGATAGACAGCAAAATCTTTAGATCTATGAACTGAATTATGGATCTCTACTTATATCGATACTGCTCTATTCTTCAAGTACTCAAACTTGCTGCAACCCTGTAGGCAAACTCCTGGAACTTGAAGGACATACAAGTTAAATAGAGGCTTATAAATTAAATGCTTATTCTTTCTGACAGCATTTGGAGAGTTATCCTCATCTCATGCACAAGTGTCATAGCTTGCTCTTCTCCTAAGTTAATCTTGTCTTAGCAGAGGTGTTAATGTGATGTTGTTATGCAAACTGAATACATTTGCTGCCCATTTCCACAGCCATATGCAGGTGCATCAAGGAGTGCATGTATTTCCCAGTACACGCTATTTATGCTGTGATACATGTAAAAGGAGGATCTTTATCTCCTGCCCCTTATGGGTACCAGTCAGATATAAGTGGTCCATTTGGTTTAGCCTGAGACAATTTCTATCCCAGAATTTGTAGAGTATAAAGCTACAAAACAGACCTGCTCTACTCAGCAGATTGTGGATTTATTTAGGGAGAAAATACTCATTACTTTAATTGTGTAATTAAATTTCACGGAAAAAAGCCCTTCACAAGAGTGAGAAATAAGCATTTCTGACACCCAGACTCTCACTGCTGCAAACAGCTTTTTTTTTTTTTGCTTGTCTGTTAATGATGGCTTCTGAATGTCAATGTCCTGTATTCACTGACTCAACCTTGTTTACCCACTCACCCACCTTTCTCATCTTTCACATGTTAAATATTTCACTTTCTAGAGAAAAGGGCATGAAAAAATTGCAATACAGAAGTGACATCATTGCCAGGCAGTTTGTTTTACATGTTTATTTTGTGAATGGCATGTATGGTTACTGTGTAGAGGTTTACTGTTGATTGTCCAGCTCCCTCCTTGTTACTCTTTCTGGTCTGATGTTTTCCAGCTACTAGTAGCCACATGACTTTCAATTTTCTCAGATTTATAATTATCTGTCCATGCCACTTGGAGCAACCTGTTGTGAGAAGAAAGGAAATGCGAAACGCCTTTGTACACCCAGGAGTTGCCAGTGCACTGCTTTGACTGACACAATAACCATAACCTGAGGAATGTCTCTTGACTGTCTGTGTGACCCTAGTTTCAGCGATTTGCAGTTGACGCTAGCCTCGCAACTTCCAAGGCACACCATGCCTCACTGTCATGTTTAACCTGAGATGTTTTGGAAGGGGAATTGCAAATCATGCCCCACAAACCTGACTACAGTCAGACAGAGGAAGAAATGCAAGGCCATTTTTGAAATCGTGGATCCTTTCATGTGGGCAAGGAGAAGGAAACCCAAAGTTTAATTCGGTCTAACTTTTGTAGATGAAAAACTGGACATGAGCTGACAATGTGCACTGGCAACCCAGAAGGCCAACCATATGCTGGGCTGCACCAAAAGCAGCGTGACCAGCAGGTTGAGGGAGGGGATTCTGCCCCTCTACTCTGCTCTGGTCAGACCCCACCTGGAGCACTGCGTCCAGCTCTGGAGCCCTCAGCACAGGAAACACATGGATCAGTTAGAGTAGGTCCAGAGGAGGGCCACAAAAATGATCAGAGGGCTGGAGCACCTCTCTTATGAGGACAGGCTGAGAGAGTTGGGCTTGCTCAGCCTGGAGAAAAGAAGGCTGTGGGGAGACCTTATTGCATTCTTTCAGTACTTAAAGGGGGCTTATAAGAAAGATAGAGGCTTTTTAGCAGGGGCTGTTTTGATAGGACAAGGGGTAATGGTTTTAAACCAAATGAGGGTAGATTTAGACTAGATATAAGGAAGAAATTTTTTACAATGAGGGTGGTGAAACAGTAGCACAGACTGCCCAGAGAGGTTTTAGACACCCCATCCCTGGAAACATTCAAGGTCAGGTTGGATGGGGCTCTGAGTCACCTGATCTGGTTGAAGATCTGGTTGAAGATGCTCTTTGCAGGGGGGTTGGACTAGATGACCTTTAAAGTTCCTTTCCAACCAAAACTATTCTATGATTCTAATTAAATTAGCAAGGTTTGCTATTTTTCCATCTGAATTGCTCCTATCCTGTCTCTCAGAATCAAAATGCTCTTTTTCATCTAGGCATCCTCTTTAAAAAGTTTGTGTTGATTAGTTGTGGAACAGTAGCACTACCATGTGATATAGACCAAACCATTCTTCTAAGAATTAATTGCAACTCTGTATTACTCAAAGTTTTGTTTAACATGGACAAATCACGTGTATTCTGCCAGTTTTACAATGTGTTCATACAAAATATCTTTTACTGAACAACGTGCCAGTTTTTAAAAATAGTCTGTCCACAGACAACTCACAAGCAGAAGGATGATCTGAATTTAATGAATGCATTATTTGCTAGAAATACGCAGGGCCACTGACTCACTTGTTTGAATGTTATTATTTATTATTATATTATTCAACTTCTGTCTTTTTCAATGTCTTTGATTACAGTCATGAAATAAAGATTTTCAAAGCTGTTTAACCTAGTCACACAGATTACATTAACTTTAATACATTGCATATCTCAAAACTCCCTGATGTTACAGAATGAAGAAAAACTGGCAATCCATAGTAAGGGAGTCTCATTTGAATCCAATTGTACCAAATAGTTTAGGATGTGGCGTTGTCAGAACTTTTCTGTATAAAGGAAACACATTGCAAAGTAATTGTAACTCTGTACTGGCACTGGTAAAAATCCTGGTTTCTACTGAAAAAGAACGCTGTTTTCTCCTATACTTTAAACAGTTTTTTTGGATTATTTGTTAATTTGGGAACAATTTGAAAATAGGCAGCTAAGAAAGAATAAGGTACTTTACAACTAAAATAAATTCTGACATGGGAACCATACCACTTTATTTATATCAGTACTATTGGCAGATATTTTCATATTAAGAATTACAAAGCACTGATGAGTAGACTATATTGAAAGCTAAATTAATTTTTGACATGGTTATAGCATCAATAGATGACAATTTCCCTATCATCAATGACTTTGTAATTTAACTGATAGCTTAAAAATAGGGATGACTCTTACTTGAGGAATCTGTAACTTCTATTCAGCCTGCTGCAATGTTTTTTCTCCATGTAGTTATTTCATTTTTCATGTATGTGCAAATAGCTTTCTCTGCTGTATCTATGTCAAGTGAAACACAAATTGTATTGGCACCACTGGGCTTAATTAATCTTTTTTCCTCTTTTAAAGAAGATGAAGAGCAGTAATATAGGCAATAAATATTGTGGGAGCAGATTATTTCCCAAGTTGGAGAAAATAGACTAGCTGTCTCTAAGGGAGGAGTTAGTTTTGTCTGTGGTCTGTAAAACCTGCAAGAAAGGGAATGGTCATGGACAAAATTTTACACTTTCCCACAGCATTCTGCTTGAGGGAGAAACTGGTTGCTCATGGCCTAGACAGGCATACTCTTTGGTGAGTAAAAAACTGGCTGGATGGCAGGGCCCTAAGGGTTGTGGTTGAATGGAGCTAATCCAGTTGGAAGCCAGTCACAAGTGGTGTTCCCCAGGGCTCAGTGTTGGGACCAGTTCTGTTTAACATCTCCATCAATGACCTGGACATGGGGATTGAGGGCACCCTCAGCAAGTTTGCAGATGACACTAAGCTGGATGGAAGTGTTGATCTTCCTGAGGGTACGAAGGCTCTATGGAGGGATCTGGATAGGCTGGGTAATGGGCTGTGGCCAACTGTATGAGGTTGAACAAGGCCAAGTGCCGGGTCCTGCATTTGGATCAGAACAACCCCATGCAATGCTACAGGCTTGGGGAAGAGTGGCTGGAAAGCTGCTTGGCAGAGAGGGATCTAGGGGTACTGGTCAACAGCTGATTGAATATGAGCCAGCATTGTGCCCCAGTGGCCAAGAAGGCCAATAGCAACCTGGCTTGTATCAGGAATAGTGTGGCCAGCAGGAGCAGGGAAGTGATTGTGCCCTTGTACTCGGCACTGGTGAGGCTGCACCTCAAATACTGTGTTCAGTTTTGGGCCCCTCACTACAAGAAAGACATTGAGTTGCTGGAGCATGTCCAAAGAAGGGCAAAGAGACTGGTGAAGGGTCTGGAGCACAAGTCTTCCGAGGAGCGACTGACGGAACTGGGGTTGTTTAGCCTGGAGAAGAGGAGGCTGAGGGGAGACCATATATCCCTCTACAACTACTGGAAAGGAGGTTGTAGAGAGTTGGGTGTTGGTCTCTTTTCCCAAGCAACAAGGACGAGAGGAAACAGCCTCAGGTTGCACCAGGGGAGGTTTGGATTGGATATTAGGAAAAATTTCTTCACTGAAAGAGTTATCAGATACTGGAATGGGCTACCCAGGGACGTGGTCAAGTCCCCATCTCTGGAGGTATTTAAAAGATGGGTGGATGAGGTGTTTAGTGACCTGGTTTAGTAATGGACAAGTACGGTTGGACTCAATGATCTTAAAGTTCTTTTCCAACCAAATGATTTTATGATTCTATGAAAATAAAAGGGAGAAGAGGAATAAAAAAAGAGCCAGGCTGGGTATATAAATAACTAATATTTCTTTACTTCTGGCTGGTTAGTGCCTCTTTTCATGTTCATCTTCAGGTTAACGTAGGATGACAGTTACACCAAACGAGTAGAAAAAAAACCAACCAGAAAGTAGTGAAATCTTAATACAATCCATGGAGGTTGGATTGACCAAAGGAAAACCTTAAATCTGCTGCTTTAGAATGGGATACCATCTTAGCCTGTAGGAAGCAGTAAGAGGAAAACAACAGATAAACTTCCAGCATGTTCACTTCAGGGTTTGAATGAGAATCCAGCACTTTAGGGCCATAGTATCTTGCTTGTTTGGCATTGTGATAGCCAGAATGTTAACGTTTTAATCTATTCTAAACTATTACATAAAAGAGCTTCTCTATAACTTCTATTTGATAATTTTAGATTGTCTTCTTTTCATTTTTTAAATTTAATCAGGAGTCTACTGTTAAAAACTTCTGTCTGTCTGTTGCTCTAATTTGCTGTTTCCTATGGGCAAGTGAAAATCATGGGTTTAATTTCCCTCTTTTTTAAATTAAGATTTAATGAAGCACATATTGTTAATACTGTAAAACTGTAAATGATGGTGTTTTATTAGCTCATAAGGTAACGCTTATTTTTTTGCCTTTTTATAGTGAAATATATATTTTTATATATTTTGAAGGTTATACATGTAGGAGAATGGCACTTGAAAAGAAATGAATTCATATATCATAATATTATCTAATAGACTCTAATGACAAGAGAAAATCCACTTTTTGTGGGTTAACCCCAGTAAGATGTTAGGCGTCACCCAGCTGCTTGCTCACACCCCCACAGCAGCATGGGGGTGTGAATCAGAAGGGTGAAAGCATGAAAACTCATAGGTTGAGAAAAAGACAGGTAAAGCAAAAGCTCCATGCACAGTCAAAGCAAAATTAGGAATTCCTTCACAAGTTCCCATTGGCAGGCAGGTGTTTAGCCATTCGCAGGAAAGCAGAGCTTCATTGCATGTAGCTTTTCATTGGGGAGATAAATGACATAATTCCAAACATCCCCCCCCTTCCTTCTTCTTCCTTGCAGCTTTTTATTGCTGAGCATGACATCATATGGTGTGAGATGTCCCTTTAGTTGGTTGGGGTCAGCTGTCTCAGCTGTGTCCCCTCCCAATTTCTTGTGCATCCCCAGCATGCTTGCTGGTGAGGTGGGGTGAGAAGCAGACAAGGCCTTGACACTGTGCAAGCACTGCTCAGCAGTAACTACAGGATCAGCGTGTTATCAACATTGTTTTGGTTGCAAATCCAAAACTTAGCCCCATACTAGCTACTATGAAGAAAACTGACTCTATCCCAGACAAAACCAGTATAACACATCTATGTATTTTTCTCTTCACAGTTCTGGGAGTCTGAGAAAGATAGGTGAGTGGAACCATGCTCTGCTCTCCCTGAGACAGAAACAGGAACAGCCACCAGAAAAAAAAGAAATAGTACCAAGGGGATCCTGTATCCTCCCCCCACCAGGCTGAAGGCAGTAGCTTAAAGGAAAGGAGTGGAGGCAAGTCCACACCTGGGGCAGCAGGCGAGCCCCCTCTGAATGTAGAAGGCCAGTCAATGGATGATGTGGATGATGGTCCATCTACACCAGATGTGTTGCCAGGGTCAGAAAGGCCTACCCCCTATATCACGACCACCTCCATGAGGAGGAAAAGACAGGTTGCAGTTGTAGGTGACTCCCTTCTGAAGGGAACAGAGGATCCAATATGCTGGACAGACCCTCCTTTTAGGGAAGTCTGCTACCTCCCTGGGGCCCAGGTTAGGGACATCTCTAGGAAACTTCGTAGCCTGGTATGGCCCTTGGACTATTATCCATTACTGCTCTTTCATGTGGGTGGTGATGAAGCTGCAACACGTAGTTGACGGGCAATCAAAAGAGACTTTGGGGCCTTGGAATGGTTGGTGAGGGAATCTGGAGCATAGGTTATTTTCTCCTCCCTCTTTTCTATTGCAGGTAACAACATTGCAAGAAACAGACAGCCCTGGTGTCATCGTCACAATTTGGTTTTTTTTGATAATGGGATGGCCTACCAGGCTTGCTGCTGTCAGATGGGATTCACTTTTCTCAAAGAGTGAGCGGGGCTCATTGACAGAGCTTTAAACTAGGCTTGGCGGGGTGTGTGTGTGTGTGTAATATCAGACTTGCCCATGACAAGCTGTGGGATGACATGCCAAGGTTAGATGGACAGGGTGCTAGCAAGGGCCCTGAGCCTCTTGCTCTGAGCCATGCTGAGTACACTGCAGTACACTTGAAGTCTTATGGAGATGAGCCAGGGACTCCTGAAGTAATAGGAGCCAACAGGGAAACACCAGTGAAATACCTCAAAGGAATTAAGGGGTGTTCTTCTAAGCAGGTGACATGGCCAACAGCCCAGCTGAAATGTCTTGAATCACCTCCCTGTCCTCCATGTGCCTTAGCATAGCTTCTAGGAGGATTCATTCAGCATCAGCTACCATGAAGAAAGGACTTGATTCAAAGTCAGTTTATGTAAACATGTGGGGGTGGATGCTGAGATTGGCTCTTTTTTTCTTAGATGCTTCTGCCATCAATTACACGGTGCAAACTGGATAGAGTATGCTGCCTTGGGGACATGTTACACTTGGTTTGTTCGGCGCAGTACCCAGGGTGGTGTAGAATCAGACCTGTGTATCTCAATGACCAGAGTCTAAATCTGAAGATTAATGAACTTTGGCATTTACTGCACAGATTTACATCATTTCTCTGCTTCCCATAAGAGGCTGAATTAGAAGTGTGTATCCACATGGCTAGAAGTGTTAGGGAAACTTAGACTCAGCCTTGGATTGTACAGTATAGTGTTATCTGTAGTGCATGTCTCACAAGGTTTTCAGGGTCCAATAAGCCTATGCTGTCATGAATCTCAAGAACAATTCAGAAGTGGTCTCTTTTACTATCTGGCTTTGCTTTAATGAATCCTTAGGCTGTGAAATTCACCTAAACTGTGAGGGCTGAATTTATTTAAGAAGGTGTGCTAGTTTCTTCCCAGCACACAAAATGTGATTAAAGTTTTTCAAAAGCTCTCCAAGACACATCTCTAAGGAGCACATAGAAAATGGAAAAAAAAAAAAAAAGTTACCAAAAGTGAGCTAAGCACTCACTTCACTACAGAAGTATTTTGGTGCCTAAAAACATATAAAATGGATATACTGTTCTCCACCAATAACTGTTTTCAGGCTGCTGGAGTGGTGGGTTGTTCTGGTAGTGGAACTGATTGGTGTCTTTTATGCAGAACGCTTGAAGGGATATCTTGAAATTAGAGCTGATGGAGCCCTGAATAGCTGAGGATCTGTGAGGTCCACTGTGAAGCAAGCCATATGATCCAAATATAGCTTAAAGGCAAATCTGTTCTTTTACCATGCAGTGTCAATAGAAAAAAACAAAACAAAACAATTAAAAGAATTGTAGTAACGTAACAATTAAAACAGATGTATCATTTTGTTCCAGTGACCCAAGGTGAATACTGAGACAACCTCTGAATAAGAATCACTAATAAAAACATTTTTATAAGGTAGGTGATTTAACTCGCCTATACAACTTCTCTAGTAAATACACTATTAACACTTTAAAGTAAAATTGTTCAACATAATTTTTAAGCGCATACATGAGCTTCACGGCATTCTAAGGGACAACGCTTGCCTGTAAGCTGCTTCTGGAATCCGAAAAGGTGCAAGTAGCTTTGGGAGAAAGTTGGACAGTTTTGTTTCACTGCTATTCTCACTGAAGAGAGAATTTTTGCCTGTATTCCAAATTGCTAGTTAGTCAAACTAAAATTCTTGCAAAAATGAAGGTATCCTTTTTTAAGTGTGCAGCTCTTGCTTTCACTAATAATATTTTCTTTTTTTTTTTAGTATTAGAATTTCTTATGAAATTTAAATAGTTACAGAGGACCTTTAGTGTCCTAAAGTGTGTATAGCTGTATTTTAGGCGCATGAGATACATGTTTATAAAACTGTATCTAATGTTTTAGGGTACCAAAACTGTCTGGTGAACTAGTAGATGAAAAATATGATGTGGGTGCTTACTTTAAGAATATCAGAGGTGTTCAAAAGCTGAATTTGAATCTCTTAGGAAAAGGCCCATATAGACATCTTAATAGGAATACTTTAGAAGCTGTAAATATTATGATCAAAATTAACTTTTGCCATTGATATTGAAGGGAGAAAAAGAATTTTACATGGTTTTAAGGGGAAATGATAAAAACAAGAAAAGTACATTAGTAAAATGTGGAATGGGACCTGTAATCTTCAGTGGTCAGCCCCAATGCTTTTCTTTTTGACGGTCCTTCCTCTTGCTCCTGTTGTGTCTTTAGGCTGCAAATTCTTCAGAAAGAGGAATCTCGTGTTTGCACCTATAAGTAAAGTACCTACACTATTTCTGTTACTTTTTTTTTAAAAAAAAAAAAAGAAAAGGTAATACTTGGATTGCACTGCAAGTACTTTTTTATTATCCTAAGTAATTACTACTTTTAGAAAACACACTTATGTTACTAAAGAAACTGAAAGCTTAGGACTGATTTATTTTTCTTTTAAGAATTACCATTATTGTATTTCTCTGTGCTGAGGAATTGATCCATTAATCACTACTGTTAGGGCATCATCTATTTCTTATGATAGCAATTTTACTGACCCAAATTAAGTTAAGTATCTTGGGTATATTTTTCTTGTACTGGAAACTTAGAATGAGCCTGTTCTTTTATTTGTCTGTTTACTTTCCCAATTGTGGTTGTCCCAATAGCCTGTGCAGACATAATACACGTACTATCCTCCTGTAGTATACGCAGTATCAGCCACATATCTGATCTGACAGAAAATTCTATCCCTTTAAGTAGCTATTATTACTTTCAGAATATTTTTCCTTTAAATAACTAAATTGTTCTTGTTTTCATGCAAGAGGCTGTGTTGTACTGTTTAATTTCAAGATGTTAATCTGCCTTCCAGAAATGTCAGACAGTGCTGCTGCCACTGTTGTTTGCTGGTCTGGGTCTGTGCTGTTTTTAAGGAGGTAGGAATTGTGGGGGAAGGTGTGTTGGTGACTGTGTGTGCATTGTGAATGGAACAGGTAATTTGTAACGTTGACTGATTTAATATTTGTAGATTTGACTTAGCAAGTGATGAGAGTGAGGTACAAGAGAAACAGTGGTGTTTGCTTTGTTGTAGCTTCAACACTGCTGTCAGAGTCCCGTGGGTTCAAGCGCACAGGATTGTCTAACCTCAGCAGTTGGACTTCTCAATTTTTTCACTAATAAAGAAGTGGTACAACCTCTCATTCATTTTAGAAGTGTTTAAAAAGGTGTTTTGTGTTTGTACTTTTTTGGTAATGCAAGTTACCTTTAGGACACATGAATGATTCTGGTGTAAATAAAAACAAATGGGGTCAAAGATGCCCTTTTCCTGCTTCCTCCTACCATTTCTGTAACTCTGATGGACTTTTCTAACCCCACGTTTCTGCTGACATAACTACATATTGCATTGCTTATTCAAATGAGTATGTGAAATGGTCTGTGTAGAAAGCAACAGGTATTTATTTAGTTGTTTGGGGTTTTTTTAAACAGTTTCTATTTTCCGTAACCTAGAGCATTTCACAGATCTGGCTTAGGGAAGGGTTAAACAGTTGTGTCAATATAGGAGAGAAGTGTGGCATCAAACAGCTGAGAGTGGGCGAGAGGTGATAAGGGTTTAGCCCAGATCTGCTGCTAGGAAGTCTCCAATGTAAATCCTTGATGTAACCAGACTGTTATATTCCAAAGAAGGGAAGAAGAAAATTCTTGGGATGATGTCAGTGTTCAATAAGACCAGAATTTCGTACTTATACAAGTTCACTAGCAAAATACCACTGAGTTCAGTGAACCTGAAATCCATTAAAGTCAATGGTATGGAGTAGTCAACAAATACTTTCTGCCTCTTAGTATGAGATACTGTATTATCCCTAATGTGGTATAAATGTGAACTGTGTTAAAAGAAACTCCCTCCCTTCTTCCACTCCTGCTTTTGGCTGCATGTGTCCAGTATTTCCTTTGAGACAGATCCAATGACAGAAACTTAGGCTACCACTAAAAGAATAAACCCAAAAGAAACAAAATTAGTTTTCCGTTAGTTTGGGTTGCGAAAGTGACTCATCCTGCAGCTGCAGATCAGTTACATCTGATGCAAGGGAGTGAAACAGCAGCTGAGGCTGGGGAAGAGACCACCCCGGTCAGTGACAGCTCACGGTTTTTCCGAACATGCTGTCATGTTCTGGAAGAAGCAATCTCACCCTCCAGCCCACTTGCCTGCCCTCCTGTCAGCATGAACATCTGTGTGGGAATGATGTGGAACTGAAGAACTGACCTGTGGTATTACTAACCCAGATCAAGTTTACCAAAGTGATGCAAAGTCATATGTTGCCATAAGGGAAAGGATAGTGCAGAGCAGGATTTAGTGGCCAGGACTAAAGTGAGACTGCTTTTCATGACAGGGATGCTTGCTTAAAATGTATGCAAAGCTCTGGATTTAGGATATAGCTCTAAAGCATCTTAATTTAATCTAAAACAAGCCCTCTGCACTCATGCTGTCTCTTCCAGTTCCCTCTTTTACATGTGGGTCAGTATTCTTTTGATGTGATGATGGCAACCAAGTTCAGAGAAGTGATTTGGTCAAAACCTAAATCCATTTTAAAAAATTACTGGTTTTTCACCATAATCACCTCATTCATTTATCAGGTGAATAACAACGGAAACAGAGGACTCTGCTGGTAGTCCTGATTTTAGTTCTGTTCAGGAAACTAGTGAATCTCACCCTTAAGTCTGTAGGTTGATGCAGGCAAGAAACAATGCATCTGGTGCTTCCCTGATGTCCCAAGTGCAAACAGCCGTATGATGTTAGTAGTTTAATCATGAAGAGAAAAAAAGACTTGGCTAGTTCTTTCCCTTTTAGTGTTTCTTCTTTTTTAGGCACTTAGAATTTTAGCCCTGTATTGCTAATTGGTGATAATAAAACTGGAACAATGTTAATCATCCTTCTGCTATTACCAAGTCTAACACAATGGAATAATCAGTGATCAGAATCTACATCAGTGGAAGAAATAATTTTTCTTTCCGATGTGATTTCTTTATGCAGCCAAAGATAGGGTATAGAAATGGGTTTCCTGATAAAGAAGATGATCAAAAGAATGATTCTATAATAATTGCAGCTGTGAGAAGCTACTTGTCTATTACAAAAAGGAGGCTTTGTTTTTCTTAATTGTTTGAATTATTTCTGGGTAAATTTGTGTTACTGATTTTGGAGGGGAGATGAACTCATAAATTGGCTGTGAAAATATTCAGTTTGTGCTTTAAGCATGCCATACAGTTATACATTCTCTTGCCTTTTCAATCTGCCAGAAAGTTTCAGACCCTCTCAGTGAAGATAGGGGGGGAAAAAAAATCCCTTTTACTCCCATGAATTAAAGACCTTTTTTTATGAGAATGATGGATCTGAATATCATTGACTTTCTGTAGCATGATGATACAAGTTTTTTTCAAGGAAAAGCCTCCAAAGAGTGAGTCCCAGGAATATCATGAGTCAGGAGTTCGGAGTCTGGGCCTGGTGGCTGCAGTGAGGAGGATGGGTCATCCTCTGGTTCAGAAATTCTTGGTGGCTGGGGAGAACGGTAACCTGTTGTCTTTGGTGGCATATGTGACTGTGGCTGGTAGATGCTGTTACCAGTCCCAGGGGACTGAGGGAGGCTTCCCCTTAGCCAGCAGATCACCTTTTTGCTGTCCGTGGGCTGATGCATTTTATTGCCTTTCCTTTTCTCTCTTTATGCTTCTCTTGAGATTTTCCTGTTCTATTTGTACAGAAGGGAGAAATACACAACAGAGTTTGGTGAGGGTGGACCATACGCACCTTGTAGTTTGAAGGCTGAGCTGGAGTTGCAGACCAGATTCAGGTTCAAAGGTAAATTAGGGGTAGGAAAGAGGTCCCTATTTAAAAGAATTCCATTTATCCCTGCAACTCCAAGGCAAGGCTTTTTTAATGATGCTAGGGGACCCTGATGACATGGATCAGTTTTTCCACCACAGGTACCTTGATGTATCCTGCACTGGTCCAGCTGCACACTGACTGATAGACCTGGGCTATTCTTTCAAATCTGGGGTTAGAGAGTTTGGATGGCTTTTTTTCAGAGATAAATATAAAAAATAAGAAGTTGTATTTAAAAAATATTGCTTGAAATGTTTCCTTTGATCCAAAATGACATATTTTGGTTTGTGGTTATAAGATTGCATTTTAATCTTTATTATAAATTTCTTTCCTACTTTAAATAAAAATGTCACTTTGAAGCAAAACGTGCAAGAAAATGTTTTTATTTGAAATTTTCCGTCACTCAGAAAATTGTGATGATAAAAACATTATATCTGTATTTCATTTTTGCTCACACTGAAACTGTTACCTGAATTAAATCCAAATTGCTGATTAATTTGGGATTTCTGAAGCTCCATTTTATTCAGCAAAATTCAATATTTTCTTCAATACTCTATGCTGCTCTTTAGATAATTCATGAGGCGCAGATGTGTTACTGTAGAATAGCAAGCTGATCTCCACACAGTTTCATCCTTTTTCCAGGAAAAAAATGTTTGTGTAAGCATTTGTGGGAATGTAGCTGGGAAACTCCTCCCCCAGTTTCTTTCCCAGGTGATCTTGCCGCAGGTTTCTCTTTATGGAGTGGTGAAAATAGGTTTTGTATGTGTGACCTTTAAAATAACAAAACAAAAACTTTGTTCCATATTTTTATTAATTGATTCGCAATCAGTATAATGTGCAACTGAAAATGAATTATGCTGGTCAATCTTATAAGTTCATACAGTTGTCTGACTAAGAGCTCTAGTTTTTGTGGTTTATTCTCTTCTGTTATAGTCTAAACCAAACAGATTCTCGAAAGATGAAAAATCTCTTTTTGGTGCCGTTCTAGTTACAAAAATGAATTGCATACTAATTTTATGGTGGGTTCTTGGACCTTTGCTCAGCCAATTTTGATACCACATTCCTAACTCTAGCATGTGAATAGATCTATTGAAGTTAAAGGTAAGGATTTTTTCAGACCTGTTCATTGTTGACCTGCCTCTGCTCTTTTACTAATTTCAGCTGAAGCAAAGTGAAATTATGCTAACTGTTTCTGGAAATCCTTCCTTTCAGAGAAATCAAATAGCTTGAGACAGTAATGTTTTCAGAAAATTGCACTTATTATTTAGAAAAAAAATTTCCTCTTCTGCAAATTCTACTGAATATGCATGTTTTGTTTTTTTTCACTCCCCTGAACAGAAGGATGAATAATAACTTCAGGATTTGACCCTGTGTATTTTTTTCTTTAATCTTACAGTATTACTTTCTGGTGATATTTATTCTTTTTTTCTTTTGGCTTCCTTTGGTAAATTAATATAAGTGAGGCTTTTAAAAATTGCTTCAGTGGAGCGAGTAGAAAGGGAATTACACAAAACCATTCTCTCTCCCAAACAACAATCCCCTTGAAACAGCTAATTGTTTTCATGTTTGTGGGTGTCCCCTACAACAAGACTTTTCTGAACTCCCATGGTTATGGACTGTCTTTGTTTCTGACCTCCCAAGTAAAAAAATCCAGTGGAAATGTAATGTCAAAACACTTCTTGTTCTCTCTGAAAAGGCTCTTTCTTGTCATAGTTTCAAGTTCCTCAGTAGCAAATGTATTAATTACACAACAGATAATTAGGACCATATAAAAATGCAAAAAAATCCCAGACTTTGAAATCACCTCAAAACAGCAAAGAGGCCACATGTCTTTGTAAATTAGCTTACTAGTAAAGGTTTATATCATAGAATATTTAAGCATATTCTTCATTATTATCTGGAAAGCGAAAAAAACCCCATCTAAATATTGTCTCTTGGGTGCTTACATAACAACAGAAGGAACTCGTTTCTTTTAGTATTTTTTGTATTTTCTTTTTTTTTCTAAAATTGTAAGGACAGATTTTTAAAATTCCCAGAATGACTGAAAACACCACTGAAAAGAGTTTGGCTCTGTCTTGTGTATACCCTCCCTTCAGGTATTTGTACACATTGATGAGATCTGCCCTGCGCCTTCTCCTCTCCAGGCTAAACAGTTTCAGCTCTCTCAGCCTCTCCTTGTATGTGAGATGTTCCAGTGTCTTGTCTTTGTGGCTCTTTGTTGGACTCTGCCCAATATGACCATGTCTCTCTCGTACTGGGGAGCCCAGAACTGGATCCAGAACTCCAGGTCTGGTCTCACCAGCGCTGAGCAGAGGGGCAGGTTCACCTCTCTCCACCTGCTGGCAATACTTTGTCTAATGAAGCCCAGGGCATCACTTGCCGCCTTTGCCACAAGGGCACAGTGCTGGCTCATGTTCAACCTTGTGTCCACCAGGACCCTTGAGGCCTTTTCTGTCGAGCTGCTTTCCAGCTGGATGGCCCCCAGCATATATTGATGCATGTGGTTGTTCCTTCCCAGGAGCAGGACTGTGCAGTTCTCCTTGTTGAACTTCATAAGGTTCCTATCAGCTCATTTCTCCAGATGTTGAAGCCATCCTTCTCTGCATGGCTAATATGATCATTTTTCTGCCTTGGTGAAAAGGTCATTCCTCACCCAGTCTAATACAAATTATGAGATTGTTTTTTTTCTCTTGAAGCCTGTCTCCAAATCAGAGTACACGTGCAGTCAGGATCAGGCTCTTAGTCTGTTATCAAGTGTTTATTTTTCATATTTCAGTTGTGGATATTTAAAGTAAAAAGTAAGTTTTGGGTTGATTTCCTACTAATTCTAGGTTATTTTGTATATTTATTGAAGTAATGTATATATAACAGTTTACTAAGGCAAATAGACATAATTTTGTTATGTCTAATGTCTTTCCATCTCACACATTCAATCTCATTCAATGTAAAACTCCGTAAGAACAAGCAATAATGATTTTAAATAATCCTTTTCTGGATAAATATTGTGCCGATAGCTGAATGAATATATTCTAGATTACCATACGGTCAAGTGGTTGGAACAAAGATAAAACCCTATTTCTGTTTTAAAATAGGATCAGTTTATCAGTATTATGTGATAACTATTATGAGCCTCATTTATTTTATTTCCATGTCTCAACTAAATTATATTACTTTTCTTAACATCCTATTTTAACAACAGCCATTTGGGGAATAGGTGCAGACATTTGCAGAACTAATAAGGAAATTAATTTTTCTGAAGACCTTGGGAAGATTGTCTATTTCAAAACCTTTTATGGAGCAGCTTTTGAAAATGTTCTTTCAATAATGTATTCTGAAGTGAAGTTCTGGTCTTCTAAATTCACCTTTCCAATTGTGATTAAAAAGTACCAAGTGGGCTCTTTAACCTTTACTTCTAAGATATATTAAATGCTTGCTTATGGTTGAATATAAAGAATTGAATATTAAGAATTTATAGCAGTTCCCAATGTTGGTGATGTTGAAGTGAAAGATGTTTTTAACACTGGAATCTTTAACATGGCTAGAAAAAACCTGTAAAAACCATAAAATCTTTAAACTTGCCAGTGGCCTAATAAATTTGAAAAAAATTCAAGTAATGTAAGGAAAATTAAGTAATGAAATTTTTTTCAGTGGCTACCATCATCTCCATTCATCTGTCTTACTCAGATCTAACCTATGTTAGTTTTTCCCCTGAATCCCCTTTCCCCAGCCACTGTCAGGTGTTTCATTCCCTGCAAAAATCTTGTCTCATACATCCCAACATGGAGAATGACTCTTCAATATATCAACACTGATCCATTATTTTTCTTCCTTTTTTTTTTTTTTTTCTGAAATGGGTGTCATTTTCTAGAGTATTTTGATTTTTGTCCAGATTTTTCTGCCCATGTGATTATATTTCCAAGTTATATTTATATTATAATGTATAATATGATATACAATATAATTATTATTATACTTATATATAAGAATATGCTATATTACATTATGTTATATTATTATATTTCCAATGTATATTTATGTTACATGCATGAATCTGCGTGTATAGTGCCTGAGTCATTAATATCTTCTTTTTAAATGTTGGAAAACTTTGCTATTTTTTTTCTTAA
>NW_009259175.1:728712-768987 GCF_000687185.1 Egretta garzetta | reverse complement strand
TGTGGAAAAACCGGGGGAGGTAGCACAACTTGTTTATCAGCAGAGGAAAATAAGATATTTTACACATTTTTGAATTGTTATTCAGGATAAGTTTAATAGCTTGAGACACCAGACAGTTCAGTACAGAGTTGTTCCAAAGAGCGCCATCCAAAAATCACAGTTGTTCCCACAGCCCAGGCAGTAGTCAGCTGTTCCCACAGGGTGTATTAGCAAAACCTTTCCACATCAGCAAAGTCTTTAGATCAAATTCCACTTCTCCAAGAGTTATCTGACACCATCACTGTGAAAAATCTGACATAACTGAGAGTGAATTTGCATGTATAGGGCTATTATTTGCATCTTCAGGAAAAGTACATAAAACCTTAATGCACAAAAAACCCCCACAGTGAAAAAAATGGAAGTATCTAAAAGGGGGGCATCTTCCTGTGGCTTTCCTCTATCAAAACAGAGCTAAATCTAAACCGAACATGCAAAAATTTTCAGTATATAAGTGAGGATCCAGAACATTAGCTGGTGCAGTTCTCAAGAGAATGTGCTGGCACCAAAAAGACTGAAGGGAGACTGGCAGGGGGTGTGTGAAGGCATTTGGGTTATCTGAGAAAAAAGTTCTGGAAACACCCCACTCTTTTTTTTTTTTTTTTTAATATAGAACTTGCAGATTACAGCTTATATCCTGTAGAGTTTTAACGAAGCTGTTCCTTACGCAAATAGGACTTCCTAACAAATGCATGGCATGTGACGTGCTAATTTCTGAAAGATGAAAGGTAGTAATTTGTCTACTTTTGCAATCTACTTGGACTGCTTAGGAGTCTTTCATGCAAAGTCAGTTTCTGGCCCCTACTGATTGGACGTTTCTTAATCAAAGTTCTTTTCGTACAGGACAAATTAGGTTTACCATGATCCTTTAGCCCTTAAGAGAGTTCTCTGTTTCCTGAAGTAAAAGCTTATATTTTACATTCCTAAAAATAATAAATTAACAGCATGAATCATACAAATCTAGCTAATCCCACTGTTTGAAATTATATTAGAGGCTTGATACTGTCATTATGAGTAATGAGGCTGGAGCTGTAGCTTCAAGATGATGGATGGTCTTGCCTGTTAAATTATTGCCATACACACTGATCCTAAAACCAGGTTTAAACAGAAAATGGAATTAAAGGTGATAGCAGTATATTGACTTATATATCTGTCCCTTTCATGTAATTTAGGTTTTCTTTACCCTGTGCAGCTGAGACAGTTAAGTATGTGGTGGGGAGGAAGAAATATGCTTATGGAGTTCAAGAATTTAAGGTATTCTTCCCCTCATAATACTAATAGTTTGCAGTCCATCATTCCAGCATAATAACTTTCTATTTGGATTGGTTTGAAGTTAATTGGTTAAGTAAATAATTAGTGAAATATTCCATGTATGCATTGGGACAAATGAGAGTAGCAACTGACTCAAGTAGCCAAACCCAACTACCATTGATTAGCACCAACAAAGTAGGGTCTCTCTTCCTCTTCAAAAGTACTGTGGATCCCTTCATTGCCTCTTCTGAAAATGCCTGCCTAGCAATCACAAAAAAAACCCCAAACAATACTATGTATGCGATGACATATGTAAAAATGTCGGCCCCTTTGCACCAGGAAGCATACATATTTTTGAGGGAATCATTGAAAGAGCAACAGCTCAGAGTAGAAGTAGCATTATTTCCTCACTATCACCACCTTTTTTTTTTCTTTTTTCTTTTTTTTTGAACTCATTGACACTTTGGGCATTGATATGTGTTAGTAGACCCAAGAGGCAGAATGACATTTTGCCAAAATACTAATACAAATGCTAATTTATTTCATTTTTATTTCTCTCATGCTGTGTTTGCTCTGTTAGGTAGGATTCTGATTGTGGCAAATTAAATGCTGGTGGACAGGATACCTTACCACATGAAATTATGGGGAAAGCAGTATTTTGGGATGATCTTTTCAATTTAGGAACCTTACAGTGACCTATGCTTTATCATGCTTTCATTTGAAGGTTAATATTGGTCTTTCAATTTTCTTGTTACTTCATTACTATACTAGTTACAAGTTTTCATTAACAACATTGCTCGATAAGTAATGTCATGCTAGCGAAGCATGTATAAAATCTGTTGTTGGACTTTGTCATAATTTATTTTCAGCTGAGCAAATTCCATGGAGCAGTTGTTAAATTTATTCATTTATCAGAATTTATACACAGATGAGATACACTGTGACTTTTTTATCTAATGTAAGTCAAAGTAAGTCCATAAAATTGAATGGAACTAAAGTCAAGCTGAAGACTTACTCATTAATCTTCACAGTCCTGTACAAAATATATATGGCCTCCTGGATGCTTAGCTGAAAAGAAAAAAAAAAATGTTATAAGTATTAAAAGTGAAAGTTATAACACATTACTAGACAAATTCTGGATCGTGTCTATATACTCTGCAGAAAGTAATGTGAATTTATCTTTCTTTGTAAATGAGTTTCCGTTTTGGTATCACCTGAGTTCTGGGGAAATTTTTGTCACTTTGTAACTTGCCATTTCTTATATCACACTGTATTTTTTACAGTTGCATGTTTTTCACCTTCTGTTTAATTATCATTTAGTGTATGGAACTGAAATGAAACACTCAGATCTGACTTTGAGTCTGGATACATTAGGCTTGAAACAAACCTAAAGCTTGATGTATTCCATAGTATGTGCAATGGAATGACTTTGTTTTGAATGCTTCTGTTCCAGACAGACTGCTCAAGAATAATCATTTTGGACTGTACGTACTCTTTTGAAATCATGAAAATGAAAATATGAACCACCATTACTAGAGCAGTAATGAGTTATTGAATTAAAAAAAAAAAACACCCTGAAACAGTAAGTGTGTGAGCAGTGTCCATTTCTGTATTGTGTTGTTGTTCTGAAACTTCATCATGGCAAGAGAAATGCCAGTCTTGCTTACAGTTTCTATTCCAAATATTTGAGCAGAAGAATCCAACCAGCATGCTTATCTCTCAGCTGCAAGCTGCTTTCCTTGCTTTTTCAGGTGCCAAAAATTCCAGCTGCCCCATATCCTACTGTGAAAATCTTCAATTTCCCCTGGCAGCTTTTATGAAACAGCAATATCATTATAAAAACCTTACAGCAGATCTTAAGTTGAAAATGCTGGGGACAGTCTAAGACCAAATGAATAAAAGCTTAGGGGTTAGCTGCTGGTTTGATTATTCATGCTCAAACTCATTTAAGGAGAATCCTCTTTTCCTTTACAGATCTGAGATTGCTGTGAAGTTTTTTCAGAGTTGGTAGAACTGAGAAGCCTCAATGGCATTGAGGATGCTTCACTTCAGTAGCCACAGGCTTGACTGTAAGTGATTCTCTTTAGGAAAAGCAACAATAGAACCCAATGTGAGGTTACTGGCTTCAGGAACGTTAGGAATCAGAGAATTTACCAAATTTATCCACTCTAATAATAAACTAGAGAACACTTGCAAAGGCAAGGATACAAACTATGGATGGAGGGGTGGTTTGTTTCTTGTTTGGTTGGTTTCAGTTATTTCTAGGCCGCTTACATAGGGGATTTCTCTCCAGCAGCTGTGCTCATCATGTTTCCATGCACACAGAACTCCAATTCTGAATCTCTTATGAGCTATTTGAACTAACTAGAATTTTTTATTACTGACCCAGCAGAACTCTTTCATTCATCAAACATGCAACATCTAATAGCATGAAAGCTCTTTGTCCTACACTCTTCATGTGCTTAAAACCCAGCATTTTATTTTGCTCTCTGTTACTCTCTGTCTCACTTTGATTCTCAACTAACATTTTGAAATGCATGAACTTTGGACATATGATGGCACTGTTGTGCCTAAACTAACTGTTTAGTGATTACATTGCCACGTGTGGTTTTGTTGTTCAGAAAAAAAAACAACCTTAAGAAATCTCCAGAAAGTAGTATTTATAGTTTTTTAAAGAAAACTTTTCTCAATATTTCATCTATTTTCACCCCATCACTTAATTCCATCTTCATTTATTGACCAACTTCTTTAATATTGTCAATCATTTTAGGCACTGCTTTTTCTTCTCTGTGTTTGCAAAAGTGTAGGATGAAGTATTTGATTTTTTTTTCCATGTTTTGATTTTTTACTGTCAGCATAACTTATTTCTGGCAACTCATGGAGGCTGATTCCAAAGTCAATGTTCCTAAATGGGTTTTTAGCAGAACTCTGGGCCTGCAAGTATGTGTGCCCAACTCAGTGAGTCTTTTGTAGCCCCTGGGGCCCTGTAAAACTCTGGGTCTAATCGCTCAAGAATGATAATAGAGGTATATCTTGCAGGAAGTCTCATAGAAAGCTTCTGGCATCCTAGACAGGAGAAATAAATGGGACATGAAAGGTCAGGGAATCTGGGAAGGTCCAGTGGAGGGAAGCTGTGTCCTTTCATTTTCTACCTAGCTGAAGCCGGCAAAAGTTTGAGTGGATAGTTTTTGCTTCAGAATTCTTGTTTGAAAATCAAAGCTAGCTTAAAAGAAAAAGCTTGGGGATTCACAGTTCTCAGAAACATTTGCTCTGTTCTTTGAGTCAGTTCACATGACTCCTGGTTTGCGGTGTCAACAGCAGTAACAGGCACAGATGGCTCAGTTTGCAGCACTTTGCGGTTTGTTTCCCTCCAGGGAAACGAGAGGCAAGTATAAATAGTACTTCTTTCCTCTTCAGTTGGCTTATTAATTGCATGAAAAGCTCTTTTTCTTTTTAATTATTATTACTATTATTTTACCCATGGAATACCTGTCACCCTCTGGAAGCTTATCCTAGTGTTTTAAACATCCATGACTTTGCCATATTCTTTCTGTCCCTCCCCTGTGGTATATATCTGCCTGATAGGTTGTTGCTGGAATGTCCGATAACTGGGGTTAAACTATATCTGTAACCACTGGAGTGTCATTTTCTGGCCAATAAGTGTTTTACTTGGTATCTAATTGCTTGGCTGGAAGACAACACAAACGATTACTCTTATAAAACTGTTATGGAATTACAGAATGAGACAGGTATTAGTAACAGCTTCTCAGGAAGTGGTGAAAGTTCCAGAGTACTACAAAGTGAATAAGAGTCAGCAATCTCATGTGAATTTGAAAGATGCCAGAGAACAGGGAGTGTAAGTAGAAAAATGGCTTATGAGTGAAGTGATCCTTCCACCCTTCTGAGCCAAGATACTGTGTTCATTTTTGAGTGCTGTGGTTAAAGAAAGGGACACTGGCTGCAGAGTATCTAGGCAAAAGTGACAACAGTGATCACAGAGGTAGGAAACTTGACTTACAAGTACAGTACAAATGCTTTGTGTCTGTTTAGAGAAGAGTCACAGAAAAATATAAATAATCAGGTTCTGCAAAAAGGAAAAGCTCTAGATGTTTTGGTTTCTGTTTCTGTGGTGGATAATAAACAACCAGAAGTATGGCAGGTGCTCCACTCTTTGTCACTTGCAGTTTTTGATTGTGCCTATATTCAACCAGTGCCACCTGCTTGGCCCTCCAGTCCTGGTTGCAACCAGGAGTGACAGAAGTAGCTGTGTGATTCACTGAGAAAAATACCTGAAATGGAGGGAAAATTGCATAACATCACCTTAACAACTGCATCAAAAATTCTCAAGAATGAGGACTGATGCTTTTTGGGAACTGTTGTGAGAGGAGAAGAGTCCCCAGTGCACAGCCCATTCAAGCAGGAGCTTGTGTTGCTCACTTTTGTCCTGTAACTGAGTGGCAGGAGGCAAAGGCAAGACAACTCAAGTTCAGCTCCATCAAATACAGTAATTCTTCCCATGTGTGAATCCATTTTCTAGTTTCTTTCATTTTCAGTTTTTTTTCTTTTTTTTTTTTTTTTTGCCTAATACAGTACGGCATTTTAAGTCAGACTCATGACCTTTATTAAAGGAGTAGTGTGGCTTCTGTATGGCAGAGATTTGTTTAAATCTTTACTCCCTGAGATATTTTTATGACAACAATAACTTCTACTTCAGATAGGAATTTCCTACCCTACAAAAGAAAAAAAAACCACAAAACCAAAAAACCAAAAAAAACCCAACAAACCCCAAACTGAAACAAAACACCTGTTGTTGAGTTACACCACTTCTTTGCTTGGATTTTTTTCTGTCATCTCTATATGTGCTTTTTTTTCCCCCCTGTTTCAGTGTGGTGTTAGATTTGCATATGTGTATTGTGGACACATTGTGGCCTTTATTTTAAGACCATGTCTAAGCAGGGCACACTAGATTTGATGTGCTGGCAACATTCCAAAAAGCAGTTCATTTGATATTTAATGTCCTGCAGCTCCTATGAAATTGAAAGAAGAATTTTGCTGTCTTCACATTTTTTCTTTCTAAGTATCTTTTTTCAGTGTGCTTCGAACTTTAAAATTCCACTATGTGCAAAGGAACTATTTTAGTCTTCCATTTAATCTCCTCTGTGGAGGTTATATTCTTATTACTCAGATGATGTAGTTATCCCTTGCTTCTTAACAACAGGCATCTAGGTTTTAACAGTTGCTTTCCTCGCTTCTCTGGTTCTGCTTCAATTAAAAAACTTTTTAATGGTGCAGAAATGGAAGGGTTAACTCTTCATGAAGAGTTAACACCCAAGTGAACTTATTTTCCTAGGCTTCCCAGAGGTGTCAAGTCAAGAGCTCCTCCACTGTGGAATATGTAGTACATAATTTGATTTCACTTGTTTCCTTGCATTGTGTCTGGGCTCCGAGTAATACTTCAAAATCATATCAGCAGTATTTCTTTCCATTCAGGTTATGCTCTTTGATAATTATTCTTAAATATGTGGAAATGTAATTTCACCTCTTCATGATGTTTTTCTACTTACATGGTGAAAAAGAACACTAATGAGTTTCCTGCAGCTTTTGGAGATTAGTCAGTGCCACAAAGCTTATCACTGGATACAAATAGCCCAAATAATCTTGACACAGTAGCCGCTATTTCTTTTTTTCAACAACCCTGTGTTTCACAGGCATGTACTGCAGTAAAAATTAGGATGCTTTGGCCAGAAAATTTGCACAAAAGGCCTTTTCTAATTCTTCCTAAACATGCTGGGTTACCACGTCAGTACGGAACTGCTCAGGTCATTAAAAAATCTGAAGAAAAATATGCCTGTAAGTATCAAAGTATTAAATCTCCCTCTAGCTAAATATTACTTTCCATTTGGAACCATCACATTGTACATCACATCGCTAACTGAAATGTGTGGCTTTATTTTCAGACTGATTTCCCAAAGAAGCAATGCTCATGGGAATGATCTCTGTGCATTTTGGTTCCTCATGATAACTTTTAAATCTCTCAGCTGATCTCAGTTTAATTTATTGCACAGGTAGTCAGAAAGGCGTGACACATCTACACTGCTGTTTCTCTTTTCTTGTATTCCCTTTGGTTGCCATACACATGCCAGAAAATGCAATGTTTTTGGCAAAAAGCATCTGTTAATTTGTATTGTATCCTATCTGATCTTTTGCTTGCTTAACAGAGAAATAATGACGACAATGTAATATAATGACCATAATATGCCAAGGCTGAGATTTTAAGCAAATAAATAGTTATTGTGGGGTGTCTGCACTAAACCAGACTTTTGAAAATCATGATGTGATTTTCACAGACTGAATATCAATCTTCTGGTACCCAGTCCTCAATAAGTGTATCATTTAGAATCAGTAGAAACAATCTAAAAATATTAGCCAATGTTTGTAGAAATATGTTTATATAGAAATGTATAGAACTGATACTTGTAACATTTTCTAAAGACTTTTTAGAAGGCAAGTCTCCAATTTTTCCAGCATCAGAGCTGTTCCCAGGCAGTTCTCTCAGGGTTATTCTTTATTTCCTTTTTGGATTGTTAAATTCCTGAACCCCAGAGATATGAATGATTGCAAAAGTCTAGGATAGGTTTTGATTTTTCATTTTAGGGACCTTCTCTGTCATGACTATCTTTCATGAATGTTTTAAGAAATGCAAATAAGAGCAATAGGACTTAACTTTTACTTGGCTCTTACTGCTGGATGACAGGAGATTCTGGGGGATTATTCACAGCAAAATTAGTTCTTTAATATTCCTTATTAGAGTATTCCAAGTAAATTTGTAGTCCTTTCATATCGGATCAGTATCCATAATTTTACTCTGTATTTGTGAAGTTAGTTCTAAGACATACATTTTTAATGCAACTACTCTGCTTGTGCTAGATACTTTTTGTTAGATGGTCTAAAAAACCTCAGAAAGATGACTGTTTCTTGATTTTTTTTTTTATTTTTATACCTATTGTATTTACACATTTTTCCTAAATGCTATTTTTCTAGTTTTATATCATATAAAGAATTGAGTAGAAATCTCATGCATATTGCAAAGTTCAATTTCAAAGGTATCTTTGAGCAAGTTTTGTAATCAGAAGGATAAAAGAAGAAGAAAAATTCAACATGCCATACTAATGTACTGCACAGTAATAGTCTTGCCTGTTACAGTAAAGGAATAAACATACTGCCTGTTTTTCAATTATGGTTGATTAGCTTAATAATATTAGAAGAATGGTTTAGCTAATGGAAAAAATGAATAATTTTTGATGGAGTAGCTGAAGCTTGAATAAGAATTAAGACTAGTTGCAGCAGAGGGACAACTGACTAACATCTTGGTATTGTATCTGATGCTTGCACATCATTATCTTGGTAACTCAATAATGTCACTGCACCAAATGAAATTCATAAACTGCAGAGCAGATCTAGGTCTATGATCTTACAAGTTCATGGTGGTTTGGGGATTTTGTCTTTAAAAGACACAAAACGAAGTATTGTGAAAATATCAGTGAAAAAAAGTGAAAGAAACTTAGAGGTGCAGTCTGATGGTAAACCTGATGGCTCCTAAAAGCTGTGTAAGTATAAATGTTTTGAGAACTAAAGAAGATGGGAATTTGCCATTTAAAAAATATATCTCATTAAAACATAGTTCAAGTAATAAAAACTTTCCTCCCTATGTAGAAAGTTCGATTTTTCTTAAATTTATGCTGATGTTATGGTCCAGAGCTTTGAGCGCTAAGATCCACAGCACTGATCTATTTAAGTCCACGTTGCCTAGTCACTCTTCCTTTTTGGAAGGCATATCTAAGTCTGTAGTTTGAAAGCTGGTTGTTTTGTCTTAGTATGAGACTTTTTTTGGTTTTGTCTTAGTTGTGTTCCCCAAATCTGTACTTCTTCCATGGCTTGGGGAATGTCATTATTGGCAGTGTACACTCAGGGGTTTTGTTCCTTAATATTCATGTTCTATTTTTCACACTTTTCTCTATGCATGACATTTTTGCATTTTTTATATGTATATATTTTTATATATATATACATTATATACACTTGTGTTGAATAGTTTTTGTTTGACTTATATTTTCAAATATTCTACTAAAATAGTACAGAAGAAGCTATTTTGTAAAAACCAACCAAACAAAACCTCAACCCTTTTATTTTTCTTTTCAAAGTAAAATATTCTACTATATTACATAGTGCAAAATACTGAAAACACATTTAAAACTCATTTTCATTTTATCCTTTTCCTAATAAGCAAAACTAACAGGCATCTTCCAGCAAATTAATCCAGCCTCCCTAAACTGGGATCCCTAATTCAGCAGAATTCTTAAGTGTCTGCGTACTTTTAAGAGTGTTGACAATTCACACGTCCTCAGTTACCCATTTCATTATGTACCTTCCTAGATTAGGGGCCAAATGAGGTCTTGCTGTAGAGTTTTCTGTAGTCTGATAAAGGCAGCTGAAGGGAGTGCAGTATAGCGTCATTTTAATGGTTTCTTGAAAAACAAAAATACAAGCACCTGCTGGTTCCCCATACAACATTGGCCAACTTGCAGGCTTCTGCTTAGTCTTCTGGCTTGAATGAGTTGAAAAATATGCATTTTTAAATAATCTGATAATAGTAATTTTGTGACTAAGGCCAACTGAACATTTTTATGTTCATTTAGTTTGTTTAAAGCAATTGTGTAATTGATCATCATATGTCAAAATATTGTATTTCACTGTGACACATTCACAAATTCTGTCATTAAAAAATCCTGTAACTATTTATGCAAATATCTTAATCAAAAAGTAAATTTTGTTAGTCAAATTTTAGTTCAAGAATTACATTACCATTTTAACCATCATTTGTTACAATCATGAATAACAAGCAGTTTTAATCACACAGTGAGTTGGAATACTTAAATACTGTCTTAATTAGTGAACATGTTTTGCTAGTGTTACTTGATGTCTGATACTCCTCAAAAAAAATCAAAGCAAATCTGTTTGATTTTATTCTTTCTTAGTTGTTTGGCTTTCTGCTCCAAGCTACCTAGCTCTACTCTTAAACTGAAAGTAATTACTGCATAAAAAATTTAAACCACAAGGTGTCAATAGGCTTTCTTGCATATTTGCAGTTATTCTCAAAATAATTTATTGCAAAAGCATAACCATATTGAAATCCTAGTCAATTGTGTACTAATGACTTCCCAGTAAAACTTCTGGGAAGATCATAAACATAAATGTTATTTTCAGCAAATATTTATTTATTTAAAGTTAAGGTAAGAGACAGTTTTTCTAGTTTTCATCTTCCTTTTTCTGGTGTTTAGTGTTTGTTTAATATGTTCTCTGGCTAAGAAAGAATGTTTTAACTTTACAGACTGGAGGAAATTCATTTCAGTGTAAAAAAGAGCCAGAAGACCTGCTATACACGTCTTAAGTTCCACTTTTGTCTTCCTGTGAGTGATTAATAAGGCAGTGAGATGTAGACTTTCTGTGATAGTTCCTATGGACAGTGTATTCACCATTAGCAGGTGATTCTGTGTTGTTACTCATAAACAAAATCAATGGTTGTGGTACTTACCTAGTCTTGTCCCTAAGCACTTGCAAAGGGGAATGAACATGTAGTTTCTCTTTGTTTTCTGTGTTATCCTATTGCAGAATTCTAGAAATGTAAGCCAGCGAAAGACCTTAAGAGGTCACAAAGTTCATTGTGGATGGCAGGATTAAGTATACTTAGATCATACCAAAGTATGTATAACCTTTTCCTAAAAACCTTAAAGACAGGTTTCACGGTGCCTCTAGACTACATATTGCTATGTTTCAGGGAGGGAAAAAATGACCATGCTATCCGACATAAATCTTTTACTACAAATTATGCTGATTCTTTCTCATTCTATGTCCAGACATTTGGAAAACAATTGATTGTCCTTCTCTTAATGACAGCCACCTAGTTATCAGAAGATTGGTATCAGTGTCCTTCCTTCCTCAGTCTTTTTTCTAGATTAAACAAAGTCCTTCAACTTCCTTAGAGGTCATTTTTTCTAAACGTCTAATTATTCTTGTAACCTCCACCATGGAATCTTTCCAATTTGGGGTTTTTTTTGCTGTTTTAAAATCCCAAAGCTGGATGATAAAACTCAGTTATTCTCTATAGCCCCATTATTTTACTACCAAATCTTCATTTTACTTTTGTCCATTTTATTTTTTTTTCAGTTTTGGGTAAAGGGAATTAGTTTCAAATTGTGAATTTCATATTCTAAAAGATTTGCATTTTCCTATCAGCATCTTTCCAGACTCTAAAGTTGCTCTTCAGAGTGTTCTGTTTCTTTGTGTTTACTATTCTCTTGACTTTCGTAGAACGGCAGTCATAACTGAGTGATTAATAATTTTAAGACAAAATCTCCACCATATCCATGAGAGTTTTTTTTTAGTGAAGGAAGAAAGGAGTCACAGTTCTCTTATCTGCATGAAGTTATCTGGTAGATGAGGTAAAGGCTGTGGATGTTGTCTACCTGGACTTCAGCAAAGCCTTTGACACAGTCTCCTACAGCATTCTCTTAGAGAAGCTGGTGGCTCATGGCCTAGACAGGTTAATGGTTGGACTTGATCTTAAAGGTCTTTTCCAACGTAAACGATTCTATGATTCTATTCTATGATTCTAAGTTGAACCTAGTCCAAGTTAAGGTTTATATGGCATCTTTGGAGGGTAAGGAGAGCAAAGATCTGTTTTGTAATTTTATTTTTGTGCTTCTAGTGTGTTGATAGTATTTATCTCATCCCACTTTCAGTGGCTAAGAGGCTTCTTGAGAAATGAAAAACACAGTCCACAATATTCATAACTCACTTGCATAATTTTATGAGTCATTTACTTTTATTTGGTTCTCCAAATATGAGTTTGAAAGCATAATTTTCAATATGCAAAGCATCTGGATTGAAAATTTTGTCTTGAAAGATGGATTTTCAGCTTTGTTCCATATTTAAATGACAGCATAAGGCTGTGTTATGGTTTGAGTTTTTTGCTGCTTGACATATATTTTTTCCTGCTTTTTAAAAAGTTTAATATTTGCACACTTATCTTTCAGAGCACTGCATTTTTCACTTTTTTTCTGTTCTAGGTTTTATGCTCTTAATACTCATGGTACAAAAAGACTATCAGAGTACCCTGTTATGCAAAATTCTGATGTCTAACTATAAAATCTAATCTTATTTCATTGACCTAAAATCAGAGTACTGAAAAAATTTTCTTGTGATCAGATCTGCAAGACTGATGAAGCAGCATCATATTTCCATGAGACACCATTGTCTTATCCAGTAGAGCTTTGTAGTATTTTGTTTTCCCAACATGGACTTTTCTGCGTCCTTCTCTGCCATACTATCCTATAGTAAACATAAGTCAAGATCTACTGAATCTATGTCCTTTTTGCTATTGGTAGGTTTTCCATTATATTCATATTTTTGATATCTGGATTAAGTTATTGTACTTAATGTCAGATGTTTAGTGCTCATATCTGCATGTGAACTAGCCTCTCCAGGCTACATTTATAGTCTATGTGAATTGAAGTAATTCATCTAATCCTAAAGCAAATGCCCCAAATGAGTTAGTTGACCAAACCTTAAAACTGCCCATCTTTCAAAATTGTGAGGTGAAACCTTGGGGTTTCATGTCACAACCTCTAATAGTTTACCTGTTGCACAATCAGTAGATGTATGTTCAGATTTTTCATTACAAGGGAAGAAATAATATCAAACATATTCTGAAAGCTAGCCCAAGGAAGGATTGGCACTATACCTGTCAAAGAGAACTCCACTTTATCCTATTGCTTTAAGGGGAAGAGGAGAAGAAAGGGAAATTGTGACAGGGAGATAAACCTTAATGAAAATTCCTTTACATTTTGACCCTGTATTTCTCAGGCAAGGAAATATTCAAATTTACATTGTACTGATCAATCAAATTAGTCTATGTAAATCCCTGTTTAACCCCAAAGAATCTATAGTACTTTAAAGGAGGGCTGACACAAGCTGTTGATAAATAATTTCTGGATATATTATCCAAGTGATTTTCTATAGACATATCTTCATGACGATTTTTACCAGCTTGTTTGCAACATCAGACAAATACTTTCTAAAGGCAAGATACGTGATAGCAACTATTTCTTTCCTATACATAAGGAAATTAAGTTTGTTTAATATGATTGTTCTTGGCAAATATGTGTTTGTTGCTACTAATCTCTTTTTTAAATTAATTTGTTTGGGAGAAAGGCATACATTAGGGAACCTGGTTTTCTGGAATTATTGTCAAGATTTGCATTATCATTCATTAGGCAGGCGCTTGTTTACAGAGAGCTATAGAGAGCTGAATGTTTTACTGAAACTCCAGTGAAAAATTACATTTTGGATTGAAGGTTCAGGTGCCCAGGCTGTTTTCTTGCATCAGTCTTCTGGTCTGGCCTAATTGCTTCCTTTCACAGAGTAGCAAGTCATGCTTTTTATATTGTTCAAAGAACAGGTGTCTGAGCCTCTTTTTTCTCTTCTTACTTAAGTTATTTACAGGTATAATATTTGCAATGTTAAGAGCAGAGTGAAGTCTGGAGGATACCTGTTAATGATCTTTTGTTATGCGTAGATGATGTAGAAAAACATGGTGTTAGCTTAAGCTTGACAAAGATAGGTTTTTGCACACTGGGTGCACTCTACAAAGATCTGCAGGATGGAAAAGCCTCCTTGAATTTCCCAGATGTTGGGAAAGCCCTGTAAACTCCAGGGTTATATTTTGAAATATATAATGTCAGAAGAACGTCTGAGTATGAAATATGTAGCAATTCTTCTATAAGTAATATGTTTAAAAAAGACATTTCAAACATAACACACCTATTGCGATCTCTTTGTATCTTTTCAGAGGGGAAAAAACCAGCATATGCACATTATGAAAAAATATATTTGGAGATGTGCCTTCTACTTTACCAATAAAATAACTATCATAAAAAATGAGATCCCAGAACTGATAAATTAATCAAACATAAAAACAGTAGGATAAGACAAGTGTTTCAGTCATAAATTGGAGAAATCACTGGAATTCCTGTGGAAAGATTTCTTTTTTCTCAAATATGCAATAAAAATTAAAAACCTTTCTAATGATATTTTACCCTCTTGGAAAAGTTACTAGGGGATGGGATGCAAGTTATTAACTTGCAAACAATAGAACATGTAAACATTCATAGTAATTTCTAAAAGCAATGGAATTCCAGGAAGTGTACATTGCCATCTGCTAAATCAGTCTTATTGGTACATTAAACAAGTGTTGTTTTGCCTTTGGCTACTTAAAACAAAACTGCTCAGCTTTGTCAATTGCAAAATGAAGTTGTCTAATTTTTTAGTTTTGTTTTAGAAATTTAACAAAATATGCATCATTTTTAAAGCTATAACAGACAGCACAACTATGTATTAAATTTCACACATAATGTTACTTTTACAGGTAGACCTTCAGAGTTATGATTTATTATGTTGAACAAAGATTAAGTTTGCCTTGAATACTTCAGCAATCCCACCTTGTAATCCAGCAAACTTGCTACTCAAGATGTACCTAAGAAAAAAATTTCCAAGCAAATATGTGAAATGGAGGATTAGCTAGCGGTTCCCTCTATATGGTCAGGTAGTGGTTCCCTGTGAAGAGAACACAAGTGGAAGACGTTGTTCAGTTCTGATTTATTTCTGAGCATATTTGGACTATTCTTTTACTCATAAGAGTGTCCAAACCATCTGACTAAAGGCTTTTTGGGGGCTGTGAGGAAAGAAGACATATGGAAATGATACAAAGAAAACCTCTTGGTTTCTACAGATGTTGCTGCTCTATTTTTATGTGAATAATGAAACTCTCAGGAACAGAAAATGGCATTCTACCTCCCTAGGAAATGTTTTAAATATAAAACTGAACTGATATACCTTGTCTTAGGCTCACAATACTTGGGGAATCTTCCTTGGAAAATAGTACCCAAAGGAAGGAACAAAAGGAGATTTGCTTTCAGTCTAATGGCGTATACCTGGTAAATGAAAGAAAATCCAAATATTAGGTCTGAGTCAGCAGAGGATGCTTTTAAAACAGTATCTGATACTGTTATCCTAATCTCTTTGGAAGTAAAATATGCTTTATTCAGTTTGACCTTTTCACTTTCTGTGATTTTTTTTGCATTTCACTGAGCTAGACATCAAACAAATTAAAATGACTCTCTACTTGGTACGGGGGAGCCCTGGTGTCTAGTCCTGCTGTACTGACTGCTTGGTGGTTTACTCAGAGGAAAACAGAATTGTACAGGGAAACTTCTCTCCTAACAGCAGTCTGAATCCCTCATAACATGATGACTAGGGAAGTCTTCTGTCATGTTGAAAGAGTAGGTTCAGATGGTTCAACGGGCAGCTGGCATGAACACATAACCTAATCTGCTCCTCAGTGAGCATCCCTCTTCTTAAGAGTGCAGAGGATCAAAATACTCTGTCTCATATCAGATCAAAACATTAATTAGGGAGAGTTCAGATGTCAAATACAGAACTAAACAATTTCAGAACTGGAAAATAGAATAGAAAAATACTGAGATCTCATTACCCCTGCTACAAGCCAGCACAGATCCACCCATAGTGTATCTTGCTTTTTTATAAGACTTTCAGAACAGTAATAGGCCCACTTTTAGTGAGTCTGAGTTAACCAGTTCTATTGTATAACATATTTTCCAAGCATGAAGTCAGGTCATGGAGGACAGCAAATAAATATTAGAGACAGATTTGGCCTTTTTTTTTTTTTTTTTTTTTTTTAATGCCACATGTTGTTCATCTAGCATTTTTAATGTTTTACTTCTCTGATTATGAAACTTCCTTTTCTCATGCCCATTGATATATGTCTCCACACAGAGAAAGCCATCAGTGTTTTAACAAGCAAGAAATATTACGTTTAAATACCTTCAGCTGTACAAGACATAGGCCAACAGCCAGAAGTGATATATTGTTGCTATAATATACATGGCTTTTTATATGTGTCTTAAGGAGAAAAACTAAGAAAGGATTATTACAGATATATTCTTCCACTCTAATAAAAGCAGTCTCTTATGAGTTTATAGAATAGTGACAGGGAAATATCCCCTTCTCTGTTATTTGAAATATTTGTTACTCTTTGTTCACTATGTAAATAATTCCACCATTTCATGGAAACCTGTCCTCCTTTTCAGCAGTTGTTTGCAACCAGCATTCAGTTATCCAATTGTTATTTAAGTTGTCTCAAATAAAAATGGAAATATTGTCAATGAACTTTTTATACTGAATTAAAAGAGTTAATACACAAACAGAATCATATAATGGTTTGGTTTGGGAGAGAGCTTTGAAGATCATCTAGTCCACCCCCCCTGCCTTAGGCAGAGACATCTTTCACTAGATCATGTTGCTCAAAGCCCCATCCAACCTGACCTTGAACATTTCCAATGGAAATCCGAAAGTACTGTCTGTTAGTGCATCCTAAGCCTGGAGGTGTGAGGTGTTGACGTTCTCCACCTTACCAGTCCTTCTCCACCTTATCAATCCTTCTCCTGCCTTTTTTCTACCCGCTACATTCTGCCTTCTGATCTGACAAACTATTAGTAAGGAGGTCCCAATCCATTTCACTTTACTGGTGTCTGCACTCTGAAATCTCCTCTCTACTTTTGCTAATGGAAGCCTTGATGTGTTGAAACTTGCACAGTTTTGGTGGCAATTTGCTTGTTTGGTAGTTCAAATGGGGAAGGAACCCACAGCTGCTGGCTGCTCCTTCCTGGCCTAAAGACCGGATAAGTCACATGCATTCCTTACAAATGCATGTGACATGACTTCTTTTCCAGATGAAAGTTAGTTGAGAAAGAATATACCTTCAATTATAACTAAAAAGGGTGTTGACTGAACAAAAATTCTGATGTGCATTGAAGAAAATCCTTACTTTTCTGTCCAAACTAAACTGTGCATCTCACCCTTTCCTTTGGGAGACCAGGCAGGGAAAAGGACACTATATCTTCCCCTCAGTCTTATCTCGACGAAAGATTTACCTGTTTTTTCCCCCCCTCCCATTCCTGTTTCAATTACCATTCCTGGTCATGAAGGGGCAGAAGGAGAAAAGACTCTTTGTGGGGAAGGCAAGAGAGCAAGAAATAAGGAGGAATGTAAATTATGGGTGTAATTGCTCTGAGGGAGGTGCTGTACTGTAGTGTGTGTACATTTTTTAATTTTCCCTCTATGACCTACACCATTTTTCTTTTCTGTCACCTATAAACACAAGACAGATGTTTGAGTATAAATGCTCCAACAAGAAAATATGTTACTTGATTCATTTAGATGACCTACCCCTGGACACTGATTAATATGAAATGGTATTTCATAATGAAATACAGCTGCAAAAGAAGTGAAAATAAGTAATGTTAAATTAATATTTTCAATGTATTTTTTTTACTGTCTGCCCTCTAAAAGAGTCAGATGCGAGACTGTAGAATATGAAATAGTGACTGATGAGACAGAATGAAGAACTCCTGGGAACTGATGAAGGCCTTGACATCAAAAGTTTCAGCCACCAAGGTTCAGAGACAGAAATTTGTGAGAGCAGGTTTCTGAAGACAGTTACATGTAATATTTGTGAAACATATATGTAATACATATATTATTGCAATCCTTTAAAAAGATTAGTAATTCCAAACTCAATGTAGAATGTGGATGGCATGTGTTGTAAACAACACATGGACCACCACTGAATGGTGATAAAGCAAAGTATTTGAGCAGCATGCCTATTAAGGAGTGAATGAAGTAAAAGGTCATGTGAAAAATAATGTTATACCACAGCTGAAGTTTTCAGTTGCATGATATTAATTACCTTTAAGCTAAGTTTTGCATAGAAGAGCTTTAATCAAGGCTGCCTGGGCAGACTGAATTTTTGTTTTCTAACGTTTTGATGCTTGAATTGCCTCGGATATGTGTCAATGACATGAATATATTTCATTACACTTACTGGAAAATTTAATCTGTAGCTATGCTAAGACCAGAGTTAAGGCTGTCACATAGAAATTGATACCTCAGATTTATCAATGGGTTCTTCATTGAAGAGTGTATAAAAATAAAAGTAATTTCCAAATCAATCTTAACTCAGTGTTCTTGTTTAAGAATGGTTGTAACAGCTACCTAACTGGCTGTGTAAGTACTCTGATTGCATATTAATTTAAAATAATGTTTTGGCCTATAACTTTAAATGAAAACCAGAAACCTGAATATTTACTGCTTGTGTATGAAAAGGGGCAGGAACAGAAGCAAAGCAGCTAAAATTCATAGTTGTTATAGTCTGTAGTCATCGTCTCCCATGGTGCGAATTGCTAGCATGGTTTAGTTTACAACAGATGAAATGGGATAAACAGCAGTATTCAGTGCTATTTTTTCAATCTGTGATAGTTCTGCTAAGCTAGTGATTTTTTCACTGGAGAGAGATAAAAAGATTACAGCAGCAAGTGGGATTTGGGACTTATATTAATACAGAATCAATACTGTAATATAAAATCAAAATTCATTGGACTGAGAATTGAGCATTTTCTCAAATTTTAGCAATTGCCTCTTGTAAACAGTTTGCCTATGAAGTATTTTGGTTATATATAATGCTGTTGGTCTACTGACCCTTGCCACCATATAAAATTAGTTTGAAATACTGTGTAGCATTGCTATAATATTGTTTAATGCAGCTCATATCTATCTTTGATAAAAAGTTACGATTATCCTCCTGCTCAGCAACACAAATAGTTCTGGCGGGTAATATAAGAGCAAGAATAACGCCTGATACTACAATTGGATTCAGAAGGCTGGACTCTTGAGCAAATTGCTAACCCTATTGGGTTTTAAAGCTTCACCAGAATAGTTCTTATTGCATATTTGAGGCTACAGCATACAAAGGGCTTGCAATCCCTTTGTATACAGGCAGTATTACAGTAAACAGCAAATATTTGTTTATTGTCATTTATTCTGAAGCTTTTTAGAACTCTTCTTCATTATAAAGTATCAGTTTGTTTGAATCAATACCCACAGCAAGCCTTTAATCTAAACAGAATATTTTCTTTGAGGAGATTTAACATATCTTCTAATCTAGCACGGTAGGTTTTGGCACAGCCAGAATCCTACATTGTTTAGGATTGAGTATGCTTGTAGATAAAGCATTTTCACAGCTTCATAGTCCTCTATAATAAGGCCATTAGATGAACTCATTTGCTTAGTGTTAAAATATTAAATATTTCTGCATCTGTTGTTCATGCGTGCACATGAAACCTTTTTTCCGTTAAGAAATTAGCCATGAGCTCTCCCTTTCTCTTATACCTTTTCTCTTCCCCCTTGCTTTACATGTATTATGTATGTCAATATTTGGCAGAATTAATCTAAGAAACATGCCAATGGGAAAAACTAGTAGTCTTCCACCACAAAGATATACGAAACAATAATGGCTATTTTTTTGCAGAGAAAAAAACTTGAGGCTTCCTTCAGGAAAGGACTGAGTGCCTTATAAAGCACAAAGATTTATCTTTTCCCATTGCTCTCCATGTAGAGACAGGCAACATATGGCTTCAGGTAAAACCTGTGGTCCATCATTTTAATATTCTTCCAGTTCCACACTCATTTGAAGGAGTTTTATTACATCATAGATAAACCCATGCCATTATCCTTGCCCCCTACCCTTATATTGTGTGTTTTTCTGGAATCTGGACTTTAATTCTACAGAAAGCCCTTGTTGTCAGTGCTCCTAAAGGCAGAGGGGCAATTTGATTATATCGGTACTTTAAAACAAAAACAAAGACAAAACAGATTTAGAAACAGAAGTGAAAAGGATCTCTTGGGTGACTTGTACTACATAACCTGTTTATCAAACTATGAATTGTAATATGAATGTGTTCAAGATCTCAATCAGACTGTTCCTTCTATACTTACTGTCTAAAGAATGAGCAATGGAATCAATAGAGTAGTTTGTACACTATTTGTTTTTATATTACATTTGTTTTACAAAAAATATATCCAGCTTTTAGCATGCCACAAAGTTTTGACACAACTGAATTGCACTGACTGGAAAGAGAATGTTTTAATACATGAAAGGGGGGGGCTTACATCAAACTAAGATATTTGACGGCTATGCATGTATTACTTGTTTGATGGAGGTGATTGACTATATAGTCTCTTCAAATGACAAGAGTAAAAGGCTTTACATTTTACAGTTAGCAATCCAGTCAGATGAGAGGGATGCTTTTCATCTGACAGGTCTCCAGATACAAATGTTCTGTAACCCAAAGTTACATGCAGGTGAATGCTGGAGGGTATGGATGATCTGCAGTCTTTCTGATGTGACTAGTTAGAAGCCTTAAAAAATTAGCAGCAGGATACTTTATAGAAAATTGTAATAGAGTTTTCTGTTTCATCTGTGGCCCAGGCTCTGGGCGTAGAAGTGCACTTGTGAATATAGGATCAAGGTGTCCTATTACTTTTTTGCACTTGTAGGATCATGGACTAACACAAAAAAAGGAGAGCAAGCTGTAGCCGGTGATAATGGAAAATATATAGGGTTAGCAATGTAAGAGGAGCAAGCTGAGCTGTGAATGGGCTGCTTAGTGCAAGGAATTGACATCTCCAGTAGCAGAGGGAAATGGCCTCATTCATCGCTGCTCATATCTGTTTTTCATTCTGTACACACATCAAATAACAAAATATTCCCTCTTATGTGGTAATTTACAATGCGTAGAGAACCCATTTATGTCTCGGTACTGACTGAGACACTCTTCGAAATGCTGGCTTTGATGTACTGTCATTTGCAAATGAGTATTCTGGGGTGGAGTGCACGACAGAGACTATTTGAGTAACAGGGATAGATTTTAGTGCTTCTGTGCATCTTCTAATGCTTATTACTGTAGTACTTGTATAACTTATGACTAGGAAAATGGCCTAAAATCAGTGGACCTTTAGTCTGACAAGAGCATGCACTCAGAGTATGCATTCCTGCTCAGATCTGTAACTGGCCTGCTGTGGAAGACACTGGCTATGTCTGTATTGTTAAACAAAAAAGAGGATCATGAGCTAATCTCTGCCCCTGATTAGCACTTACCCTGATAACTGGTAGCTGCAGCAAAATTTTATTGGAAATTGTTGCCTGCAGCAGTCCAGAGCAGTGACAAGGGTGGGTTAACTACTGAGCCATGTGGTTGGTAAGGGGCTCAGTATCTGAGCTTGCTCCCTGATCTTTTGTTGAGAAGTATAGCTATGACCCTGCGTCCTGTCAGGCAAGAATGACAAGAATACCTGAACCTGACCTGATCTGACTTGTACATGCATATGCATGCTTTTTTGTTGATTTTGTTAGTTTTCTTCTGGTTTACCATTTTCATGGTTTTCACTTTTAATAACTAAAGCCAAATTTAGGTAGCCAGCAAGCTATTAACACATTCTCTCCACTCTTTTGCTCTTAGACACAAAGTTGTTTCCAGTGTAAGCTAATACATTTAAAGTTTTTATATTTTAAAAATTAATCTTTCTTCAATTATAGATTTGTCAAATATTGTCTAGAAAATACATTTTTTAAAAAAGTGTGTACTGCTATTTTGTGAATTCAAAAAGATGAGTAATTTTTATGTCACCAACTACTCATTTTGTAGCAGGAACAGCCTTGGTTTTGTTTGATTTTCACTTGGCAAATATTTGGCAAGAAAGACACATCTAGATACAAAATCAATTCGAAATTAACCCTTCATAGCTGTATGGCCTAAGCATATACCTATGAAACTTCCATGAGATTTTTCTGAATGTTGACAAAAATTCCTGTACTGTATGTTACCCTATAATCTTTGGTGCTAAAATTTTTATAAGAATACATGGCACTACAGGAAATTTAATGATGCAATTAGAATATGAAATTAGACGATAACCTCAAGAGTATTAAAAGATCAAAATTTAATAGAACAGAAAGCAGAAAGGCAAAGGATTAAGAAGTCTTTTCACCAGTGAATTCATGTTTTTCCTGTCCATGAACATATGGAAAAGATAATACTTAAAAATGTGATTACTCAGATGAGAGAACTTCTCTCCCTCAGCTCTAAAAATGGGATTACTGCCTCAAGTCTAGATATAAACCATACTCATAATAATGTAACTATGATCAATTTATAACACAGCTTTCCACTGAAGCTGTAAAAACAAACAAAAAAATGCACTAAGAACTTTAGTGTGGTCTGCTTTGTCAGTCAGAAATTTTTAAAACTCTCAGGGGTGGTTTTAAATTCATGAGTCAAAAAGATAATTTTGGCTTGTCTTTTTATAAATTTTTATTTTACTCTTATTTCAGCACACTTTGTCATTTAAGTTACATTTGTAAGTTTTTCACTGAAACCAGTAAACTGAATTTTGTGTTTGTCCTTTCTAACTGAAGTGTAATCACTTGCTTTCCAAGAACTGAGCTTTTACCTGTTTACAGCAAAAAATGTTAGGCTATCAATGAAAGAGTAAGAGTTAATAGCATTTGGAAATTGGAATTTGAGTAATATTAATGCTGTTTGTGAATGTACAAAGCGGGTCAAAGTGGAAATTTAGAAGTCTACTTGTAAAAGATAGAATTCCTAGTACAAAACCTAAATAGTTGACTTGCAGCTTGCTTCAGAAAAAGTCTGTATGTGTGTTTGATGTTCTGGCAATTGCTACAGTATTAGATTGCTTTGACCACTGTACGCAATAGGGGTATGTACATATAACTATGCATAGGTACAGGCAAACACATCTGTATAGATGGCTAAATAAAAAATTATCTCACCTCCATTAAAATAAACAATATTAAGGCTAAGTTACTTTTCATAAAGATAAAGTTGTGTTCTTCACGTGATGTTCAGACGTTAGAAGCAAAGTCCAGGTCAGCTTGATAAATGCTGGAGTGCATGCCTTTTGTTGTTAAATATTTGACTAAAATGGCCAATCTATTCTGGATTCTGAAACTCAGAGAAGAACAGATTTGATTCAAGCCTGCTGTCATCAATGGAAGTTTCTCCAGCAAGCCTCATGGCTTGAGACAGGATTTGATCTAAAAGTCTAGCTGAAGTGATTTCTACCGATACCAAGATAGCACAGCAATAACGTTTATTATTTCTTTCCAAAACTTTTTGCATTTAAGACTTCATGGTATTTTTGGGCAAGACTTCTGTAAAACTAAAGAAATAGTCTGAACTTCACCCATTGCCTTTGTAACAGCTGTTCTTGAAGGGTATGTTGCTTTCTGTGCAGTTAACTCAGCAATGCTAAGAGTATTTCACAAGCAAGAAATACTGGAAAGCAGGCTAGAAGGAATGTTCTCTTATGAGATTTGCCTGTAAATGTCATGTTTCCTACCTACTGTACTACAAAGTTAATCTGAGGTTCATTTTCATTTAAATAAACGTACCGAGTTCAAATCAGACAGAAAAGACAAGACCTTCCACAGCTTCTAGGCTACCTCTGAGCTTTCTGTTCCAGGGGTGCCAAATGCAAACCCTGCACACTCATTCTGATAGTCACAGCTTACAATGAGCAGATTCTCTTCTCTTCTGGTTCAAATTCAGTGTGACTTTATGGGTACAGCACTTGACCATTCAGGAGACCTTGTTTCTGTCACCAGCTCTGAAGCTGGCCTACTTGGTGAATACAGACAACTGTGTGCTGTACTGTTCCTAAAAGATAATTAAGAAGAATACTTCCTTCCAAAGTGAAAGATTTTCCTGGTTTTAGTTAAAAATGAAGAGAATATTCTTTATTTTGGAAGCTTTCTTCCATAATTACAAGTGATAACTTTCAGTGGCAGATGTACATGTACCACTTCATTTACTGATATTTACTTACACTTACTTCATTTACAGGATATTAGTGGTTACTGAAGGGAAGGGAAATTAAATGTAGACACTTGTGTATTAATCACAGTTAGGTCAGTGGATAAAGCAGATACAAATGTATTTCAGTCAAGTTTTCAATGACTCTGAACTGTTCTTTATACACATTTGAAAATGCAGGGCGGTGCTTTTGGAAGTACTGAATACAGAAAAAAAAATAGATAATTTGCAGGATGTTAACTCATCATATTCACAACCCTTTTTTATTTCAAGAAGAAAGCAGCAACTTTTTCAGGATTCTTTTGATAAAATCAAATATGTCCTTTGAAACAGGTTTTGCATAAATTATTTCAAATGGCCCTATGAGTAGTACAGGTTAGCTGTTACGAAAACATAAGACCTTCCTCTCCCTGTCTATCTTTGTGCCCCTCTTCCTCACCTTCTCTTCTCCCCCCTCTGCTCCCAAGAAGGTCCAGTTTCTGTTAGACTACAGTAAAGACTGAAAATATATAGGCAAAATATATATTTGTTTAACTGTCTTATTTTTCCTAAGATTGAAGTTTTATCCACTGAGCTGTTGACCGTGTGACATATGGCTTAAAATATGTCCTGGTTTCGGCTGGGATAGAGTTAATTCTCTTCATAGAAACTAGCATAGTGCTGTGTTTTGGATTTAGTACCAGAAGAAAGTTGATAACACACTGATGTTTTCAGCTGTTGCCAAGTAGTGCTCAGACTACTCAGGGACTTTTTGAGCTTCTCCTGCTTGGCCAGGTGCATAACAAGCTGGGAGTACAGCACAGCTAGGACAGCTAACCCAAACTGTCCAAAGAGCTATTCCATATCATATAACGTCATGCTCGGGGGGATTAGTTGGTCAGTCGGTCATGGGCAGAGTGATGGTAGCTCGGGAAGAGCGATCGCGGCTCGGGACGGTCTGGGCATCGGTCAGCAGGTGGTGAGCAATTGTGTTGTGCATCACTTGTTTTGTATATTCTGTATATTCCCTTGCCATTATTATTGTTAATATTTTTATTCTTCTCTCTTATTAAACTGTCTCTATCTCAACCCACGGGTCTTTTTTTTTTCTTTTCCCCAATTCTCTCCCCCATCCCACTGAGGGAGGGGGGGAGTGACCAAGCAGCTGCGTGGTGCTTTGCTGCCAGACAGGTTAAACCATGACAAAATACAAGAACAATACCTGTTAATATTTGTGATTTGCCTCTAGATGGAAAATACAAAGTGTCTTTAGTGACAGCAAGAACAGATGCAATACAAAAGGAAAGATTTTATTTATTTAAAGAGAAAATTAAAGATGGTTTTAACTAATGTTTTACTTAGAGCTCTAAAGGTACAGGAAGGTACTTTCTTATAACAAAAGGTAAGTTGATATGCCCATACCTATACTTATAAATGGCTAGATAGTTCTCTTATTCGTTAGACAGTAATGAATCCTCTATGTATGTCATAATTTTCTTTAGTGTGTCATTAGATATTTCATTAAGACAAACATTTCAACTAATTTGATTTTCTTAAAAGGAAAATTTTTGCAAGAGACTGTAACCATGTCTCAGAGTATAGCTTACTGGATATAGTTGAATCAGACGTGCTTTTCTACAGGCTTTAACAAGAGCTGCCATTATACCAAATAATTATAGCCCATCACAGACACATCCAGAAATGCTCTATTTGCCCCTGCTAAGCTCCAGTTCTAAGTGTACTCTTTGGGTGGAAATTATATGCAACCCTGTACTGGTATGATTCAAGATCAGGATTTTCTGCAGAAAACCTGATAAGATATGCATCCAGGTTGAAAATTTTAAAAAACCCTGGTAGATGGAAAAGATGGCATTGAACAGAGCAGCATATTTTGAGACTGCAGGGACTAGAAGAATAAAAAGCACTTGGACCTAGAAAACTGGGCACCCTGCAATGTTTAACTGTGTGAGCCTTCAAACTACTTCTCTAAGAAGTTTGGAAAAATTCCCTCTTTTCCTGGACTGAAACCTTGTGGGAGGCAACACACATGACACAGTAATGACAATGGGATGGCAACCTTATTTTCCTGCTTCCCACTCTTTTGCTCTCTGTCAGTACCATCTTCCATTACCAGCCTTAAGGGAGTAACAGTATTTTATTATTCTAGACAAATATCCTGTCTAGGCACATCCAGGTACAAATGTACCTGGTCCTTGTTTGTTTAGGACAGTAATGATCTAGTTAATTAGTGGACAAAATTCTCTGAATTCTGCTTGTCACTATATTTGCTAGAGAAAGACCAACCAGAACTGACATGGCTGCTCAGTAGAATGCACAGTACATTTTAACAAGTTTGTGGAGGTATCAGGGCAGTCCAGTGGTTATGGCACAGAGGTCACTGCAAGCTTGTATTTACGGCTTTTTTGTCTAAATTATCAGAAGTACCCAAACTAGCTCATTTAAAGCTATCTTAGGCACCCAAACACCATAGTGCAGATATGCCCTTAACTAATGTGTTTATGTATAATATACTTTGTTAACATGTATTGTGCTGTGTGTCACATCTAGAGCAACTCCATTTCATAGCAACGTTAACGTTTGTTCTGATTCCACCTTGAAACATGACCAAAACCTTTTGGAACACTGCAGCAGAAACTGAATTACCAAAATCAATGTTTATGTATGAAAACATGTGGATATAGTTAGGGAACTGGCCTAGCATGGAGGAAGCCTAGGTTCAATTACATTGTTCTATGTGAACCAGGACAGACTTTTTTCTTGCTAGAACGTGCTGGATCAGGCAGACTAAGGATTTGAAACTCTACTTCCTTTAATAATCAGTCTCTTCCCTTCTCTTTCATCAAACTTGCTATTTCTTTGCAAAGCATCTTCTCTTGACTAAAAAGCTGATTTGATTGAATGTCATACAGTGAAAGGGTGTTCCAGACAAAAATACTCACACATTTGCTTAGCATGCACATATAGCATCTTCCAGTTTATAAGTAGAGAAATCCAGTCTCAGGTGTCAACTGATATGCACAGGATCATGATGCAACTCAGTGAAAAATGCTGGTTTAGGACTGAGATTTGTTTGTGCTTAATATAATAGACCACAGTGTTATACAGACGAGCTATTCAGACCTTCCGTGTTTCCATTTTGTAAAATATATCAACAACAGAATGCATGAAATACAAAAGTGATCAATTTAAAATAATAGAAATTATTACTTTAACTTCCAGAATCAGATGTATGACCATGAGCACATTGAGTGGGGTAGCTGATGTCAGCCAGTAAGGAACACAAAAGGATGAGTGTATGCTTCTCTTCTAAAGTAAGCCCTGACCTACATTTGGCAATAAGTCTTTCTTGAAGTTTGGATTCTTGGCCTAAATGCCACTCCTAGATTCAAATGCCCAAGTTGTTCCTCTTGTATATGGACTATGATCACTCTTCAGGTGGAAAGGGAGAAGAGGCAGACCAGGGATTATGGGTCTAGTTAACCTCATACCTTGAACACACGCTGAAGAAATGAGAAGCACACATTTATTGCATTCAGACTGAGGAGGTCCAGACCACGGTTTCCAGATCTCCAGCAAACTCTGAAACCACCAACCTGAAAGACATGCTAGAGGAAAGCTATCTCTATTTCCTCTGCTGACTGATATCGGGCCACTACAGAAAGAAAGGAAATATTATACAAAGAGTAAGCAAGGAAAACAGAAAGGATGGCTTGCTGAAGCAAGAGAGGGTAGGGACACGCAGTGTGAAAAATCCTGGGTTCCATCCAAGTTTCTAATTGTGTTTATGTAATTATTTTTTTGTAGTGCCTTGTTGCTGCAACAGGCTGTTAACCAATACAATTAACTTTTCTTCAGGAAAAGGCAGTAAATAAAAGTTTAGTTAATTAAATATGCTTTCTCAATTATTGTGAAGAACAGATTCTTTTTTTCCAATACGCTTTCTTGAAAACAGTTCATCTTGCAGTGAAATGCCAGGCAGATGATCAGTTTGTTATGCTTGGTTGCCCTATGGGGGCCTCTGGGTCCTCTCCACTGCTGTGAAAATGCATAGCGGCTGCTGGTCTCTCCTTGTTGGTATCTTCAGTCACGCATGGGACCCAGCTTGGAGGAATTCTGGAATGGCATGTTGGCTGATTTGCAAATGAGAAAATTGACTTGCTGATGAGGAAAAAAAAAGAAAAGGAGTTTATTGAATGTAAAAAACCAGGTATATGTTGCAGGGGTGAAATTTGCTTTGCTGTGCCACGTCAACTAGGGTCAGATGCGTTACATATCTGGTAACTGTGATCAGGACAAGCAGATCTTATTTGACCTCTAGGGACACATTTAATTATCCAAAAGCTAATGTCTCTGATCTTTCTTAAACTGATCAATAGGGCTTTCATGTATAGGTACAAGTTTGGACATGCATTTATTGTTGTTGATGCTTGCTTTTGTTATTTTAGAAGCAGGAAGGGATTTCTTTTGAATGCCATTTTAGCTGCTGGTAAATAATGCACAGCTTCCAAGAGAGCTCATTAGAGGCAATTATACCTTAATCTAAATGATCATGGCTTTAAAGATGTGCCTAATTTTGCTGCAGCCACCTCTGTAAATGTAGGAAAATCAAATTGTTCTTGGCCTTGTCTGAAATCTTTTTCTAGGCCTATGACAGACCACTTACTAAAGGACATGATAACCATCAGGTGAGCTTTCAACTTCCAGAGTACTGCTTATGCTGGGTAATGCTGGATAACATTGATGCTGCTGATGCAGAGGAGATAAAAAAACGAAGGGGCCATTTGTTCAGCTTGCCCACTCTGAGCTTGTGCAGAATAGTATGTATAATATTCAGTTTAAAAGTGCATTCCAGTGTTGCTGCATATGCATGGTAAGGAAGCAAATACTAAATGAGCAGAATACTGGTGCTGGGGAAAGGTAGTTATGTGCAAGACAAGATAGCTGTGTCAAGGTCTGGAGCCAAAGGATTAAGAAGACCCATAAATTTAGTGATTATTCTTCAGTTCTCCATGTCACTTATCCAAGTCGCCTGCAACTTCATAACAAATTAATCACACCATAAGAAAGCTTACAATCCACTAGTGAAGTGGACATAATGGAAATTGGGGTTATCTTTCTTGATATGAATAAATGTACTTTAGATATGTTTAATGGGAGTTTTACTCATTTACGTGCATATAGTTAGATTTAATGGTCTGCTTCTTTGTTGTTTAGGCTTATTGATCCCAACACTCTGCATCTATCCAGCAGCAAATACAAAGAGGTCTTCTGTGTACTACTAATGAACAGATAAAATTTTGGAGAATATACCATTTTAGAGAAAAAAGACCAGAGTCTCATAGGATGAAATAGTTACTCTATCGATGCTGCATTAACTATTTACTCCAGGTGAAAATCTGTTCATTGACCTTTTGAAGATGGCTTCCTTTGAATAATTGTTTGAAAACACTCTTTAAAATAATAATCTTCAGATTTGTTTCAATATTTGATTTTTATTTCTCTTTGCTTTTCTGTTTGAGAATTTCTCTTTCTATTGTGTGTCTTCAACCCAATAACATTAAGATATTGTGGTGTTGTATATTGATCTGAAAGAAATCCTAGGTAACATCAGCCTGTTTGTATTTTCTTATTAAATTTTTTCTACTGTCACAAATGTCTTTTCTCTTTATATACACAACTTTCTTTGTTAGAAGTTTTAACCTTTCACAGAATATCAGAAAAATACAAGCATTTTCTGAGGGCTATTTTCTAAGCAGAATCTATAAGTATGGTTGAATTTGCTTTTTTTCATTATCTAGTAATAACACAGATCTTTGACGATAAATCATAGGAAATTTTAATGTATTATGTGCTGAGTAGAAAAAAAATATATTGTGCATATATGTGCATTGTAATGCACAAATTATTACACTCAGATTTTTCCTTCATAATTTAGAGAGTACACCCTGACAAGAAGATCCACATACTCAACGAATTTTTGACTGGCTATTTTTCATTGGTTTTGTTTGTATTAAAAATAATTAGGTTTTCAAACAGTGATTCAAAATGAGTAAGGCTTTTGATCCTGTCTCCTGTAACATCCTCCTTGGCAAACTGATGAAGTAAGGACTAGACAAGCCAACAGTGAGGTGGAATGAAAACTGATGGAACTCCTGGGCTCAAAGTGGTGTGATCAGCAGAGTGAATTCCAGCTGGAGGCCAATCACTAGTGGTGTACCCCAGGGATCAATACTGGCTCAACACTTTCTAAAATCTTCATTAATAACCTGGATGTTGGAGCAGAGCTCATCCTCAGCAAATTTGCAGATGATGCAAAATGAGGAGGAATGACTGATAGAACAGATGGCTGTGCTGCCATTTAGAGGGACCTTGACAGACTGGAGAAATGGACCAACAGGAACTGTATGAAGTTCAATACAGGGAAATGTAAAGTCCTGCACCTGGGAAGAAATAACCTCATGCACCAGTACAGGCTGGGAGACAAATGGCTGCAAAGAAGCTTTGCAGAAGAGGACCTAGGTGTCTTAGTGGACAATCAGTTGAACATGAACCAGCAATGTGCTCTTGTGGCAAAGAAATCCAGCAACAATCCTTGGCTGCATGAGGAAGAGCAGCGGGTTGTGGGAGGTGATCCCTCCCCTCTACTCAGCATTGAGGAAACCACATCTAGAGTATTGTGTCCAGTTCTGGGCTACCCACTACAAGACAAACATGAGCTTATTCAAGTGAGTCCAGTGTAGGGCACAAACTATGGGACTGAAGCTTCTGTTATATGAGGAGAGGGTGAATGAGCTGGGATTGTTCAGTCTCAAGAAAAGAAGATTCAGCAGGGTTTTTATCAATGTGTGTAAGTACCTGATGTGAGGCAGTAAAGGAAATAGTCAGACTCCTCTCAGTGGTGCCCAGGGATGGGAGAAGAGGCAGCGGACACAAACTGAAAACAGTAAATTCCATTTAAACATAAAAAATTTAAGGGTGGTCAAACACCTGAGCTGTTTGTCCAGAGAGATTGTAGAGTCCCTATCCCTAGAGGTATTCCAAACCTGATGACTATGTCTATGTGCAACCTGCTGTAGTTGACCATGCTTTGAGCAGGCGAGAGGCATGGACTAGACAATCTTCAGAAGTCCCTGCCAACCTCCGCTCTTATGTGTGTGTCATTCTAAGTGATTCTCCATGTGTGAGTTAGTGAAACACAGGTGGTACTTGCTCTCTTTGCTCTTGATTGACTTGAGTGTGGATCTCTTTTTGTGGCATTTGTCCTCATTCCTTGATGTGGATAACTGGGGCAGTTTAATCTGGAATTAACAAAAGTATCTCACTAATTTACTTGTTTCTTTTTTGAGAAGAAATGGTAGAAGCTGTACTGGTATGTGCAATGGAAAGTGCTGTAGAACATTACAACAGAAGAAATTTTCCTTACGTGACTAATGTGCATTTTCCATAGCTGTAGATACTTCTACAAAGTGTACTTACTACTATGGGATTCACTTTGCAATTAAAACATTCAGTTTAGGTATTTCCATATGGCTTAGCTTTTAGTTGTTGTCAGTCATGGGCCAAGATAGTGATACAGGTCATCATAAGACAGGTACTTACCGGGTATAGAGTTGAAGGTCTCCATAGACCATACTGAGTGGCAACTTTGACTGATCCTCATTGGCTGTAATGGGACTTTAGATACCCAGAAAACCTTTGCCCAATGGTGAATCCCACTTGTCTGACTAAAAAACATTTCTTCTAATCAAATGTGTGAAGTGGTTGAAATACCTGTTTTCACCTTTCTTTTTCATAACCAATGCACAAAGGGTTAAACCAGGTATAGTATTCTCTTCTGCAATTTTCAGTGAGCCAATCTCACTGTCAGTTTTATCAGACTTTTTTTATTTTATTACCTATAAGCAAGCTTCATACTTGTTCTCTTTTTCTCATTTATTCTTGCTCCAAGATTTTAAAATGCATATGCCCCATTAAACTGGGACAGACTAGCTGTATTAAAATTTGACAAATCAGGATGTGAGCTTGTTGAACACTAAAAATTCTGATGATAATCTAATTTTCATTTATTTTCATGGCTGGCTACCAGGTGAATTTGAGTATCTTTATGGACTCTGAATTCGTGTTCAGATTGGGTCTGGTTTTGAAAGATTTATCTTGGAGACTAACTTGACATTTACTACTAGGGAAACACAGTCCGACAAGTTAAAATCTTCTATATGTTGTTCTGTACTTAATGTCCTCTTTCCACAGAATATAGGTTTCTCTTAAAGGTATCAACAAAGAAAGTGGGGAGTTCAAGATACCGAAGTGAATCAGAAATTCAATTAGCAGAGTACAGACTCCGGACTTCTGGAAAACAGATCTTGGCTTATTAAGGGAACTGGCGGAGATCCTGTGCGAGACAGTTCTGAAGGGAAAAGGAGCTCAGGAGTTTTGGCAGGTCTTTTAAGGACAACTTCCTCCAAGCACAAGAATGGTCTATCCTACACAAAGGAAAAGAAGATGACATATTGAGGAAATAAACTTGCCTAAGCAAGCAACTCTCAAGTGAGATCCAATTCAGAAAGGCCTTATATATGCAAATGAGGATGGGCTACAAAGGAAGTATATAGAAACATTGCCATATAGGGATAGCGCTGGAAAATCAAAGATCAACTGGAGATAAAAACTAGCAAAGGAAATCAAGGGCAACAAGAAAAGCTTCTAAAGCTACATTAGCAGTAAAAGGATAAACAAGGAAAACGGAGGCATACTATGGGATGAGGCAGGTGCATTAGTGATAGCAATCACAGCTGAGGCTGAAGTAGTGGATGCCCTTCATCCTTGTTCTTCACTAGCGAGTTTCTTCTGCCTTTGTGCCTAGATACAGTGTTCAAGAAGGAGCAGAACTACCTGTACTGGAAGAGGAACAAGTCAGGGGTGTCTTGAGAGAAATCATCTCACGCAAGTCCATGGGTCATGATGGCCTGCTTAGTATCTTTACCAGTATCCTCCTGAAGGAGGGAGAATGCACACCTGTCAAAATGCCAATGAGGCCACATTGGGGGGATGCAGTCAATACACTTGAAGACAGGGCCACTGCCATTCAAAGGACCTTGACAAACTAGGAGAATGGGACAACAGTAACCTGATTAAACTCTACAAGGACAGATTAAATACTGTACCCAAGAAAGACAACTTCAGCCCCAATCAAGTTTGGAATCCAGTCTTGGCCTCCGCAATCTACAAAAAGGATATTGATCAATGGAATTTATAATTAATAGAAATATTCTTTGATAGCTCTTCCATGGGTGGATAGAGTTGGGGGGAAACATCCAAAAAGAGCAGTTTAGTTTTAGTTATCATTAAACCACATTTTTAACAGGAAATTCATAGGTACAACAAAAACTTCTTAATTTATCTCAGTAGAATCTGCAGCGAATAATATTAGTTAATTAATTGATTAAATTCTTATTTATTTTATATATATGGAAATTTTCTTCATCCAGACACATCAGAGGCTTAGGAAAAGGCATTATACCATATATCAGGACAATTAAAATGTATATCCAGTGAATTCCTAAAAATGTTTTAAAGAATCGTTAATTCAAGAATCTTGTCAAATAGGAAATGTTGGGTTGTTCCTGATTATTGAGAAATATTTTGTAAATTATTATCACAAAAAATCAGTTCAGTTTACAACACAACTTCCCAAATAGTTATATTGGCAAAGTGAGGCAGGGAATTCTGTGACAGGTGCAGGAACAAGTGGCCTGGGAGGAAGAACTTCTCAGGATCCGTCTGAGACAAATCTGAAGCTAGTTGTGTTGAGTTGCCTTGGCTCAAGTGAAGGACCCTTTTATGTCAGCCTGTCTCAGTGCAGTTTCTGTTGAGCTGATATTTGGTTTTTAGGGTTTCCTTTGGATGAATGCCCTTGGAACTATATTCTCTCCCTAGTGGACTCAGCAAGCCTTCTAATGTAAATGACCGTGGGTGAACATATGCATGTAATGGAAACGCGCCCTGTCCTGGCACATTCAATAGAAAGAAACCCTTATTTCTTTGCTAAATAAGAATTTAAGTGCATAAATTATTTATAATATATAATTTCAGTACTATTTTATAACCCTACACAGCTGAACAATAAATGTGGCTCTTTACTAACTTCAGATAAAGACCAGGCATGAAAGTAAATAGAACAGCCTTTGGGCAGTAGTGTTTTATTCGGTGACTCCTAACCATGAACTATGATTTAGCTGTGACACCAATTTAGCCTAAGATATTAGAGGAGAGAGACACTAGTTTATTGTGAAAGGAAAGTGAAATTTAATTTAATGCCAGCACATTCAAATTTAAATTTATCATTTAAGTGCCAAACTCCATTCTAAGGATCCATTTCCTGGTGCTAGGCAATAGCAGCACTTTTATCTACTGTACACAGTATTCACTGATGCAAGATATTTGGTCTGATGGTTTTATATTCTCATAATCTAAGCCACTGATTTTCCAATAAATGGGAAATATCACTATCATGCAGCAGCCTCAGGAATAGACCCACTCTAGAGCTGACCTTCTGGATAGTCTATATGGTGCTTAGCAGCAAACCCTTTCAGTTTTGTAACTGTATTTTACTATAGCATTAGCAGTTCATGGTAATGATAGGTATTATCTGGTTTGCTCTATTTGCTCAGCTTTGAAATGTAAATCCAATATTGTTTCCTGTCATTTTAATTTTGTGTTTCTCAGTAGTCTTCATTTTCCATTTTCTCTAAATGCATTTTATAACAGAATATTTCAAACATTATCTCATAGTAAATATACTTGCTTTTTCCTCTTGGAACTAGTATCCTTGAGATAGTTGTGACCAGGTTGCTCAGGTTAGACTAGAGAATGAACAAATTAGAATCTAAGTCAGTTAAGTGTCTGTAAATCAATTTTGGGAGGAACTTCATCAGTGTTTGTGTTACATGCTGTAACAGCAAAGCTGCCTTAAAAAGCTGTGTCAATGGCAATTTGTACCCTTGTGACAAAGATTGACCCTCTCCCTCAGTAAGTCTGAGATACCTGGTTTGGATGCCGTATAAACTAGATTAATAAATGATCCAGGGGAATAGAATTTTTAAACAACAATCAGAATAGGTTTTGTTTACCCTTTAGAAAAGAAGGCTGAAAGGATACATGATATGTCTTAAAATATGTAAAACAGAACTTCATAGACGAAGGAAAAAGCCAAGTCTCCATAACTGTAGTTCTTAGAAAAAGATCGGAGTGAGAATGACTTAGTTTGCACATTATGGATAAATTTTAAACTGGCAGAAGAGGAAACACAAATTGTTCTGTGGAGACTGAAGAAATTCCACCTCTGAGTTTTTCAAGCAACTGGTTCAGTCATCTAACAGAGAAAGTTTAGATTTTGGGGAAACAGGACTTTGACAGAAATTTTAGCTAAATGGCCTCTCCAAGGTCGTCTTTAGCTGTTTGCTATCTTTTTTTCCCCTCCTCATTTGTGATTGTGTAAGGATTGTGACACTATGGTGGGGCTTATTGTCACATTTAGGATTTATGTTCTGCTTTTCATCATTTAAATGTTGCAAGCAAAAATATTTCAGGAAAGTCCTGTCTTACTTAACATATTAACATTAGGAATAACTGTATACAAATCTATTCTAAATAGATGGAATTTATTTGATTACCAACTGTATTGGTATACAGTTATACCTATGCAAAAAAGATATAAACGAGAATATACAATCTTGTCACTTAAAGAGCTCATACTCAGAATGTCTCCTTTGTTTTCCATGTGTTTCTTTTCCTCTGTACTTATTATGCTTTATTTAAGATTTTTACTGAAAACTCAGGATGAAAATTTCTTTGCCTACATCATTTTTTGGGAAAAAAATGATGTTGTGCTTTTTTTCCACATTCCAAGCAGGATGAAGTACCACAAAGTAGAAATTAAAGTTTACATAATTTATGTGAAAAAAACCCCACACCTCTGAAGGATTTTGATATGATTAATTGCTGTAAAGCTTAATAATAATGCCAAAAAGTAAAATTTGCAAATGGAAGCAAAAGGATCTGTAAGAGCTGTAAGACCCTAAATAAACTAAAATTGTTTTAATTAATATCATCCTGTAATTCCAAAACTAGTAGTTTCCTGTAATTTGCACATCACCTCCTTCTGGAAAAATAAATTAATGGTCACACAGAGAAAGATAAGCAGTACGTTGTCAGCTTTCTTACAGTGCTGTTGTGGTTTGTTAATATCAGAAATACCTCCATTTTTTTCTTGGAGACCTCAAAACACTTTGTCAGTAATGATGGTTAAACCCAGGATTGTTTGTGTCAGGATGATAAACTTACTCTCTAGCTTTCAGAAATTATGCTTTGTCTACTACAGCTCTTACATAAAATATTCAAACATTTTGTTTGTCTGCTCTAATTTAATAATCATTGTATTCAATAATAGGTCTTGTCAAATGTTGGGAAAACAGTGGTTTTTTCTAAATATTTTTCTACACTGAGACACATTAAAAAGCCTGAAGCAACTTGGGTTTTCAGGATTACAAATTATGCATTGCCACTGCTCGTTTGCTAGGGTACTACAGGGACAACTTCAGTTTAGAGCAAAACAGACTATTTCCTCCCTCTACCGGGTATAGACCACTCTAAGAGTTAACATTGCTTTATGCAGCTCCCTCCCTAGTATAAGAGGGAGAAGGAGTGTGATTCAGAGGAATCTTGTTCTGGGTATAACTAAAAATGCTCATACAGATTTTTCCATATATGACTAATTTTTCAATACAATTCATTATGTTTTGTTTTGTGAGAGCTGGTCAACTACTTACTATGAACGTTGCATTGGAGACAACTGTTTTCAGCAAGTCTGTGGAAATTGTCCTCTTGCTCCATTTTAAGTAATTGAATTTATTTTTTCTTTCTTTGTTGTCTTTTATACTCTTCAGTTTCAGCCTGCACTTCTTTACCTTAATCTACCTGGGTTTTGGAGGTAATAGCTACAAAAAACCTCCAGCTGTTGTAGCATACACAAGACACCTCATTAGCAATAAAGACTGATGTGAACACTTACTTTGCGGCTGTCTTGGCTTCCCGCTCACTTCAAAGCAGAGTTCAAAGTCCTGATCCTAATAAAAGCACTAATGACAAGATTGCAGAAGTGTTCAATAAACTCAGCAAAGGCCAGTTTTTTCTAATAGTCTCTCTTTCCATTTGGGCGACAGATAAGTGGTTGAATTCTCAGAAGAGCTCACTGTGTTGGCTAGTGAGCTGTTGAAAACCTGGAGATTATTGTCACTGGGTACTAAAAAATTCTGAGTATCTGCCTTTTCTTGTGAAGCCTTGTGAAAATTCAGTCTCTTATAATTTTACCAGGTAATCTCTCCCTTTCAGACCCACTTTCTATTATTTCTATGCTCTATGTAAATCTAGTCCTGAAATGAGTATTTGTCTCTAAACAGATTGTCATCTGCTTGGCTTTATGAATTTTTATGGTATAATCTATGGAATGAGAAAATTTTTTCTATCTTACAAACCCAATATTTTGTTTTGCAGAGGTAGATCCTTGAAAGTGTAATAATTTCCTGCATTTTTTTTCTATAAACCAATGTTTTATATTGTAGATCTTTCCTCCTCAATATAATCCAACTGTTTTTTACTTTAGTATTGGTACACTGGTGATTATTCAGGTCAGTTTTGACAAGCATTATACACATACAATGTAATCTGCCTCCACTATTTTCTATTACAATTGTTAAATTAGGATCCCAGTGGAGATTCTATGATTCTATGATTAATCAGTGCCCCCCTCCCCAGTTCTGCTCCAGATCACTTGTGCACTAGGTGGAAATGGGCTTTAGAAGATTCTACCGGAATGTAGATGGAAAATTATGATCTCCTACATTTGCATATTTACCTTTGCTTTAATTTTGCACTTTTCATGTATTAAATAGCTAAAACCCAAGTTTGTGATTCTCATATTTGACTGCCAGCCTTTCTGCCAGCTCTTACGTGAGTGAGGAATCACCAGTGAACCGAACCCTTTTTTGTAAATGAGATAACGAGAGTCAGAACAATTTTAAAATGAAAGGAGAGGGAGGGCAATGCTCCAGCAACCATTGTGTGGGCAACAGAGATGCACAGACGATCCAGGTCACTTGGCTCTAGCAGGGCTCATTAATTTAGTCACTGCGCTATTGACTGTGCATGTGTTGCTTCTTGAGTAAGCCCAGCCCTGGCCGGGGTCTATCAGGGCTTTGGCAGACCTGGACTGGCTCCATATGCAAGCCGTGTATTTGTGTAACAATGAGAACAAGCTTTTGGGTCCTGTTAGAAAAAAGCTGTGGGACAGCTAGGGACTAGAACCAGAAAAAAAATAATTACCTGAGCTCCAGTTGTAACATATATTTATACAGTCCCTTTTCTTGGGCTTTTTATGCTGCCTAGTGGAAAGCTGACTTCATCTGATATATGTACATAAAAACATAGATATGATTGTTCTCTGTTCAAAGTTGTATTGTGAAACAGGAGGCCACATGACTTGCAGGATGGTGGGTCTCATTTTTAGGAAGCTCTTGGCTTAGAGCTAGGCAACTAAAATCTACATTTTGTAAGTATCTCAAAAGTGACATTCAAAGAGAGGCAAGTGCTTTAGCCAGATGTTGGTTGTTATAGCATAAATGTGTTATAAGAGATCTTTCATATATCAGTGCCAAAATAGGACAAAACCCACCTACAAATATTATACTGGAGGGGGGAAAACTCCCAAGCAATACCCCCCATATACCCTGTGGGAAAAACTCCAAGCAACACCCCCCACATATATCCATAAACCTCATTAATCAAAATTAATTATAAATTAGGTATCAGGTTTTTTAGATGTAAGTTTGGAGTGGCTGCCCAGATGTTAGATTGACCCCAAACACCTACAAATAGATGCTTTGACACTGTTTGGATCACTTGGAGAAATAAAATTCATTCAGAGGTTCCTTTACAGCACATAGGCAAGGCTTGGTGCTTCTGGCACCCGTGAGAGGTACATTGATAATTTTGGGTGTAATATGGATTCAAGCAGTAAATTTAAGTCTTCTTTCAAGTGAGGGGCTGCACCTTGCCAGTGTCCAGTAAAAAGGGACATCTTCAGAGCTGCAAAGCCCTTAGGCTGAGAGCTTTCTGGATCTGTGGAGATATGTTTAAATTCTGCCTTGGTTTTAGACATCAGAAAAGGCTTTCAAGATTACTCTATCAATGCTTGTGCAAGGAGACAATAATATTGTACAGCTCTGTACATGCACTTTTATGCTGTTCAGGAACTAACAGTCATTTTCAGTTTATGTTGATTTAAAAAAAATAAAATAGCTACCTGATACTTCATTTAACAAGAGCCAAACTGTTATCGTTTACATCTCTGTTAGTTGTATAAATGAGATTCCACAGTGGCACTCAGAAAGACTTTCAGTCAATGCTAGAATAGAATCACAGAATCATAGAAGCATAGAATCATAGAATCATAGAATGTTTTGGGTTGGAAGGATCCCCTAGAGGTCATCTAGTCCAACCTCCCTGCAGTGAGCAGGGACACCACTAACTAGATCAGGTTGCTCAGAGCCCCATCCAACCTGGCCTTGAAAGTTTCCAGGGATGGGGCCTCCACTACCTCTCTGGGCAACCTGTTCCAGTGTTTCACCACCCTCATTGTAAAGAATTTCTTCCTTATATCCAGTCTAAACCTACCCTGGTTTAGTTTAAAACTGTTACCCCTTGTCCTGTCACAGCTGGCCCTACTAAAAAGATTTTCCCCATCTTTCCTATAGGCCCCCTTTAAGTACTGAAAGGCTGCAATCAGGTCTCCCCACAGCCTTCTCTTCTCCAGGCTGAACAAGCCCAACTCTCTCAGCCTGTCCTCATAGAAGAGGTGCTCCAGCCCTCAGATCATTTTTGTAGCCCTCCTCTGGACCCGCTCCAACAGTTCCATGTCCTTCTTGGGCTGAGGGCTCCAGAGCTGGACGCAGTACTCCAGGTGAGGTCTCACCAGAGCAGAGCAGAGGGGCAGAATCACCTCCCTCGACCTGCTGGCCACGCTTCTCCCGATGCAGCCCAGAGTACGGTTGGCCTTCTGGGCTGCCAA
>NW_009259175.1:706267-728452 GCF_000687185.1 Egretta garzetta | reverse complement strand
ACCACTACCCTCTGGATGCGACCATCCAGCCAGTTCCTTATCCACCAAACAGTCCAGAATAGAATAGAATAGAATAGAATAGAATGGAATGGAATAGAATAGAATAGAATGGAATGGAATATTTTCAGTTGGAAGGGACCACCACCTAGTCCGACTGCATGACCACTTCAGGGCTGGCCAAAAGTTAAAAGTATATTATTAAGGGCATTGTCCAAATGCCTCTTAAACACTGACAGGCTTGGGACATCGGCCATCTCTCTAGGAAGTCAATTATGTATATAAAGTAGCACCAAAGCCTGGTATAGCAAATGTTAATGTACATGGACTAAATCCATTGTTTCATTAACGTGGGTGAGGATTCAGTGATTTATTGTGGTTTAGTCTTTTATTACTTACTTAGAATTTTGTGATGCAAAATTACTGAAGAAACCTAGTTACGGGAGAGCAGGAGAATACAGAACCTCTGTCAATGAAAAAGAAAAAAGACCAAAAATAATCTGGAGTTGTTGAATACATCCCTGATGATGATAATTCTCCTTAGAAAATATTTGTTAATCATTGTTCACCAAAACATTTTGTATCTTTCTAGCTATTATTGCTTACACTGGATATAAGGAACTATTTTTTGTAATCATTCTGAAAATAACTTTTTTAAATTGATGCAATTGAAATCTGAAAGAAAAGAAGACATACATTATGTGCTCTTAAACAGAACAATTGATGCAGGGTTTTAGTGGACTAAACATAAAAGGAGCTATAAAACTAAAGTATGTATGTCAGAGTGCACCATTACTGCAGTAATGAGAACAGAATAGGATAAAATATTTTCTGATAACAATGTAGTATCTATTTATAAAATATTTTCATTATATAAAATATGCTTGGTTTTGAAAAAACATTTAAAGTCAGGCAGTGCCATCAAATCTCTCAGATTTTTTAAAGAAAGCAGATCTCTTAAGAAATAAATACTAATCAGATATAAAATCTGTGTAAAAAGTAAGAACATCTGAGAATAACTGAGCCCAAAAGCAGGTTTCATCTTTTACAAGGTTAACTGTAGGCATGTTGAGCTAGGTTTCAAACCATTTCTAAAGTTGGAAATCACGAGAAGAAAAATGTGCTGAAGTCTAATAAGGATCATAAACTCCTCATTCAACAGTTCCCAGACTGCAGTGCATGTACTAGAATAAGTGTCTGCCCTAATGATGCTCATTAAAATTTCTAAGGTGATGTGCTGAGTACTTCTGAGTGTCTCAGGCTCTGAAAATCGCTTAGCTGATTATAAATTTTTCATGCTGTGAAGATTTTGTGAGATGTTTTTAATTTGAAATACCTCACATTGGTAAGATAGAAGGGAAAGGTGATGATTCCAAGAGCAATTTGACTGCAGGGAAAAAATCAAAACCCCTAAACATCTGGGGTGTGAGGAATAGTATTGTAAACTTCAGATTCCTGCAAAGGCTTCAAGAAGTCATTAGCTAGCGTTGTCCTACAGTGTAACACAATTTTTGATAAACTGTGGTAACTAGAAATATAAATTTATTTTCTCCTCCTGTAACTGAAGATTTTTCATAATCTTGGGAAAGTGATTTAACTTTTCAAATGCTGTTTTCCTATTTATAAAATAGCCATTCTGAAGAGATTTTAGACTTACAGAAGAATAATTTAAAAAAATGCTTAAGATTTTATTGCTGTGAATCTTTCATATGGAAAGAACCTTCTAATAATAAAAAGGTTAGAAAAGGTGGTGGGAGGGAGGGAGGTAGGGGATTGGGGAAAGAAGAGAGATGCAGGAGATAAGATAGGAAGCTGCGTAAAATCTTGAGATTGTAACCAGTGCTTACAGTTTGAAGCAGAAAGAATACTCACAAAAGAACTATGTGAATTTTGAGAAGATCAGTTTATATAGATCTCAATAGGCTTTGTCACCTTTTATTGCTATTTTTTAACCTTAGCCTATTTATATATTTTTATTGATTTATAGGATATAAAAAATGTAACCAGCAGAACTGCTAAATATAACTATTTTAAAATGCTAATACATACTCCTCCACACATGAGCAAGGAAACAAATGAAATAGAGGAAAATAAAGCTGTAAATGCCCATTTAAAATTTACTCTGATTTTTGTGTGTTCACAAGCGAAAAACTTTATGGCAACACCTCAAAAGAGAAGTTTTTGATTGTTTGGATGGTGAAGTTATCTTTGATGCCTTGTCCTTATCCCCTTTCCCTTGTCCCTTCCCTTTGTTTCCTTCCCCTTGCCTTCTTCCCTTTTCTTCTCCCTGAAAAACAAAAATATGGCATTTTTATCTTTAGATTTGTTATATAATGGAGTTCTTCTGTATATGGTACAAGTAGATGCCTGTGGACTTAACTCCTGTGGGTACTGTGGAAAGCTTGGCCTATGAATGGCAGGAAATGTGGGTTTTTGGTTTTTTGCTGTCTAAGCCAGTTAGAATCTTACATACACATCAGAATGCAAAGAAGTGGATTTTCTCAGGCATTTGGACTGGATTGCTGTGCATAAAAAGAGAGTAAGGAATTATGGTAGTAGCAATAAGCTACAGATAAGAAATATCAAAATGAGAGGGCTAAGAGGATAAAATGTGAAGAGTTTCACACAGACTTGTTCCATCTTACCTCCAGTTTGCACCACAGCAACTCTGGAGTCTTCTTTTATGTGAAGCTGTTGCTAATTCCTTGTTTAGGAAGTTGGCAGAGCCAAAGGGAGAGGAAACCGGAAGCCTGATCCAGTCCTTGGGTATTCTTCCATGGTGGAGAGTACTCCCAGGTGATAAAGACCCTGTCAATCCTTAGCTTATAGAGCATGGACAGAGGAGAGGGATTGTGGCCATATTTCAACCATAGCCTGATGTTCTTTGGGGGACAGAATTAGCTGTTATATTTTGGACGAGCAGGTAGGTTTTACAGCAGTTTCAACGATGCTGTAAATTATATTACAAGTCAGAATGGACCAACATAAGCACCAGAACAGCTATGCCTTAAAGACATTTTTGAAATAGATACAACAGCAAAAAGGATGAACACCTGAATGTTTTTGTCTAGCTAAGATAGACTTGCTGAAAATGAACTGCATGTCACTGCAATTCTTTGAACTATATTAATACAGTTCCCTAGCAATGTCAAACAGAATTTCACTCTGGACCTGTAATGTCAATGGGACTGTTCCCATGGATCCCAGTGGACATTTGGTCAGGCGTTCATTTCTTGTAGATTCAACATTGTGACTTGATTTCTTAAATATGTATACATCTGTGACTATGTCTGTAATTCCTACTGAAGTGTGGCTGTGGTGTACACATATTAAATGAGAACTAAGCCTTCTTTTAAAATTTATTTTATTTCTGTATTCATTTACCCTTTTTTGTTTTTCCTTAGGAAAGCAAAATTTTTTCCATCTTAACTTTGCTTCTGACAGTGAAGCTGCTCCTTTTTCTCATCTTTGTTTATAAGTAGATGAAACTTTTTCCTCAGATAAATTGTTTAATGCAGCTCATTCCTCCCTTTGGAATCTGAGAGGTTTGATATTAATCCCCAGCCTCCCTCTTCCACTTTGTAGCTGTCAAAGGATGGCCTTAAAGTTAATGAATCCAAGACAGCAAGACCCAAAATGTTGCTGACAGTAACTTTGTGTCTTAATTACAAACTATGCTGGAAAATAGTCTTATATTATCTGATGGAATTCAGATTGATTTACAATGTGATCAGGTCACATCCATGTTGCAGCAATCAAGAGCAATTAATCCCTAGTGAGCGCTTGTTGACTGTATACAAAGTAGGATTAAAGTTAACTTTTACTCTTTTTTTTTTCATATGTACAAGAAAAACAGAGGAGTTATCTACTGTAGTGAATACAGGTTTCAGATAGCATGATTAAGCCACAGAGAATGATCCGCTTCCCTCTATACCTGTGGATTGAATAAAAAGTCTGTAAATCCCCATCAAGCAACGAGATTTATAACAATGAGTTTTGAACCTGAGAAAAACTGGTGTGTAGCTGCTGACACTGGGCACTGTTCAAGATGGTCACAGTGTGATAAGACTAAGAGCCTTTGTAGCACACAGAGAAGAATTCCCCATTTAAGTCACAGAGGTAGAGCACTACCTGGTTGCTCTCATGTGTGTGTGCTTGCCCTCAAGGCTGCGAAAGCAAGAAATGATAGCTACTTGCAGTGCCAATTTACTAACCAATGAGAAAAATATTATAATTTTTGCCTAGGATTAGATTATTGCCTATTCTTCTCTGTGAGCAACAAGAAGAAACAAGGCTGTTGTGTCTCAGGTTTTTTTTTTAAAGTCAAGTCTGATGCCATTAAGGACTACTTGTGAGCGTACACCACAGATTTTCAGTGACAGAGCGGCACTAAGAATAATATGTCAAACACAGAAAGAAATGAAACCTGAAAGTCCTGGTTTTGGTTCTGTTCTGCTTTTTCCTCTCTCTTTATGTATGCATACATTAAAGCAAGACCAAAGAGAAGTTCAGTAAATTTCACAGCTTTCTGTTCCATAGCATGCTCTTTAGGCCTCATTCTAAAATGTAATAAATATCCACAAAACCACCTCAACTCAATGAATGCTCCAGATGTTGAGTAGCTTTCGGACTTGACTTTATTTGTTAACTTCTGTCCATGTTGTGAAGTGCAATAAGGAAAAAAATGGAGAACTAATTAAGCGTGTGTATTACTGATTGCATTCCATGTGATATCATGTAATATTAAAAATTGGTTGTCAATACCTACAGAAGCACCTAGAAATTTCTTTGCATTGGACACATGCTATATCTTATAAAACAGTCATGAAATTGAAATTCTCTTTTTTTGGCTCATTGCTACTGTATTATATACATCCAAGTGAAGTCATCCTAGTTTTCATATAGTTTTGACTCATAGCTGACATAGTGCAACTCTGCACTACTTTAAAGCTCTAACTATATCAAATGGTATACACATGAACCTGAAATGCAATTTCCTTTTCCAGCCAAAGGCACTCATGTTTTAATCTTTATTATGCAGTTTTCTCACGTTCTAATATTTGGATGAATAAAAAAATCCAAAATATTGTCTTGCTGAATTTTTTTTTTTTTTAACCTCAGTTCTGGCCTCAGTTGATATCTATTTTTATATAGTCGTGTCAATTTTTTCCACTTTACATATTCCAACACTTTTTCTTGCATTTTTATTATACTTATATACATAATGTATTCGTACACTTTGTTGCAGACTGACTTCCAGAGTGAGATTTCAGGGATTGTAATGTCTTTAACGCAGGCACTCTGCAAACGAAGAGCTGGGTATTTCCTCATTGTGTGATGCATTCACAGCGATAGCCCTAATTTAGTCTGGAAGCAGTGGCTATCCACCTGTTTGTTTATATTTTTTGAAGGCCTGAGCAGATATTGCTGAAAGATGTTGTGTATGCGTATATTCCAGGACTCATCAAGAGATTTGGCATTGTCTGTGGTTGTTCCATGAGAAAATCCCTTTTGAGCACTGTGCTGGTATTGGCTGGGATGAGTTAAATTTCTTCACAGTAGCTGGTATGGGGCTATGTTTTGGATTTGTGCTGGAAACAGTGTCGATAACACAGGGATGTTTTCGTTATTGCTGAGCAGGGCTTACACAGAGTCAAGGCCTTTTCTGCTTCTCAACCTGCCCCAATGGCGAGGAGGCTGGGGGTGCACAAGAAACTGGGAGGGGACACAGCCGGGACAGATGACCCCAACTGACTAAAGGCATTTCTCATACCATATGACATCACGCTCAGCAGATAAAGCTGGGGAAAGAAAATTGAAGCAGGGGATGTTCGGAGTGCTGTCATTTTGCCTTCCCAAGTAACCGTTATGTGTGATGGAGCCCTGCTTTCCTGGGGATGGATGAACACCTGCCTGCCCATAGGAAGTAGTAAATGAATTCCTTGTTTTGGTTTGCTTGCATGTGCTGCTTTTCCTTTACTTATTAAACTGTCTTTAACTCAACCCATGGGTTTTTTCACTTTTACTCTTCAAGTTCTCTCCATCATTCTACCAGTGGGGAGTGAGCCAGCAGCTCTGTGGTGCTTAGTTGCTGGCTGAGGTTAAACCACATCAAGCAGAGAAAGGTAGGGGCAAGGTTCTGTTCTATTAGCAAACTTCTCCAGGCCAAACAGAGGTGCAGTTTGCTACTGAAAATCCTTTAATAATTATCTGAAGATAGAACTGGATCAGCTGTATACGCATAAGCAAAGTTTAGCCTTTCTGGCTCCAGGGGAAAAAAAAAAAAAGTGTCACCTCTTTGCAGCTTTGTGTAGTTTTCACCGTTTTGCATTTTCAGTGCTCCACATGGAATGTTTTCCCCCAAAGGACTATCTTTAAGGGTCAAGCTGGCTCAGCTGGATTCAGAAAATCAGGATTGTACTCCTGGTACAATTTATGGTATTCTACCATAAATAGGATGAGAACTACCCCTTTGGTAACGGGTTTAGAGATTGATGGATAAAATGGGCTATCTATTAATTAAGTTACAGTATTACTGCTAAGTGGTAAATTCTGCTCTGATCTAAAGCCTAATCTGTCTTCATTTTATTCTGGTTTTAGTTGACTCACATGTCACAACAGGAGCTCAGAAATGAATATAAAATTCAAAGTGTGATTGCACTATAATTCAGGCCTTTTCATGGCATTCTAATATGCAGCTTTTGAAATTTCAAAAATGGGCTGACCTATTTTTATGTTCATTTCACTTTGTAAACCTATTTTTCAAATGTGCTATTAGGCTTTAAGAGTTCTTGGATGTGATCTGACTCTGTATAAATATCATACTCTTTACACACATTCTGTACACAGTTTTTCTCAGTACAGAAATTGTGTCATTTGAAGTTACGGTTGACTCCACTACCCCAGATTTGTTGAACATTTTGGAGCAAGAAGCTAGCTTCTGTAGTTCACACAGAGACTGGCATTTAATTCATTAGTTTGTGAAAAATGCTTTGGGATTCTAGAGTACATCTATGTACTATGGAAGTGCTATCATTATTATTTTTTCCTTATAAAATTCAGATCTCAGATACATGCTCAAATTGTTATTATTTAACATTTTTCCTCTGTTGAGTAAAGCTATGGTATCTGTATGCAGTCTTAGCTAAGAATTGCATTCATTTTGGATATTCTGCAAAAAGAGAGGTTTCAATAAATCTTTAACTGTGGACCATGTCTGTAGATTAAGACAGTTATGCCCATTCTTCTGGTGGTGGTAGTGAGCCTACTGAAGCTTCATTATACTTTAAGCCTCAGGTAAAATAAAGACTATGCTGACCTTGAACAAATACTGTAACACATAAAGTCTCTGATGTCACTGTGGATCATAGGGACTGGAGAATCTCTCCTACGAGGAAAGGCTGAGGGAAGTGGGACTGTTTAACCTGGAGGAGAATTGGGGGGTATATCAATACCCAAAGAGAGGGAGCAGAGAGGATGGAGCCAGGGTCTTTTCAGTGGTACCAGTGACAGGACCAGAGGCAATGGGCATAACTGAAACAGTTCAGACTTTGTCTGAACATCAGGAAACGCTTTTTCACTGTGACCATGACCGAATGCTGACACAAGTTGCCCAGAGAGGTTGTGGAATCTCCATCCTTGGAGATACTCAAATGCCAGCCAGACATGGTTGTGGGCAACAAGCTCTAGGTGATCCTGACCTAACTTCAGAGTTAGTTCTGCTTTGAGAACAGGTTTGGCCAGGTGGTGTTTAAAGGCCTATTCCAACCTAAACTGCAATTCTGTTCTACGAATGCCTCAACTGTCTTTTAAACTCTCGAATACCAGAGGAAGGTTTCCAAAATTCCACATAGTAGTTTTCTGATTTACCATAAAAGGAAAAGAATTATTTGTACATGACAAAGATTATTTCTGAAGCCTCCAACATGCTCATGATTCCAGCAGTTCAACTGAGACTGAAACTGAATTCCACAGCACCTTCTTTTCCAGGGATGCTTTTACTTTTTGCAGTGTATTACCAACACAATAAATTCCTCAGATCCAAAGTCAATTCCAGGAGCCTTTAAGTTGAGGTCTGGAGAGGCATGTGACTCTCCTAACCATTTTTCAGAGTGAAGGCTGAGGAAAGTGCTCCACATCTGGGGAGTGAGTAAATAGAGAAGAAAGCAAATTTCAGAGAGGATATAAAACTCCTTCTCAGTTTCTACCAGTTGAAATTCTTCTTCTCCGGGGTCCCAAAAGATATTGCTACTGATTCCAGTAGCACTGATCCTCACCTTGCCTGTTCAAGTGAGCCTCTGAAAATAAGCTTAAATTAACACAGGCTCAGGAAGTGTAATGTAAACAATTAAAGAGCTGTGCTCTGCTGTACATGGTTACATTAGAAGATTCTATTTTAACCACAGCAAAAATGGAGATGATGACAATCCTATTTTCCTTATCCAAAGGATGCTGTGTGGATAAGTTCATTAATCAAGTTCTTGGATACTATGGCAAAAAGGGCAACATAACCAGGGAATGTAAGCAAAGCTCACATAATGCTTCAAGAATTTCTTTCAAAAGAACTTGTGGATATGTAAGTCACTAAGAAACCAGAGATACAGGGCAGGTCTTACATTTTAACCTTGAAAACTTGATTCTAATGGAAAGTCAGCTCTTCTGTGACATCTCAAATATTTGCTCAATGAATGCATATGACATCACAAGTGAGAACTGAGATAAATATTCATCATCAATAAAAGATTTTACTTTCATGTACTTGTGCTTAGTAATACTGTCAAGGTAAACATATAAATTGAATCAAGTATCTTTCATGAAAGCTGCCTGTAAATTCCATAAGGTAAGAGTAGAATCAGGTATTTTGAATGTCTGTTTCAAAGGGGATTTTTTTTTCCCCATAGACTATATTATACCATTAGTATTTAAACACAATATACTATTAGTTTCAAAGGGAATTTAGGCTTAATGGCTGTTGACAAGATCTGGTTCTTTATCAAGAGAATTTTAGAAACCTTGTTATGTGTCAAAATTTATACTTGTTAGTTACCTGATGAACTGTGATCAAAAATATTCATGCTGTCTGTTACAGCCCTGGAAACAAGCCTCCCTCTCAACTAGATGCCCAGTTGGTTGCTCTACCAGGTCTCAGTTTTAATTTTACAGCCCTGTGCTTTTCAGCTATCTGAGCTGGGTGCCTGTCTTCAACCTGTTTGTAGACATCTTGGCTTTGGCTGAAATTCATCTCTTCAGGCAGTAGTGAAGAAATGCACAGACCATATAAAAGTTTCATAATCACTTGTTATTTTAGCCAGCACAAGACATTTTCAGATCTAGACAAATTAATAAAAATTACTTCAGTGTTTTTTCTTGCTTTGATTTCCCTAGGCTTTTTAACATGCTTTGACCTTCATATCAGAATCCCTAATGGAATCCAGGGGTCTGCCTGTGTTCCACTGAATTCTTGTTAAAATCTTGGGGTGGCTGTCTGTACATTTATATATTTACACCCTCTTTTCTAAGCTTCTAGCATGCCTATTGAGAAACTTCTCCTTTATTATTTTCAGCTACTTAATTCAAGGATTCCCTGATCAGCTGTGTCATGTAATCAGAGTCCCACACTAGATGATGTGGGACAACTCAGTTACCTCCTTTACAGACTTGAAAAACTGGATAGCCAATTATTTACCTTAGGAAGCTTCAGCTGATCGAAAGATAATAAATATTTAGTGGTTTTTCAACTGTTAATTGTGCCTAAAGAATGAAAATTGCTCTTTTTGGATTTATTTCAGTATGGACACCAAATTGGATAGGGAAGGTAATCACATACTATGTTTAAAATTAAGTATGCAACCTAAATAAAAGTTGGTGGGTTTTTTTTCCAAACAGTTCAGTGTGACTTTAAATTCTTTTTTTTTTTTTTTTTTTGGTAGAACAGCCAAACTTTTAGCAATATTTTTACTGGGAAAGCAAATTTTTTTTATTTTCATTCAAGATAGTTCTCGGAGAACAAGGACCTTGTCTACATTAGGTCCATGATGTTTCATGCAATTCAGGTGCCTGATCCAAATGACTATATGTCTTAGCTTATTCTTGAAAGAGAATTGAGAGCTCTGGTTTTGCAGGTCACTTTCCTGTTTGGTTGTCAACGTAATTTTTGGAAATAAATTTCCTAATATATGCCTAATCACTTTGTCAAATAGGTACAATATCTGAAAGTTGGGGCATACTAACTACCTTACTAGATGAACAATAAAAAGGTGTGTCCCAAGTGAAAACCCTGCACTTGTGAAATATAAAATCTGATGAATGTTGAAAGGTAGAGATCCAAACTGACTTTTACAGTTAAAAAAAAATAATAATCTTGCCACAGGAAAAACAGAGATCAGTTTGTGTTGGAAAGTTTGTAGCCAAGTGGTCTGACTGGTTTTCTTAAACTATTCCTTTATAACTATAAGCCAGATTCATGTTAAAAAAGAGCAGTTGCAGCTCAGAGAATTAAAAAAGTAAAAAGATAAATATATTCTATAAGCCAAAGCCATTAAATTTAACCTAGATGCTTCTGTGCATAAGGTGAGAAGGAAATCTATTCATGAATGTATAACAGAATATCACTTTTATTATGGTATCTTTGTATATTATTCGTTTTTCATCAATTTAAACTTAAAATAATCATACCTCTGCTTCTCTTCATGGACAGAATACCTGTGCGAGCATTTCACATTAGCATGCAGACTTGTCTTAATAACTATATTGGCGTGTATTAATAACTGTAGTCCATAAAGTGGTAGACAGTCATTAGCTCTGTATTTAAAACCTAGTTGTAGTCCTCTATAAAGCACTTTTTAAGCAAGACATTCAGATATGGCAATGGAGTTAAAATAGTTTCATATTATTTTAATGTGTGTTTCAAATGGACACAAGCAGCAAGATAGGGCTTTTGAAAAATAAAATTACCAGTCTTAATAGACATAAAGTAGTGGGAAAAAAGCATGTATATCTTCACAACTGTGGACTTCTTCTATGATCCATCAGATGTCTTGTTCAGGGATTCCTGAAACTTGAGTTTTGGTTCTGACTTTGTCCAAGGAATGCTATGTAACCTTGAGGTTATATTTGCTTTTGCCTTTCTATGCCTCCAACTTTGTGCTGTTGTAAAGCAAGACCTATTTTAAGGCTTTCTTTAAGTAGAAATTTTTGATAATGAAGTTGTGACTAAGATAATGGCCCTGATCTTGGTTCAAAACTCTGAATCATTTACAGTTAATAATAGCAAAAATTGTCATCTGCATAATCATATATCTCTAAACCACTGTTGATATATAATTTAAAATTTGTCTGCCACAGGTATTATAGAATTAAGAAACCATTAAATAGAATAATAAATATATTATGAAATTGGCTTAGGGGACAATTGCAGGCCTAGAGTCTAAATCACTATATCATTTTATGATTGTTAGAATAATTAAAATTATTTCATAGAACAGCCTAGGTTGAAAAGGAGCTTGAAAGATCATCTGGTCCAAACTTTTGTGGGAAAAGGGACCCTAGATAAGATTATCTAGCACCCCATCCAGTCACATTTTGAAAACTTGCAGTGATGGGGACACTACTGCATCTCTAGGGAGGTTGTTCCAGTGAATGATTGTTCTCACTGTAAGAAAATGTCTTCCTTATATCAAGATGAAACCTTTCCTGGTGCGACCTGTACCCATTGGTTCCTTGTGAAGAGACAGTATCCATCCTCTTTCTAGCTTCTGCTGCCACAGTACTGGAATACTGTGATGAGGTCCACCTGAGCATTCTATTCTCCAGGGAGAAAAGACCTAACCCCTTCAGTCTTTCCTCATAGGCCAGCTTCTCCAGCACTTTGATCATCTTTGTGGCCTCCCTCTGAACCTTTTCCAGTCTGCTTGCCTCTTTCTTGAATTGTGGGGACCAGAACTGGACACAGTACTCCAGGTGTGGCTTGACAGGTGTTGAGTGGAGCAGGATGATCATGTCTTTACCGCTGCTAGTAATGCCCCTGCAAATGCAGCCCAGGATCTGATTTGCGTTTGTGGCTGCAGTGGTGCATGGCTGACTCATGTTCAGCTTGTTATTGTCCACCAGGATTCCCAGGTCCCTTTCAGCAAGGCTACTCCCCAGCCATGCAGATCCTAGCCTGTGCTGCTCTCTTTGGTTATGTCTTCTCAGGCGCAGGACTTAGCACTTGTCTTTATTAAACTTCATACTGTTCTTGCTAGCCCGCTTTTCTAGCCTGTTCTGGTCTCTCTGTAGGATGGCTCTGCCTTCTGATGTGTTTACCTCACCACCCAGTTTAGTGTCATAAGCAATCTTGGAGAGGGCTCTCTCAGTCCCATCATCCAGATAATTTATGAAGATGTCAAACAGTGTAGGGCCCAGTATTTATGCCTGGGGGACCCCACTTGTGACAGGCTGCCAGCCTGAGTAAAAAACATCGATCACCACTCTCTGAGTGCATTCTGTTAGCCGATTTCTTATCCATCTTGCAGACCACCTGTCTAATCTGTATCTTGCCAGTTTGTCTAGTTTGTCTATTTCTGTCATATGCAGTCACACCATTGAAAGTAAGAAAATGGCTTCTTCAGTTGAGACATTAGCTGTAATACAAATACAATTTTTTCTTTTAAAATCATCAAGTATAGCTTATTTTCTTGAAAAATCTGAAAAAAAAAAAGCCCTCAATAGTTACATTCCATATTTGTTGAGATTTTAACAGTTACTTGCTTTGGGTAGCTGCCCAACACCTCATTTAGGAATTTGCACTTTAATTTCTTAATATTTCCTAGTAATTTCTTTTCATGATTCATACATTGGACAGTTAGAATTAGATGCTTGGCAATACAAAAACTAGAGAACTGAAATCATTCCACTGGTATATTTTGCAAATTTTGACAATCAGTTGTTCGGATGCTTTCTGTGCTAGCAGGTTTTTATCAGTTTGTTGCATTCAAGTTACAAAGTAGGCTGCTTGAATGCCTATCAGTTTGTTAAACTAAAATCTTGGTATGGGCTAGAGGAACACACTTTATACACAAAGCCAAGAACTTATTGCTAGTTTAATTGGATTCTTAATAGTCTAATCAAAGAATTGTTATTAGTCCAGTTACCATGACACCATCAGTTATAGTTCAGTTTATATGCAGTTAAAATTATTTATAAAGAAGCGTTTTGATATCTGTCTCTCTCTGCTGTTATGCTCAATCTCATAATGTTGGTGGCTTTGGTCAGGCAGGGGATTGCAGTATACAAGCCACCCAGGGCCTTTGCCTGCAGCAGAGTGATGTTGAGTTTTATGGCTTCTTCCTTCTCTTTCAAAGACCACTTGGAGCCATTTCCATGTGTTCTACATGAAAACATAAACATGAAAAATGAAAATATGCTCTACATCTCGGGTTTTTTTCACTGGCCTGCAATGTCTTTTTAATTTATGTGGTATGTTTTACTCGTTGGGTTTTTGTTGTTTCTAAAACTAATTTTATCTAGTTTCCAAGGTTGCATTCTTTTGATGACCAGTAGTTGACCACTGGTGTATTATTAATAGCCATGGGGCCCCAGTATCATCTATTACATTTTCAAAGCCTATGCTATCATAACATGCCTTTACTCCCTGGTGTAGTATTTTATTCTAGGGTTGTAGATGGTTCATTCTACACAAAATGACTACTTGTTTTTACTATCTACTAGTTAAAAAAGTGTGTGTGTATATATATATATCATTAAGTGTTACACCAAATTATTGTATAAAGCTAGGCAAAAGCTAAACCAAAGTAGGAAGCTAAAGCAAAGCAGATAATAGTTACCTGATCTTTAAATTATTTTTGTGGCAAACTAAAAAAATTGCCCAAGTAGGCCAAGACAAATCCTAGGTGTCCAGGTGAAATGGTCACTGATGAACCACCCCACCATTACTTAATCTAATTACTCTTGGAACTTATTTATATCTTTGCTCTCCACTCTCTTCTGTAGAGATTATTTCCACAACTTAATTACACATTGTAAAAACAGACTTGCTTTAGTTTTCATTCCACATTACTGCTTTCTGCATACTGATTAGTAAGTAATAATTGACAAGTGATCCCCAATGAATTCACTATACCATTGATTTATTTTTTATATATACAAATATTCTTTTGTTCAAATAACACACCCCCCCCGCCTGCAAAATGCATTTCAGAAGCCTATTCATACCTCTGTTTGCTTTGCCTCCTTTCTCTGTATGTTATCTTTACTGCTTTATCTATCTTGATAAAACTATACACTGTGTTCAGGATGTGGGTACACCATGCATTTATACAGCGGTACTATAATGTTTTCTGCCTTGTTTTCAATGCTTTTTCTAATAATTCTTAGCTGCTTATTTGTGTTTTAGCCACTGGCTAAACCACCTGTGGCTTGTAGAGAACACCTTTTCTATTTGATTCTTTACTAGTCCCTCCAACTCTCTAACCAGTTTCATGCCTCTTTTGGTTTTAAAAAGGTTTTATCACCAGCAGTTATGGTTCTAATAAGCAGTCTTCAGACTACTTCTGGCCATGAGGCTTTTAAAATCTCTTATTGAGAGACAGTGGTTAACTTAGTGTTATTTTGATTGACTAGCCAGGTTTATTTTTGTATGCACTATTTTCTATTTAGTGGTATAGAGTATACCCTGAGCACTTCTACATCATCAGCAACCTTTTGTCCCCTTTGCCAAGATCACTCATATACATGTTGAACATCACAGGTTCTGTACATCCCCTTGGGCAGCCCTTTCACTGGTCTAAATTCTAAGTACCATTTTCCTTTGTTTCATCACAACTGTGAATTTAAAATTACTTTATTCTTATCTCACAATGGTTTAATTTCCTTAAGAGTTTTTAGTGAAACAGCTTCTTGAAAGCTTTTTGAAAATCCAAGTATACTTCATACCTTATGTGGTGGTGTGCTCCCCCCTCGTCTCTGACTCCCCCTCCTTTGACCTCTTTCAAGTGATAACCACCTGTGGCGGTGGTAATATATGTGTCTGGTCCGTGTCTGGTCCTGAAGGATGCACCCACTGGATGTGGAGGGAGACAAATAAAAATACAATAGCCAAGGGCTATTGTGGAATGTGCCCACCTAAGTACAGTGGTCAGTATGCAAATATGAGTCAATCATCTGACCCCCATCAATAGTGAGCAGCCCAAGAGCCCTTGGAGCTCTCCTGCACAGCAGTGGGCTGCACGCCAGGATCTCCCCTTGAGCAGGGACACCTCTCAAGGTTACTCCTTGAGGCTGAGAGATTCCTTACCACGACAGATTCTCGGTAAGTGACTGACAACATGCTAACTTGGAAATCTTAGCTAAGTGACATAAAGGAGTAATTGTGCATATATAATCCTTTAGACATAAACTGTTGACCAAGTCTGGACTAGGATTGGATCCAGCCGCACCTAGGCTCCTCTCTGAGGGAATTTAGAAAGCAAGGGGATCTTTTCTGAACCTCATGACTCAACGGGAGGGTCTCCCTGACAGTTTTGTCTGACCCTGTCCTCTGTGGAGTAAATAAGAAAGTGTACCTTGCCATCGAATCTCATAAACTTGTTGCAGTTACCACTGAACTTTGTTAACTTGCTGTTTTACACCAATAAACCACATTATTTTTGCCTCCCTCTCACTCCATCCGCAACACCTTTGTACACCTGCTCTTTGAGTAATAAAATGTGAGGCAACACTCCTCTTTTCTTAGGGAAACTGTCCCCAGTATACTTTGTTTATACACATACCTCCATTCTGTTCTTTATGACATTGATCTGCCTGGTATGAAGGTCAGCCTTCCTGGGCTATCATTCCTTGATCTCTCCTAGGAGTTTTTTATCAGATTGTGTCACATTTGCTACCTCTTGGTATGGAGGCTGACTTAAATGATAAGCTGTACACTGCAGCAATTTCACATCTGAGTTCTTTTAGAGCTCTTCAGTGAATACCATCTGTTCCTGGCAGTTTGTCACTATTCCGCTTGTTCTAAATCCTCTTCTATTGACAAACCAGTTGGAGACAATTCCTCAGTCTCCCCTTCTGTAAAGAATGACTCTGTTATGGAAATCTCAGCTCCAGGCCTCATGAGGCCTTGCCTTCCTTGAATCCTTCTTTTATATTCTGGTAAGGTGATCCTTTTATATTATGATTGGCAATTAGCTTCACTGGATAAGTCTACAGTTGCAAGGAGTGCAAAAAAAAAAGTGGTGGAGGAAACCTGAGGCAAACATATTCCCTGGGCATCCTCTCCAGTGCAGCAGGGTCTCCCCAGTAATACTTCAGCTATGGTAATTATATAGGTTTTGTCAGCAGTTGCTCAAACTCCCTATTGTTGGTGTTCTTTTTTCTGTTTATAATGGTATCAGCACTGATTGGAGCACATCTTTATCAGGGCCAGTTGCATGCTGACTGTTGAACTTTGTGCATGCATTTCATCAGGAAACATAAAGTTGAACCCTAATTCACAAGCTACAACCCAAGGTAGAAAATAGGGGAAAGAAGGGGTGATTCTCATGTGAATGCCAGTTGCTTCCCCTGAGAACTAGCCTTAGGAGTAATGTTGGGATTTATGAGTTAAAGGCCATAACAATAACAGCACAAGAACCATGGCGGGAAATACTGCCCAGAAGCACTGAGAACAGTGCCACAACAGCTTGGCTGAAAGAGTAGAGACATGCAGGGTAAAGCCAAGCTACCGAGCTGCAGCCAGAAGGCCCTGAGCAGTGCAAAGGCACCAAAGGCATTGTGCCCATCAGGAGTGGGGATGGCATAGAGAAACTGCGCTCTTCATCCAAACTGCAACCTACCAATGCATGTCCAGCATTTCTGCCTCTAGGAAACACTCTGACCCCACTGTTTCCCAAAAAACCATTGGAAGTAAAAAATAATTTGACACAAGATACTGTCATTTTTTTATTTAACTTTATATAGTTAGCAGTATTTTTTATTTTTCCCATTTAGAAATTACCTTGTTTGTAAGGATGTCTTTCTACTCCTCTTAGCTTTTTACTTGTCTAATGAACATTTTTGTGTTGTATTATTTTAAAACCTTTTTTTTATTTCTGATATATATTTACTTATATTTTTAGTAGTCATCTTGTTGTATACAAATATTTTGTTTTTTCACCAAACACTTTTAATTCCCTTTTAACTCACCTTCTGTTTTTCTACATTTTCCCTTTTAGAAGTTAAAGATGCATTGCTGTCCCAGGTTTGTCTCCATTATAAGGAAGTTGAATTGGAGTGCATATAATATGAGGCAGCATATGGTGTAGTACTGAATTGTAATCAGAAAGAGAGACACAGAGTTGCAATGAGTTTCCAGCTCCCATTTGAAAGTCAGTGATAGCTGGTTGCTTCTAGACCACTCCTTTTCCCATCCCCCCACCCCAGGTTTGGGGATCACCTATCTTGTCTTTAAGCAGCACGACACACAAACAGTGAAGCATATTATAGCCTTTCCTACCTACACATAAGGATAAATCAGTTCACTCAGTTCTTGCTGACTCTTTTATAATTTAATTTACCCTAAATCACACAAAGTATTTTTAAATCCATGAGATACAGTTTCCAAAAGGAAAATTACTTTATTTGTAATCATTGGGAATGACACACTGTGCACTCAGAAAAGCTGTTCACAGGGAATAATTTTTAAAATTTTAATTATTTTTCTATAATTTTTGAAACAGAAACTAACTCATGAGGACTGAAATAGAAAAGGCCATTTCATACTTGAAAGGCTCCAAAATGTGGTACTGTCTGTTTCTGTGCCCATAAAACAGTTTAGGATAGTGCATATCTGACATACACATCTTTCTTGGAATCTCCCTTGGGTTTTCTGACATTAGAGGACACAGTGCTTGGTACACTGCTCACCAGCTAGAATTACTGCTAATAAAGAGATACCAAAGAGGTATAGTGGTATTCTTTAAATAAATTTGGTGAAAAGATAACCCAGTATGACATTTATTTTTTTTTTAAAGTGTGATAGAAAAGACAAGTAAAGGAATGGATTTTTCTCCGTTTGATGTGTTCACTGCATCATGAATTCATTTCTGCTTTACTTGTATTCTACTTGTATCAGAATGGTAAGGTAAGTAAGAAAGCAAGTAAGACCCTTAATTTCCACGAAATAGTCTGCAGACTTACTAACAAAGCAGAAGAAATGTAGTAAGCCTCCAAGGGAAGCAGTCCTCTTTCCTTCCTTCTTTTTCTTTTTCATTTAGACAATGCTGGTCTTCAGACTTGCATTTTTTTGCATTTATAGTGCAACTTTCTCCCAGTTTACCTACTGACCCTTCTCAGTGTTGTTGTTTGGCCTAGAGAAATGTGTATCATATTTTACACATAAGGTGCTCAATTGTTTCTTAGTAATGGCTCTAATTATGTCAGGCAAGATAGTAAATGAGTAGGACACCAGAACTAAAACAGGCAATAGATTCAATGATGTATTTAAATTCTTCCTTTAAAAAAAATATTTAAAGAATTCCAGTGGCAAAACCTAATATACATAATGGCTAATCACTATTGCTTTTTTATTCTTTTGCTCATTGGATGATGCAGTATGTGCCATATCTCAGTACTATTTTGCATCTTTTACTCCTGCATGTTGTCCACTGTTTCCAGTAGCAACTGAGCAAACACCAAGTCAATTAAAATTGATGGAAACTGCAAACACTATACTTATTCAAATCAAGGTGTCTCTCTTAACATTAAGTACATTTTACAAATGCAGTAACATGCAGCTAGCACAGTATCATCCGCAAGAGAAATGTAGCATTAATAAATTAATATTCTACATGGTATTTCCTAAGAGTGAGTGTTAGAGAGTAATGGAGTCTGTATTGCCTTATTCACAGTCTTTTTAGACTGTGACTCTGGTGGGAAATCTCACAAGAGAAAACTGCTAAGATTTTCAGCACTTCTAGCATTAGACTGAAATTCTGTGATAACAGATTTTCTTTCCTTTTGAATGTCATTAAAAAAGAAAAAAGCTTTTGATCAAAGCTGGGAAGGGCAGGGAAGTATGTGTGTATTGGGGGGGAATTTGTGAGTCAGTCTCTACAGTTTTCAGAAAGGCTTTGACTTAGTTTGAATTTGAAGTGGAAGTCTGAGGTGCTTTACTTTTAGGATCAAATTGCCTCATGAAATTACTTATTTAACATAAAGCAACACAATATATATAAAAAAATTTACTTGAAATATTGAAAACAAGCTCAAGAGACGTGAGCTGCAAGAGCTTCAGACCACACTGCTAGCTCTTAAACCTTTTGGAGGAGCTGCGAAGGTGGTCAGGAGAAGCAACAAGACAGGGCATAAAATCTGAGAGAGTTCATGGGCACCAAAAAGGACTTATGCACTGCCATTTGATTTCTGCTAAGCTTTTTGATCCATGCTTTTTGAAAACTAATGGCATCTGAAAGTGGACAGGCAAAACTCATATGTATTATGTTATGTTATGTGTTTATGTTATCAGGTGTGATTTCCAACAGGGAACAATGTTTTATCCAAATGAAAGATAGATAATTTTCATCTATAACCTACAGATGAGACATTTCTAGCTTCAGTGGGTACCTAGGGAAGTTATAAGCTCATAAACATTTCCTGTGCCTGGGCTGTGTACCCCTTCAATCATTATAAAAGGCTCTAATCAGGTAAATGGATACCTTAAGGTGTTACCACAGTTGAATTTCACCCTCAGAGGATGAATCTGAGCTGCATCCAGAATGGAGAGCTGTAGTACTCAAGATAAGTTAGTGAGGTTTACACCTCATTTGTGCTCTGAGATTCCTGAAAATAAATCTCTCATTACAGTTTCTCACTAGAAATCTTTTCAGGTTAAGTTTGCTTCATGGGACATAGGATATTTTACTTTTGCTCTTTCAGGATGAGTAATTCATTCTTACTGAAAAAAAAAGTCTTCTAGCTATTAAGACATAGTAACATTGCTAAACATATAGTATCTAAGAGTTGATTGTGAATTGTCCATCTCAGAACCCAAAGCATTTGAACACGTATTCTGCTACAAAACTCAAATAGTTTTTGCCATTTTTACCTTCCCACTCAGAGAACTCGGTCATAACTAAACTGCTGTAACTCTAAGATGACAAGCATTATTATTCTTCTTTAAATGCCACTGAAAAGATTCCAAGTTTGAAGAGTGCTTTAAAAAGGGAAAAAGCACATTCTTAGAAGTATGCCAACACTCTCGCGCTAAAACTTGTTAAGACACAGGCACTCGTTTTCTGGTTGAGCTCATGCATGAGTCATAGAAGAGCCCAAATCTTTTGCCTTTATACCCTTTAAACAGTTTATAAATCCTCTGAAAAGCAGAATATATTTTACTCAATGCTTTTGCTCTTATTTACTAAGAAACCTCTGCCTTGGATTTCTCTTGTCTAATGGCTGTTTGTTATTTGATTGACACTGGGGTTTATGATCAGAATTTTAAGAAAATGCTGTTGTTTTCTTCGTGTAAGCACATAAATTATGATAGTATTTTAAAAAATGTTATTATATATAAATATGGTATTAGAATAATGTTTAAGGATGAACAGTAAAAAGATCTACAAAGATCAGTTTTCTCCCTTGCATTTACAATTATAATTTACCAATTATGTATGTTATCCCACCTTTTCTTCTTCAGTTGTCATGCATAAAGTTTAAGATTATTGTACATTTTTATTTTCACTAAGGGGAAATGACAGTACCAGAAGACTGCATTTTCAAAATGTACTCCTACCAAAAAAAAAAAAAAAAAAAAAAAGGTGCTCTGAGTATACAGTAAGCTGAATGGCCAAAAGCTTTGTCTGTTGGGGTACATCTGGGATAAGTTTTCCCTGTGTTACACAGCTTTAATGTTAGACATGTATAATTTGACATATATCATTCTCCTGTAACAAGAAATCCTAATTTTTCATCAGCTGATACTTTGAAGGTTTGTATTAGAAAATAGATTTTCTTCCCGTAAAAGCACGCTATTTCAGAGCTTTGTACTGAACCAAAGTTTCCACACTGTTGCCTCCAAAACGGCCCTTTACCATGGCAACATCCCCACAGAAAGCAGTTGTGCCAAAAACACTACTCATAAATAAAATAGAGAACTACATGAACTTGGTGTCCACAAACTTTGCCACAAAAATGATGTTTCACAATATTAATGTCTGATCTATTCTCAAAAATTTAGTAGTGGCATTCTGATTTCACCTTTCTGCATTTTATATGTGACCAGGTAGCTATTTCATTCTTTTTATTGTTGATGGCCTTGCTAATTCAAGGGAGAAGGTGTAGTTGCTAGTCAAAAGATAAAATGCTGAAAGGTTAAGGCGATAAAGCACATTACTATATTTCATGGTAGAGAAAATTACTTACCTGTAATTGTCGTTCAGTGAAGAAGTGAAACATTCAAGCATGCGTTTCTTAATGGTTTTCCTTGACAGTGACCTGGTGTCTCAGTGCCAGATAAAACAAAACACTGGGCAGATTTTCTAATAGCTTTTGTCTCTCTGCTTAACCCAAGTGGCCCTTTAAAGTCTAGCTTGTGAAAGGAGTCTTGAGGGTTTGAGGGAACAGTTAGGAATAATCCAGTGATTAAGGAGAGAGGAATGTACGATTAGCGTGCAGCTTTGTCATTTATTCATTCATCTTTATAATGTTTAGTGCTTAGTTTTGCCTGGTGGTATGCTGATAAACACCTGGCCCTGAGAGCCCAGCAGCATTCTTTCTTTTTTTTTTTTTTTTTCTGTCATGCAATTCCCTGTCTGGCCATCTCATGGTCTGGAGTACAGGGATCAAAACTCAGTTCACCATTCACAGAATCATAGAATCACTTTGGTTGGAAAAGACCTCTGAGATCATCAAGTCCAACCTTTAACCTAACACTGACACCCCACCACTAAACCATGTCCCTAAGCACCTCATCTATCCTTCTTTTAAATACCTCCAGGGAGGAGGACTCTACCACCTCCCTGGGCAGCCCATTCCAGAGCCTGACAACCCTTTCAGTGAAGAAGTTTTTCCTAATGTCTAGCCTAAGCCTGCCCTGGCGCAGCTTCAAACCATTCCTCCTTGTCCTATCATCTGTTACCAGGGAGAAGAGGCCGACCCCCACCTCCCTACAGTCTCCTTTCAGGTAGTTGTAGAGGGCGATCAGGTCTCCCCTCAGCCTCC
>NW_009259175.1:687203-704615 GCF_000687185.1 Egretta garzetta | reverse complement strand
TGCTGACCCCCTTCCTTACCTCACCAAAGATCGAAAACTCTACCATTTCATGATCACTAAGGCCTAGATGACCTCCGACCACCACCTCTCCCACCAGTCCTTCTCTGTTAGTGAACAGGAGGTCAAGCAGGGCACCTCCCCTGGTAGGCTCACTTACCAGCTGTGTCAGGAAGTTATCTTCCACACACTGCAGGAACCTTCTGGACTGTTTCCTTTCTGCTGTGTTGTATTTCCAGCAGATGTCTGGGAAGTTGAAGTCCCCCACAAGAACAAGAGCTCGCGACTGAGAGACTCCTGCCAGCCGCTTGTAGAATACTTCGTCAGCATCCTCACCCTGGTCGGGTGGTCTGTAACAGACTCCCAACAGGATATCTTTTCTGTTGGCCTCCCCCCTCATCCTCACCCATAAGCATTCTGCCTCACCACAAGCGTCAAGCTCTGTACAATCAAAATACTCTCTAACATACAGTGCCACCCCGCCGACTCTCCTTCCTTGCCTGTCCTTTCTGAAGAGTTTGTAGCCATCCATTGCAGCACTCCAGTCATGGGAGGCATCCCACCACGTTTCTATGATGCAATTCAGCAAGGTTTGGGTGATCTGCAGGTGGTCCTGAAGTCAGACCTCTGTGTTTAATGTCTCCTAACAGTCTCCTGAGTTATTTTTGAATCCCTTCTGTCATCCAAGAATGGGCAGTTTAGAAATCAGGTGAGGTATGCAGTCTTTGATAACCTGTAAGTCTTGTACCTTGTAAATCTTGCAGCTGAAAGAAAGGCAGCTTGGTGTGGGGCATACAAAATACTAAGTAATCCAAAAGGCAGATTTCATTCTTTGATGCATAGCTAACACCACATTCAAGGCAAAATCATCTGTGTAGTGTGAGCATTGGGAGAGAAATGAGAGAAAGTTCTGAGTAGTTTCTGTCTTCAAGTAAATTACACAGCCTGACACATCTGCTGGCAGAACCAAGCTACTAATGGGATTTTCACCACTGTCTAGAAAAGGATACATTTATTTTATCCTGTAGTTTGCTATAACCCTTTTCCTTTAACAATCTGTGAACTACCTAAGCCCCACTCTGAGAGTAAAACTATTGCATACCTCCTTTCCTGACTCACTGGACTTGTTTATTGGAATGGGATTAGGAACAGCTAGGGTTTGCTTTCACAGCAAGTTATATTCAAATGCTCCTAGTGCTGCCTGTAAACATTATTTGTAGGCTGTCCTTTGATCTCTATCCTGTATGAACCAATTCAGCCTGTGGCCTGTAGTGACTTACTATGGAAAAGGATAAAGCAAGATTTGGGTGCATATTCTATAGCTATACATAGCTCTAGTGTTTCTAGGATTTATCATTTGACATGACAACAGAGTTTGTCTTGCAGGTGGGGAAACCTGTAAGACTGGATAAATTTTCAGTCTCATGTAATAAACACTGTAAAACACTATAATGTTTAATTTAGTCAAGAATTCTTCAGCATACAAATGCAGGAGAACTGCCTCTTTCAGGGTGATGGGCATTGGCTCTTAAAGGCAGGCAAGTAAGTAGTTGCACTATGGGAGGTGAACAGCTGCTGAGAGGGCCAGGTTTGCCAGTGACACAGATCAGTCACTGTTGTGAATCACATTCAAAAAATCTAAAATTATAGATGGCCTAAACATTAAAAAAATATGTTTTCTAGATTAATTTATTACCAGACAAATGGAATAAGTAGAACGTCACAGGTCATCCTTCTCTGTGGTTAAAAGCAAAACAGTTGTTTATACTATTTATAATGTTTATCTTAAAATTGTCTATGCAGCCTGTCATGATGTCCAGTACCAAATGGGAAGCGCCAAGCAAATACCCTGTGTAGATGGTTTTTACACTCTAGATATGCATTTTCTAATCATTTCTTAATCATAGTGGTTAACACAGGAGAGTGTAATTATTATTGGCGGCACAGATTGCTTTTAACAAAATTACATCCCTCCTTATTATCATATTACCATAGTTACATTATTATTACAGAATAACCTTTACTTAATTACTAACCAAAAACAATTATGGCAAATGATTTGAACATTCTAATTTAGCGAAAATATCTTACTTCCTTTTATGAACAACAAAATGTCATCATAGCCAGGTAATAGTATAACTCACATATATCAGTGTATACTTAATGTAGTTCATACAAATTCTTTAGATCAGAATGTTCCTTTTGTGTTCCTGCAAAACTAAATGACCACAGTAAGAGAAAACCTGATTCTCTTGACTGGCTGTTAAATCTCCACTTTATGTCATGCTGTAATGATGGGTACAGCAATGCATAATACTTAGTATGTGCTAAGTATGAGCTTGGTATGTAGCTTTGGCTGAGTTTTTCTTAAGACAGGCTACGGACTGAAAATATTCTCTGGTTCTGGAGATGCACAAAGTTTGGAGGTGTTTAGCATCAGGACTTTTCATATGGGATTTATCTCTAATGGTTGCACATTGCTATTTAATATGTGGAAAAAAAATTCCCAATTTCAGTGCTGTTCTGATAAAAGTAATTTCAACAGTACTTATAAATTTTGCCTATAGAAAAGAAAAATAGCTTATTGTATGCTACATTGTATTATTTCAGTTTATCCAATTGTGGAGACATCTCCTGAGAATAGAACAGGATATAGTCAGGCAGGATTAGATCAATATACAATAGCTATGCATATACAAGAAGAAATTGTTCCAAAAATTCTAAATGCTGAACAGGAAGTAGATAAGAAAAACCTGTCTTAAGTGTGGGGTTAAGGGAAAAGTTTAGAGAAAGCTAGGAAACCAGTTACTAAAATAACTATATGTAAAGAAAGGCTGAAAAAGCAATGGTGGATACCATGTACATGTTCACAAACTGCACACTTGCAGGTTTTCACGCTTGCTTTACAGTACTCAGTCCCAGGGAGCAAGAGGGAATGGATTCAGGGAACAATAGTAACAATCCTGCTAAAGCCACAGAGGCTTAGGAGAGAAAATGTCTTCTATTGTGCAATGGAAATAAAGAGACATTTAAGCAGAGCCTAGCCCAAAAGTGGGGAAGTTCCTAAAGTATAAATGCAACTGTTGTGTAGTTTGTGATAGAAGTAAAGAAATGTTACAGGTCATTTTATATGAGCTGCAAGCTCTAAACCAGTAGTAAACAGAATAAAGATTGCTGTTAAACCTATTTTGAGGCTGCGCTGCTATGGTTCTAAATCCCTTCTGAGTACTCAGCAAGTCATAGAAATGAAAGCTAACACGACTGAACTGTGCATACACAGCTTGGCAGGCAGGTCCCCACAATAACAGTTCTACTGCATGGAAGCAAACCATCTTTGCATCACTTGCATGGTTTTTCTTGGTGTGCTCATGATATATGAGATGTGCTGCGTGTGCTTGCATAGAAATCAAGTGTGCAATTCAGTTATTTGAACCTGTTCTGGCAGCAATTTGTAAATCTGAAGTAGGTAGTGCTTGGTAGATCTCCCACCAAAGTCAGTGAGATTGGCAGTTTCTCATGAAGAAGGGAGGATCATTTACTTTTTAGTTTTCATGAGGGGAGGTATGTAAAAAAAAGCAACATTTCTAATCTGCAATAATTACTGTGAAGTATTTAAACAGTCTTTCGTTGCAGCTGTCTAATTGACAGGCAGTCTGAATATAGAATGATTGACATTCTTTAAGGTAAACATGCAGACTTATTATGCAAAAGGAAGCACTGCCTTGAGATAGTGATACAACATCCAGCACTGTTGCTGTGTTGTATGTTGTCATCCACAGCCTTACAAGTAATTTGACAGAAAACAAGGACTTCTCTAAATATGAACATGTAAGACGTCCTTGTAGGCAGTGATGACTTTCTTCTCTGAAGGATGTCTTCTTAGACTTTTATTTTATTGCCATAATTAATATGGGCAAAGATATGAAATAAATTAAGAAAATGCACAGGGAAATCTGGTTGGAGAGAAACAAGAAAGGGCACACCAGTTTTGAAAGATATTTCATCCAACTTTTAGTCAGGGAAAATAATTCTTAAAATGATTACATGGTTTGCCACAGAGAAACTAAGTTTTGCTGCTTTATTTTTGCCTTTAGTTTTCATTACATCATTAGTTACCTATTTCGATACGAGATATCCTCCCCCTTACCCTTAATTCAGCATATCACAGGTCTATGTATGTACATGTACAATTTGATTTATTGTTACTACCTGGAGAATATTTGTGTTGAAAAGAATGCTTCAAGAAAAGACATCTAGAAATGTCCAAGCTCCATGAGTAGTTTAATTTTGAAGGAGAGCATCATTCAGAGCCAGATTGCAAAGTTAATTTTGATCCTTAAGCATGTTTTGGTTTATGCCACTTAAAGCAAACAGCCGAAAAAAAAAAAAAAATTTCTACCTCTGCTGCCATGTAACCTAATGAACAGATATGACATTTCATTCCTCCAAAGGTGCGTAAGGGCCATTCTGCTTTTTCCAAGACTATCAGAAACACCTTTGAAGTGATCAGCTCTACTGACCATAGTACTAAGGCCCCTTCAGAATAACTGAGTCGTGAGATTTCATACTAAGCTGCAGACCTGTTCTTGAAGGCATGGACCTAGTACCTCTTAAATGCCTCTACAGGTTTTTCCAGTACAGTTTTCTTGAACATCACATAGACAAGGAAGGTCCTGAGATTAAATTAGCTCTGTGGACATTATAGGAAGAGAAAATATTTGATTGTTAAGTGTGAAAAGAAGTCTTTTAGCCTTAATATGGTCATCCTGCAGCTGCATTTAAGGCAACTATATACAATGTCTATTAGTCCATTTCTAATTATAACTGTCATTGCATCCTACTTATGCTTATGACCACTGTGTGTTTCATCAGATTATTCACTGGTTTCTCCTTAAAGATGTTTAATTTTCTTCCCACAGTGTTTTCAGCCACTAAGAAGCTATTGGTGTATATAAGAAGACAAAATTAATCATTTCCATATAGTTTTCCTTGCCATTGTTGATACCTAATTTTATCATTGTACTGGCCCATTTTATTAATTCTTTGCAATCTTAGAGACTGCAGCATTCAACATAAAAATAACTCCTCATGAACAGCCTCTTTTCCAGCTTTCTTTATTCACTACTTCTTTTAAGACACTGTTTAAATATATTTAACAGTCATGACCCCCCAAATCACTCTACTACTAAATTATTTTCTTTTCGAGAGTTACTCATTAGAAGCCTTGAGGAACTGTTCTCGAAGCAGGATAGTCTTTACTCTGAGAGAAAGCAGCATATTCTTTTCTTGTTTATTCCCTTTTTTAAAGTTCCTAGGCTTTAATTTTATTCATTATAACAGTTTGCAGTATTAATCAGCCAGTGATTTTTCAGACCCTCATATTTTGGTTAGGATCTTCTATTAAAGGCTTTAAAAATGTCTGAATAAATTGTAGCTACCTAGTTTACCTTAGACCTTTTATTCTTAAATCTTTAATTACTTACACAGAAGAACTACTGAAGCCAGAACTGAGAATTTGTTTGGTTTTTTTCTTGTTTTTTTTTTTGTTTTTTTTCATGTGGGCTAGACATCCACACAATTGTCTTATTTTACCTAGTGGCAATGAAACTATGTTTTTTAAACATGAATAATTGCCTGATTACTAGCCAGGAAAGTCCTTTTTATATCTAAACAAGCATTGCACATAGTGGAATTGGAACAATAGCTGAATACTGATTATGGCTATTCCTGAACTTTCCCACAATTTTGATACCTGGAAATAAAAGCATAGTTCTTCTAGGCTCACTAAAGCTATAATAATGTTAGTGTACCTTTTAAAATACTCAGTTTCCTTCCTTAGCATAATTTAAAAGCATTGTTCTAGGTGAGTAAATACCACGTGATTAAAATAGTAGACCTACTTTAACATGTATGTATTTTACATTTCTTGTATATTTCATCTAAAATGCCACTTCCTCGGTGCTTTAAGTGATATTACATAGGTATTGCATTAAAGCATATGAGAGTTTAAGGAAATACATTATTTGCAGTTTACATGTTAAATAGAGCTACTCCTGGTGCCTAATGGAAAGTCAGTGGAAATTTATTTAAATTCTTACCCTGATATTCCAAGCTGTACACAGTCAAAAACAAGCTGTAGCCATGGACTTCCTTGTATCTCATTCTTGACTTTTTCACAATTAATGAACAAGCAATACACATTAGACTATTAATGAACTTCCTTTACATAATTCACAGTTCTTGCAAAGTTAACACTTAAGGTAAATTGCAAGTGCACATGTTAATGACAGCCAAGGTCTAAAAATGCAAAGATTAATTGTATCTAAATGAGAGAGCAAAGATAAACAGAACATTTGGGCCACTATCATTTGCTTATGTCATTGAATTTTTAGCCCTAAGTAAGTGTTTAGAATTGGAAGGGTAATCTGCTGGCGAGATACGCACTAGATACAAGAAGGCTATTGTGTCGTATACTCGCTGTAATATATAGCCATAAAATTCAAGGCATTAGTATATGTTAATTCCTTAGGAATAGTCAAAAGCTTTTCCACAAGCCTTAATTTCTTTAAAGGAAGAAATTTGTGGTGTCTGAAATGTGTTTCATCCTGATGTCTTCCTACCTTTCTCTGAGTCAATTTGGTTAAAGAATTGACATCACCAGGTAGACTTTTTTAAAAATTCTGCTTATGTCTCTGATCAGAACTCATTCCTCCTCTTCCCCAAACTCTCTAATCTGACTTTTTCCTGGGAATAATCTAATTTGTTCAAAGAATAAGTATTTGACTAACACCAGCCTTATTTGCTGATGTCCTTAATGTGTTCTGAAATGAAGAAGCCTTATATTAGGTCACTGAGGATTCTTAATTCCAGGCCTCATAAGTATTATAGGAGATGCACTGTTCTTTTATAGGTGGTGCGCCACTTGCTCACTCCCCTTCCCAGTTGGATGGGGGAGAGAATTGGAAGCCTAAAAGTGAGAAAACTTATGGGTTGAGGTAAAGACAGCATAATATTTTTTTTTAAAAAAAAAAGTAAAAAAAAACAAAATAAAAAACAATAAAGAGGAAAGAAACAAACCCAAGAAAATGAAGTGATGCAAAACCCCTCTGACTGCTCACCACCAACTAACTGAAGCCCAGTCAGTCCCCAAGCCATGGCAGCCCCGAGCAGCCTCTCTTGTCCCCACAGTTTTATTGCTGATCACGCCATCATATGGTGTGGCATGTCCCTTTGGTCAGTTGGGGTCAGCTGCCCCAGCTGTGTCCCCTCCCAGCCTCCTTGCTGGTGGGATGGGGTGAGAGGGAGGAAAGGCCTTGACTCTGTGTAAGCACGGCTCAGCAGTAACTAACACATCCCTGTTTTATCAACAGTGTTTTCAGCACAAATCCAAAACACAGCCCCATACAAGATACTATAAAGAAAATTAACTCAACCCCTGCCAAAACCAGTGCAAATGGAGAAAAATAAAAGCAATAGATAAAGTGCCAAATTCTAGCCTAATTTCTATTGGTATGTAAATGGGAACAACTATTGTAGTAACAGTACAGAAAATCATCTTTCAAGTTGTTTGGTTCATTTATTCAACTATTTTATTTCCTTTATTTCCTTTTATTTCCTTTGATTTTAATAAATAAAAATTGAAAAGTATTGTGATGAAGGAGTTATTATCCAACTACTGTGAATGAATATAGGCAGACGGGTTAGAAAAAATGGAATATGAAGATCTGTGTTTAATATTACTGGGTTTGATTTATGTAGGAGAATGTATTTTTAACTGACCACTTTTTTCTCAACTCCTTGAAGACATTTTTAATGCTTCTTTGACTATATAAAAAATTGAGACAGAAATCCAATATCTATGCCACAGACCAAGGAATTAAGAGGTTTTCAGATATGTCTTTTTAACTTCACAGTATGACTTTTTAATGGGAAAATTGTGATAAATAAAAAAATATTTGTATATGCTAATTTAAAGAGCTCCTTAAGATAAATATTATTAAATGTGCTTTTTAGCTGAAATTTCCCTTTAGGTTACCAGATAATGTATTTTTTTCAAAGAAAAAAAGAGCAAAGAACCATTAGAAAATAAAAGAAGCAGAGACAGGAGGGAAATTTCTATTTAACGGGCAGAGGAGACATTGGTCAATAAGTACTAGCACATGCAAAACCACGTACTTTATGTTATATGAATTCCATAACAAAGGCATAGTAACTAAGTGTTATTGCAATAGTCCACTGCTTTGTTGCTGCTTCTGGGAGTACAATAATAATGAAAACAAGTAGATTCCTTTTTCTGTAAAGAGCCTTGATAATCTCTCTCATGGTAGACAGTTAAATGTTCATTTTGAATTCTGTAAGTCAAATTCTTCTCAAGCAAATGGCTGAGTTGCTGCTCGATAACATTACAAACACCTGAAAGAGCTTTTCAGTTTAAATATCTAAAATTATTTTACTCCCTGGGACATTAAATATTTGAGGCTTAAAAGCACTAAAGTTTATTTGGATCATTTGTTAAAGAAGAGCACTCTTCTTCAGAGAATCTGGAAACTGCCCAAGGCAAGACTGTATGATCAGTTTTGCGGTGTTTGTTATCACCATGGAATTGCTTTAGCTGAGTGTTTCACAAAGACTAAAGCTGGTAAAGCTAACAGTGAATGAAGTGACTGCAAAGTTAATGCTGCAAGAATGACCTGCTACTTAAGCATTAGATTTGATGGAACAACTTTGAGATACTTTAATTGCTAAATAAGTAAGCTCTGTGTCTTGTGTAACATACAGGGTTTTAACAGTTAAGCTTTGCAAAAGGCATAAACACACTTGTGACAAGATATTTTAAGACTGTGTGATGGCATAAATGATATAGTGCATGGGACAAACTTGCAAGGTAAAGCTCACATAAATGGTAGCTGTATTGCAATTGTTAGACTTAGTACAAAGCATAGTATTGGTAACTGGAAAAAGCTGTTTAAAACAACATAAACCACTAAGGTTGAAGTAATGGTTCTTTGAAGTTTAACTTGACTCCAGGAGAATAAATGAAGTTATTAGACATCACTGTGATTAACAGTGACAAACTAAAATAAATCTGAACTTCCCAAATGGTTTATGTATTCATATGTGTCAATAACTTATTATGCAAACCTATTCAAAGAACAGCCAAAGAGCATAAGATAGCGTACAAAATTATGAAACTTATTCCTGACATCTATGTTTAGCTTTTTGATGCAGATCTGAAAGATCTCAGCATTCATACCATCAGGGGATACCAGGAAAAAGGAAGCACAGGTAACAGTATAGCTGTTACTGAGACTTTATCATCAGAATCATAGAAACATAGAATCATAGAGTCATAGAATGTTTTGGGTTGGAAGGGACCCCTAGAGGTCATCTAGTCCAACCCCCCTGCAGGAGCAGGGACACCGCTAACTAGATCAGGTTGCTCGGAGCCCCATCCAACCTGGCCTTGAATGTTCCCAGGGATGGGGCCTCCACTACCTCTCTGGGCAACCTGTTCCAGTGTTTCACCAACCCTCATTGTAAAGAATTCCTTCCTTATATCCAGTCTAAACCTACCCTGGTTTAGTTTAAAACCATTATCCCTTGTCCTGTCACAGCTGGCCCTACTAAAAAGATTTTCCCCATCTTTCCTCTAGGCCCCTTTAGGTATTGAAAGGCCATAATCAGGTCTCCCCGCAGCCTTCTCTTCTTCAGGATGAACAAGCCCAACTCCCTCAGGTTATAAAATAATATGATGTTGATTTTGTAGATGCTGAAACAGCTATATTCTGTCTCTTCTGTGTGCTATGTCATCTGCTAGAGTTATAATTCTTGGGGGAAAAAAAAAGTATTATTCTCTTCCCAAAATCAGAACTGAAGATGCTATCAAAGACAGATTTCATAACCTTTAAGAGGGAAAAATGGATCATCATAGATAAGAATTCTGGAAAGGAATGTCTTTGCAGCGTAGTTTAGACATAAATTTAAGTTCTAATTCTGTTAGACTGAATAAAAGAAATTCACAAAAGTCCTTACTGTCCTTGTTCAAGAAATGTCCTCTCAGAGAACTTGCTAATTCAGAAGATTAGTCAGAGACTAACAGGAGGAAATACTGCTCAGATTTCTGAATTCTGACAAGTGAAGTCGGGTGACTCACTGTTGCAGCCTCAGCTGATAGTTTTCTTTTCCTGTTCTATTTTGTGACACTTTCCACTCAAAATTATGCTATAAAAAGAATTTTTATTTTTCCTCTAGAAATTTCCTGGTAGTTCCAACAAAATTTGGAAGAGCTGTCTTGGTTTATTTCATGAGATAATAATGTGCTATTAAATCCCTGTAGATTAATACTCCTAGGCAGTGTGCTTATTGTTTACAAATTATTTTCTTTAAAAATCATCAGAAGGTTTCCTATAAATTCTTCACCACACCTACAATATCAAGAAAGGCTTTTTTGCATTGTACATGGAGGACCATCGTTTTGATGATATATGACTTCAAGTGTCACTGCCTTTATGATGAATAACACTAGGCAACATTGCTCGAGTGATGGATAACACAAAAAGCCATTGCTCTGATGATGTATTCTAGTAAGGGGACAATCCTGATGTAAAATACATAATAAGAGCAAGTTGCTTGGAGTTATCTATCATCACAGCAATAATCGTCAATGCTACATACCCTATTGGTAGCATTGGTCTGACAGTACTTAGTAAGAAATAGAATCTCTTTACAGATGTGGCATGGATCACATTTATTGCATAAAATAAGGATGAAATGAGAAAAGTTAATCCCTGTTTCTTTTGTTCTGGTTTTGAAAGCAAATCTCTCTTGAGACAATAGAGATGGAAAAATTAGATATCATTCATTAATAACAGCTGTCTGTGTCTCCAAAGTTAAGCACTGTCTGGAATATGCAAATAAATCATGCTTTCTGTAGACAAAATGATGCTTCTGACACTGCTTGTCTAATTCCAGAATGTATTTCATTGTGACGGGTTTTTTTAGCCAGTGACTTTGTAGACCGGGGGGCTACTGCCATACAGTAGTAGTGGCATAGTAGACTTACAGCTTCAGCCGTGGGACTTCATTAGATTATAAAGAAGCATTTAGTCTTTATATGGAATTTTTCAATGAATGTTTGCAATAATATGTTTAAGGTTATTATACAAATCAAAATGTGAAACTCGGGATGGAGGTGCTTACATTACAGCATTGCTATTAACAGGCAGACTAAACTAAGATGTGAGCAGGCAGGAACTACATTTGCATAATGATATGGTGATAATGAAAAGGACAGATGTAAAGTCATAGCTCATGACTCAAGTGATAGTCATGAAAATTGGCTTCTTGATGCTGTATTCACATTTGAGAAAGAATGAGGAACTTAGTTGAGAATTACCCTATTAATCTTGGTCACTGGGATATCCATGTTATGTTAGATGGGGTGCTTTATTGATTTTTGTAATAGCTAATTCAGAACTATTATATGGTGTAACATGGTGGCAAAAACTGCTGATCATGAAGAAGTGTGACAGAAAAAATCTGATTTTAATGACTTGCTGTCCCATTATGCCTTGCAGATTAAGCTTTTTTACACCCAAATGCAATCATTTCCAGTTCTTAAATGAGACCAAGTATTTTCAGTCTAATCTGATGCTAAGACCTCAAAATAAACAGTAAATTGATTTTATACCAAGTAAAATATACTTATTCAAATAATACCTGTCAAGTGTGGTTTCTAATCTCCAAAGATTATCTTTCAAAGAACAGGTCAAGAAACCAACATATTTTTTCTCTTACGCACCCCAGCACGTTCTGTAAAAAGGGTTTTCATGCTCATTTGTTTCCAAGTACCTTTGAGATGGATACAACCAATATTTCCAATTCAGATTATTTCTGTGAGTACTAAATCCAAGACAGCTCTTCCATTGACTTCAGTAGATAAGGTGATAAGGTCCCAAAAGACTTGTGCAAATACAGTACTGTAAAAATACCAAGAAAGACCTATGATGAAGGAGTCAGTAATTTATGGCTGATGAGGCTGATTGTGGACCATAGTTTTGGAACAAATATTAATAGTTCCATATGTCTTACTATGTAATTCGTGCTATAAAATCTAGAAACCCCCACAGAAATCATCAGGTAATTTCAGTCAGGTGATTTCAGTGTCAGAAATGCTGAGAAAATAATAGAAGTTTTGGAGAAAAATGGATTAATATAGAGGTTGATAGGATTGGCTTGTGTAGAAAAGTAAGTTTTTTTCTTCCTGAGAAAAGATTAATGAATGAGAAGAACTGGAAGGATAGAGGACAAAGAAGTGTGGCACCTGGGATCTAAACTACAGCAATGAGTGGAATTAAGGTAAAGCTTCTTAAGACTGACAGCCAGGTGCTAAAATGCTACTGCTACTAACCCATACACAACCAGAGAGGCACAGTTAATTTAAGAAAAACAAACAATGCAGGATGTTTTATGTTCACAAATCATCTTTTCTATCATCACAGCCACTGACCAATGCTGCTTAGTAAGCTTGGTTATTTAAAAAAAAATGAAGTTTATGGCATAAGGCATCACTTTCCTTAGCAAGAGCTTCCTGTATTCTAGGACTTGGTGCAGTGAAATAGCAGAAATTTTCTGAGGCAGAAATAGCTTCTAGAGCACATTAATGCAGTAAAGAAGATAGAGATGGGGATGAGTACTTTGTATGTATTGCCAGATGTAACGGTCATTTTATCAGGCCATGAGATTACAAAGTGCTTTCTGTTGCTGGGACAAGTTGTAGCTCTTGAAACTGCCAATGGGCAACAAGATTGATCTAATGGGTCCTTTAAAGATCATCTAAAGGGTGATCTGAAGTACTTTCTTTCATGCCATCATGTAAAGACACAGATTAAAAAGATTTTGGAAAGTTGTTCTTCTGCCTTGAATTATGCAAAATTAATTGAAGCAGGGAGTTTCAAATCTCTCTGAGGTGAAATGATGTCACCAAAAGGATTCTGAAATCCTGGAATACTCACTGCTTGGCCTGAGCCTCATAACATCATAAACAGTTGCAATTACTTCTGCTCAGCCTGTATATGCCCCAAGTAACCCAAGACTGGGTATTTTAACTTTGTGGCATGACCTAGAATGAAATCTTAGTAGCAACTACATCAAATTGGTTAAAAGTAATTTGTAACATGTTCATAAATTTTTACTGCATCCAAATTATTTATGGGTGGATTTAATACAATTTACGAGCTAAAATAAATTACACCAAAGAAGCTTTTCTTAAAAAAAACCCAAACATATTTCTCTCATTAAGTGTTTATCTTGTAATGTCACTTTTTTGATTGCACTTTTACCTATAATAGGCCTTTAAACATTAAAAACATCACATTCATCTAAGCATAATATTCCAGTGATTACACTGCAGCACTATTAATTTATGTTATTTAAGAATTAAATTTCTTTAAGTGGAATTTAAAAAAATGGCATTATTAATAGATTAAAAAGTACTATGTTCCAGCTACTGTGGCTTATCAGAAAAAGGTGGACTACCAGATTTTAAGTAATCATAGGATTTTGGTTGCTTTTCTTAGGGCAGTGTTTATGAACTTCAATTAAAAATAAGAAAGTAAAATGTGTTAGATCTTCTGCAAGGAATATTTATGCTGTAAGTAATTTTTGTAAGTTTATTTTATTATTTGTATGTCTTCTTTTACAAACTTCTTACATTTGCATTCTTTCATTTGTTATTGTAAATAAGTGTTTTAAAGAAGTGAATACAGCCAAGTGTACCTAGTAAGTCTGTCCATAACAACTTGAGAAATTAAACTCTTTTTTATTCTAGTGGTTGGTAACCAAGGTTTTATGCAATATTTGACATTTCTTATAGACATTAAAGAACACCTTATGAAAGAATGTTGGGAGAAAAATTTTATTCCAGTGCAGACATCTCCATCTGCTCAGGGCTCAGTAAACAATCTATCCAGCCAGGTATGAATTATAGCAAAAGCTGATACACTGAAGGTGAATTACTACCCCTGTTAATATCTTTTGACCAATGCAAGAGTATGAAAATACATTAGGCTCAAATGTTGTTTAAAAAGTGACTGCTCTACATCAGGTTGATATTTAACTTTTTTTTATGACTTCAAGTAATCCACCTAGATATTGAGAACCTTACTTTGATCTCAGGTATATTGTCACATGCATTTACATAACCACAAATACATAATAACTATTGGTTTAATCTGCAACATCAGGATCTTACTGCCTACCAACCTCTTACAGGCTGCTTTCTAAAAGTAAGGTGGAGATCTGTGAATGCTTCTTATCAGCCCTTCCAAGTGGAAAACATCAGGAAAGCTTTGTATAATGAAGATATTTTAGACTTGTATTTTGTTTGGTCATATTTAAAGAATTTTTCCATCTATAAAAGTGGACACAATATTTCTGACTTTGAAATCTCTGGGTACAAAATTTCCATATAGAAGTTTTTCATTACCATTGAAAATTATTCCTCAAATATCTAGCTGTTGTATCTTGGCAATGGCTCCTTAAGAAGTCTTTGTGTTAGCCTGATTTAGACAGAGAAATATGAGAAAGCTTATTTTTAGTAAAATTATTTTTTAAATTATTTGTATATTTTATTTTTCCCAGTTTAATTAAAACTTCTAGTACCTTACAAGACACCTAAACTATAGTTTCAAGATTTCTGGGTTTACATTTTCTATTTCATTCTCAATAGAGAAAAAAAGGTTTAATGTTATTTGTATTTAGTATAATGAGTTACATAGTATTACTTAGGATAATGAGTCACTTAGTATAATGAGTTACATAAAGTATGTGCTTACATGTTTAAGCTTAGCCTCTGTTTCTCATTTAACAAAGACTACTACTATATTGTCGCCTGTCCATTCTGAGAAATATTAGGCTTCCTACTTAATCACTGGTTAAAGGCTTGTATGCACAAACATGGATGATTAATTGAGCACCCAGCAATTACTGGGTGGGTAATACGAAGATGATTTGTGAAAGTTGGAATCGTCTGTCCTTGTTGTTGTGTGGTCTGCATAGCTCTTACTGACATTTGGAGGCTTGGGAAGTTGTCTGATTTTGTGTGGATGGCCTTGTCACTTACAGTGAGCTTACATCAAACTGCTGGAATTGATGCTGTTAAGCTTTCCTTCAAAACGCATTAAGCATTATTGTCACTCACATATATTGTCTCATCAAAACAAACACTAAATGAATTCTAAATGCCTTCAGGACTGAGACCTGATGTCTCACAAAAGAGGACATTGACATTTCTTGATGCCATCTCACTAAAATAAAACAGCTGACCTTGAGGAGAATGGCAAGGAGACAAGATTAATTCTCTTCTACTTTTTACCCAGTCCATTTGAAATTAGATCTTCTTTGCAGATTGCAGGCACTATTCCAATTATCTGTTGAAGGGGGTTTTTTTATGTTTGATGATAGTCCTGATCTGACCTTTTTATTTTTTTTTTTGTCACGCTGGGTGAAATGTTGTGCCATTCACCCAATCCAGCACATTTAAGTTGTATGTTACTTATTTAGCTGATGATGATTGCTGATCTTCCAAGCCCATTTATTTTAGGACTGACCTTTAGTTTTACCACCATTTACTCAGAAGAAACTTTGTTTGACTGCTGTCAAGTAAAAGCAGAAACTCCTCTACTGAAAACCTAAAAAAATATGATAAATGAGATGATAGATGATGGAATGTACTAATTTCCTAGTGGCAGTAATGGACATTGGGTTATAGGATGGAAAAGGATCTTTTGGGTTATGTACTTCACTTTTTGGTTGACTAAGATACAGTCTGTTTCTGAAGGACTGTACCCCATGGAAAGGACCCATGCTGGAGCAGTTCATGAAGAACTACAGCCCATGGTGAGGACCCATGTTGGAGTAGGTCATGAAGGACTGTCTACTGTGGGAGGGACCCACGCTGGAGCAGGGGAAAAGCGTAAGGAAGAAGGAGCAGCAGAGACTCAGCGTAATGGACCAACCACTACCCACATTCTCCGTCCCCTTGCATCGCTCAGCGTAGGTAGAAGAGCTAGAAGTGATGAGTCTGGGAAGAAGTTTGGGGGGGTGCAGGTGGTGGAAGATGTTTGATTGGCAATAAATTAAATTAATTTTCCCAAACTGTGTCTGTTTTGCCCATGACAGTAGCTGGTGAGTGATCTCTCTGACCAATAAGCTTTTTCATCATGATTCCTCCTCTTGTCCCGCTGAGAAAGGGCAGGCTTAGTGGGCAACTGGAGGCCAGCCAAGATCAAGCCTCCACATGAAGGTAGTGCTTGTTTGTCTTTTGGTTTTACCTCAATGTCTTTATAAACAGCAAACATATCCCTCTCCGCATTTTTTCTGTAAACTAAACTAATAAGGCTTTTCTAGCATTCCGTCTTCAAAAAGACTGTTCATAAGCCTGCCTTTCCCATTCAGATCGCTCCAACTGAAATTCCTAGGTGAATATGACTGTGCCATGCAGTTTTACTCTAGCGGCACTGGTACTTCCATTTCCTCACTAGAAACCTCTCTCCTGATGCAGTCCCAAGGTTGGCAGTATCTTGTCTACTGTGTTTTGGCCTCAAGCAAATTCTTATAACCATGTTATGGCCTTCTGGATGTTTGTAGCAATAATACATACAAATCCTTGAAGGACAACTTTCTACAGAAATACACTTGAAAAAGACAGCATTGATTCAGAAAACAATTTATTTGCCTTGCCATTTTCTGTATTCCTTCTGCTGTTATTCAAACTTCATGTTTGAATTAGCCCTTTCTCTTTCCCACTTGCCACATGCTTCAGAGAAAAGGGAGTTCTCTGTTATAATACGTTAAGAAAAAAAAGTGTGTGGATTCATGAATATAGCATTATTACTTTTTGTAGGTTTAGGAATTGATCTGATCAGCTCCTGAATCCTTAGCTCCAGTTGACTTCAGGAACTCAGTGAGGGCTGTATTTCTACTTTTCTGTGGTTTTTGGCTCTCAGTTCTGTGGTGTACTTGGCTCTTCCATCAAGAGAGGCCATGAGCTAGAGGACAATTTATGTTTAAACAAAACCATCATTGATAGTAAGCATGTGGCCAAGAAAAAAAAAAAAAAACCAAACCCAAAGCAAATGCAATATATATGAACTAGAATAGAAATCAGTATCGAAGGAACTCTGTCTAGATAAAAGCTGATGAGCTGTGAAGACAAATCATTTAATTTGTTTCTATTTTTAGGAATATATTGCAAACACAGTGACTAGAAAAAAGATCCTCTATGCAGAGAAATGACAAATAAACAAGAGATCCACACTTTACTTTTGAATCTAAAGGAAACTCCCTGCTGCAGAAATACTGATTGTTCTAAGGATTATTTAAATTTATATGCCAATACTTGGATATAATTTATAA
>NW_009259175.1:685198-686907 GCF_000687185.1 Egretta garzetta | reverse complement strand
TAAGTTAAATTACAATATTATAAATATAAAAATAATTTAAAAATAATGTAAATCTTCTCCTAGTGCTCATATGCATCGCACGTCTAAGAATCAGGAATAATCGTTCCTCTGATATTTAAATTTATGTACTCTTTCAGGGACTTTGAATCTTATTTTGGGATTAAAAGATTTAACTACATACAACTAATATTTGGATTTGCTGGCTGGAAATGGATGTTGCTGTTGAAGCTATTTCCAGCTGTAAGTATTTTAAAATCAGGATATGCAATGAAGTAAATTTTGTATTTATGAAATCACATGAGGTTTAAGCTATTTAACTGCTAATATTTTCTTTTTCTATTTCTTACAGTATGAAGTGCAGATGGACACTTGGCCTGTTCTTTTTCATAAATTTAAGCAATGATTCAACACAAATTAAGCAGTATGCATGTTTATTAAACTTTGTATCTCTCTGGAACTCTGTGGTTTGAACAGGTTGCATGCTTCAAGCAAAATTATTGAGAAATCCAACCATTAATTTCTTCTTTCGGCATCTGCACACTCAGCACTGGCAATGCACATATACATCGTGAATAAATATGTAATTCCACCACCACATTATAAGCTTATCTACTTGAATGAAACTGAAGTGAATGAAGGGTGATTGAGGACATAATTTTAATGCATCAGCCAAGATAAACAGTAAACTGAAACTGCATCTGTGTTATGGCACTGGGCTGAATGCCATAATACGATTTATGCACCTGCTGAGCAGTTGGAAAACTATTTCCATATTAGAGGGAGAAATGCATTCTAGCTTCAAGGGTTCAGACAAGTCTGGACCATCAAAACCTCAGTGATTTACCTGCCTTGTGCCACACTGTACACAGGTGTGACACCGTGAACCTTCCCTGACGTGCTGGGTCTGGGCAGGATGAGCTGCAGAAGGTCAGAGGGCTCAGACAGCCAGGGAGTTAGATGGAGGAGCTTTGACATCTGCTCTAGCCTGAAGGAAGGAAAGTCTCTGTGGAGAAATAAAATTAGCTCTACACCTATGGCTTAGAGGAGGTAGCTGAGTTCTGTCCCCTGGGACTCTAATAATTCCCCTCCATATAGCCCAATTTAATTCAGGTTTGAAAAAGGGGGACACATTGCTTTCTGGATGATTTTGATGGGACATGTGTGTAAGTGGGACCTATATATAGAAATGAAGGCGGCGCTATATGGACAGAGTCAATTTTAGTTCTCAGTGTTGGAGTATATAAGATACAAAATCGTTATTGCATTATTACAAACTGCACTTTTCCACTGGTGGCATTTTGTGATTTATTATGCACATTAATTAAACAGTGGGACAAGCCACCAGCTACGTGGTGCCGAAATGTGTGTTCTATAAGATAAAGCCACATTAGGAAGAAAGTAAGAGAAAATAATTTTTGTGAAGTACTGTGAATCTTTTATACACAGACAATTCAACAATGAAACTTAACAATAGATGCATTAACTGCAGGAGAGCAGATCTTAAAGCATTATATATAACTGGTTCTGCCATTGGGTAAGCTCTGATAACTTTAAGTTTATTTTTGTCTGTATTCTGAAGCTCTGTAAAACATATACACTTATCAATGCCTGAATTTGTAGACACCATATATTTTGTAATCTCCTCATTCAGAAGGAAAGTGGTAGTAATGTTCTTGTATTTTGATGTTTGGTTTTCTCCCTCCACCTTT
>NW_009259175.1:639060-685170 GCF_000687185.1 Egretta garzetta | reverse complement strand
TTTTTGTCCATTCTCTGGCTGGATTGCAGGATGCTAAACATAGATTTTCTTTTAGTTTACACACATAGGTGTAAAGAGCTGCACAAGGCTAAGATCTTCCTCTTTTATTCTACCTGCGGGGAGACAGCAGCCCTAATCTTCCCCCAAAACATTTGAGTAGGAACACATTAAGTAGAAGTGAGTTTTCTAAGGGGAGGCAATAAAGGGAGAATTTCCTTTGTACATATTTAATCAATTTAAATTTATTACTACTATGACAGCGAAAAATCAATGCGGGACCCAAAAACTTATGATCACCGAATAATTTCAGTTTGAAGATTTTTCAAAACATCCTGTTTCCATCCCATTCTATTAAAAGAGAACATTCTGTTTTGCTGTTCCTCAGAGATTCTCTTTGTTGGGGGAATTTCTTTAATTTCTTCTTATACACCATATTTTACAATGCAAAACCAAATATCAGCTATAGATCACTACATAATATTTTGAACAGCAGCTGGTGCCTGTTAAAGAGAAACACCATCAATTTCTATTCAGTTTTCAGTGACACATAACATGTACTTCATTTTCTTCCAACATATTCTGTTAAGTCTTTGAGGACTTTGAATCAAATTACTTTGCAGCAGATGTTAGATTATTATATTTGAGGTTTTGTACTAGGTCACTGTTTAATGGTATTTTCTTAATAAATGAATGTGCTTGATAACAAGTGTGACAACTCTTGCATTCTCATAATTGCTCCTTGTTAGTAAGGTGATGCTGTCATGGAGTAATATGTGCCTGCTGCCTGTGGTTTAGACTTTTGAGGAAGGTACTGCCATTTAAAAAAAAATCACAGATGTAGCAGTCTCATTTAGTGAGAAACTGTTGAGGAAGAGGAGGCAAGGAAAACAAAGCAGAAGGATGCAGAAGAGTAATTAATTAAGGAAAACTGTGCTTGAATAGTATTCATCCCGAAGCCAATGGGAGCTGTCTAACCATTATTATTTCTATCAAAACACTTAAATCCCCGATGAAGTCAAATTATGCTTGTAATGATGTGCTCAGCAGCCTTAATAGATTGCTGTATGAGTTGTGTGGTCCTTCCCAAAATAGTAATGTAATTTGCTTTTGGGATAGTATGTGTGTTAGCTACAATTCATGAACAGTACCTAGTGTCTTGTGGCTTTGGATGATACTAATTTCCATAGCTGCACAATAAAAAAACTTGCTCATTAATTAATTCATACTCCAGAGTTCTTATATGAAGAAACAACCAGGAAAATCTCACTGCTAGGTCATGATAAAAGCAGTTTCTTGTGAAATACTCCTGAGTACATGCTCTTTTTGTGGCTTTTCTTGCCAGTGGGTTCAGATATATGCTATAGCAGCAGGATAGTTTTGTAAATTATATGGCTGTGTGTGCCTTTAGTTTACATCTCATTAGGTTAAATACTAGCAGCAAAGGACCATCATTGGCATAGGCTAACCTTGGAAGCAAAAACTCACAAACTGAAGCAAGCTTGCAAAGTCTGGGCTGCTAATCTTATCCCTGGGGTTTTGCTTTTGGTATTTTACCAAGGTGGGGGGGAATGTTCGCTTGAGCATATCAACCCATGTTGCAACCATTACATAGTGCAGACTTTTCCACAATGGCTGATATATTTTAACCTTGCCTCCTTACATTGTTTCTTCAGTCTTCTTATGTCTGTGAGCAAGAACATTAAGGAACATTTTCCTTGGGTAGTAATAGGCTAAGGAGATAATACATATGGCAACTCAACTTCTGTGGATTGGAACTACAATATTTCTGGTTTCATCTGTTTCTTTCTTCGAGTACAAAACATTTAGTTGAGAGTAAAATAATTCCATTTCAGATTTAGTAGGTTCATTGATATAAGAATAGCTAGAAATATTTTAAAAGCTGTTATAGTGTACAAAATTCTGAACCATTTATCTCTGATCTGAAACAACAATGTAGACTATGGTGTTTTCTTGCCATTTATTCTTATGGTCTCTAAGCTTTTAATTATACTGAATATTGTCCAGTTCCTTAAGCAGCCTCAGTGAAATTAATGGCACTGTTTCCAGAATAAGGCATCATAAATATGACTGAGAATATTCATTGTTGTGGGTTAACCTAGGTTGGCAGCTGAGCATCACACAGCCAGCCAATGCAGACTGAGCAAGCAGCTGTGGTGCTCAGCTGCCGACTGAGATTACTCTGTGACAGTCAGATTGTGAGTCCTCCCTATCAAGTCACCTGAAAGAAGAGATTTTTTGCCCCCAGCAGTGACAAACCTTTGAGTAGCTCAAACAAGAGAGAGTTCGTGCGGTAGCCCTTGAGCCAATCTAGACAGGATCAGATGAGAGAAATGTGCTTTGCACCACAATCAGGGAGCGTGACTCTACCTGGAGCCTCTGGCAGAAAGTGCCCAGAGAGACTTGAGGTTGACATCTAGGGTTTTGGAGCTGGAGCTATAGAGGATCTAAGGTCTTCTGCACGCCAAATGAAAAAGAGATATTAACAGCATATGAGGGACATTAAGCCACTTCAGAAGTGGTTGGTATGGAAGTACAGCTTCTCTTGACACCACAATTGCCTGTGTTGTGCTGAATGTTTAAAGGAAGGGTCCCCATTACACATCATGTAACCAACATGATGTGGAGTAAGTGGGTAGCAGTGATCACACAATGGGTCTAAATGGGGAACCCCAACTGGCCAGAAGGCAGAGATACCAAAGCATCATCCAGGGAGGTGACTTGTGCCAAGGAGGCCCTCCTGTATAGTAAATCACCAGAGAATGAAAAGCAGTATGTTCCATTTACTGATGGGTCCATTGGAGGTCAAAAGATGCTTTGTGGACTCCTACATGACAAGTTGCTGAAAATGTCAAAGGAAAAGGTGAATCGAGTTAGTTTGCAGAAGTGAGAGCCATGCAGATGGCTCTAGAGATTGCCAAATGAGAAAAGTGGCCAATACTCTGTCTCTATACTGACTCATAGATGGTGGCAAATGCCCAGCAGGGGTGGCTACATCCATGGAAATGGACCAGCTGGCAGCACAGAGGTAAACCCATATGGTCTGCTGCATTATGGCAGAACATTGCTGCTGTGTAGAGAGCCTTCTTGTAAAGGTATGTCATGCACATGCTCGTGTCGCTGAAGAGCATTGAAACAATAAGCAAGTAGAGTGGCTTGCCAAAATCAAAGTGGATCAGGTGGACCTGAACTAAATACGTAAGGATACGCTATTCATAGCTCCATGGGACCATTTAACATTGGGACATCTAGAGAACAATGCAACATATGTATGGGCTTATGGTCAAGTGGTGGACCTCACCACCAAAGCCATTTCACAATTTATTCATGAATGCAAAATGTGCCATAATCAAGCAAACCAAGTGACTAAAGCCTGTCTGTATAGAGACGAGTAGCTGCACATCACCATGAGGAGGCCTGGCAGATTGATTGTATCACACTGCCACAAACCCAAGACAAGTGTCACATGCATATCAGTGTAGGTGACCATCATGGCTGGAAACACCCTGTAGCCCATACCACCATCCCAAACAGCATCCTGGGGCTTGAAAAGCAAGTTCCATGGTGGCATGGCATCCCAGAAAGGGTCAAGTCAGCCAACGGAACTTATTTCTGAAACAACCTCACAAGCACCTGGGCCAAGAAACGTGGCACTGATTGGGCACATCACACTTCATTATTGCACACCAGCCTTCAGTAAGATTGAATAATACAATGGACTGTTAAAGACTACGATGAAAACCACGGGTGCTGGGACATACAAGCACTAGGCTGTAAATTTAGCAGAAGCTGCTTGGCTGATTAGTACCGGAGGATCAAATAACTCACCTGGCCGACGAACCTTGCAAGAGGCTGTGCAAGTACAGCACTGACCTGACCTGAGCTGGCTTTGGTGAGGTGCCCAATAACTCAACACAATATGCCATATCTCCTGTCCTGAATGACCAGCATAACAGACAGAACCCAAGTCATGGATGAAATGAACTCAGTGGAGATTTTATGGATATAGCCCATAAAACGAGGGAATAATATCTGTGTATACATCAAAGGACAAGAAAGGGGTGGGTTAATGAGGATGTATTAGGTGTGTTGGATTGCATGACTTGACCATGACATAAATGGTGTGGAATAAGGGGTGGGGATTGTACTGGGTCTAGCTGGGATGTAATTTTCTTCACAGCAACCCATACAGTGCTGTGTTTTGTCTTTGTGCCTAAAACAGTGTTGATAACATGTTTTGTCTATTGCTGAGCAGTACTTGTACAGCATCAAGGTATTCTCTTTTTCTCCAACTCTGCCACCCCATGAAGCAGGCTGGGGGTGTGCAAGAAGTTAGGAGGGGATTCAAACAGGACAGCTGACCCAAACTGACCAAAGGGATATTCCATGCCATGTAACACCATGCTCATCAATAAAAACTGTGGAAAGGGTGATTTTTAGGAAGGTAGACATTTCTCTGAGAATGGCTGAGCATCGGTCCACTTGTGGGAGGTGGTGAGTGATTGTCTACATTTTTTTTCTTCATTTTTTCATCCGGGATTGTACTGGGTCTAGCTGGGATGTAATTTTGTATCAGCCCATGACTTTTCTTGCATTTGCTCTTCCTGTTCTCTGCCCCTAGCCTCTCTGGGGGCAGGGGCAGTCAGCAAGTGACTGCGTGGTGCTTAGCCGCCAGCTGAGGTTATCCTGCAACAGTCATATTTGCAGTCTAACTGTAAGATACATATTAAATTCTGATAAATGAAAGAGGAAGCAAAATACCTGTATTTTTTTTCATTTTGTATCCTATAAGAGGAAAGATCCTAAACATCCTGAAATGTAATGATTACCTTAAAATAACATAAATATTCTGCAGATGTACTTCACAATAGTCACAGGTTGATACTGTCACACTGTATGAGCTCCCGGGGAAAGGGTTAGTATTGCCAATAGTGTTAAAGATGAAGGATTCTAGCCTACTTGGGGAACAAACATGAAATAAAACACAGGGACACCTTCAAGGGACTACCAGAATGTTTGTGGTGATGTCAGCTCTTGAATTCTGCTTTACTGAAAGCAGTTTTCAGAAAAACAATATTTTACTTTGTTTTCAGAGTAACATAAACCTTTTCTACCTTATGGCTCCTGATCCTTCCCTCTCTGAGCTCTCCTTCAGGAGCTCTGGAGGCTTCTTCTTACATCCCTTTCCAACTAGGTATAATTGCTCCTCAGCCAATGTGCTGGGATAACAGAGCAATTACTCTTTGCTTTGCTCAAGCTGACTCCTTCGATGATCTGTCCAGTAGATGCTGGTTAAAATAAAGGCGGGGGGGAGGGGACAGGAAACAGAAACAAAAGTAAAATTGGAGAGGCAATATTATACTGCTCAATGAAGATACTGTAGAAGAGAAAAGCCAGTGTATGAACTTCCATGATTTGTCTGGAGAACAGCCGTTTTGGCTGAGTTTATTACAGGTTGCTGGTGGCAAGCAATAAGCGACTTGAGAAGGAGGACTGTAGAAAACAATAGAGGTTTTGGTTTGATTCTTGCCAGAACAGAACACAGGACAAATCTCACAGGGCCTGCTCAGATTCATTTAACACAGAAGGTGGCTGTGACTGAGGGAGAGGTGTGAGAAGCATGCTCACTTATTTGCTGCCAGTAGTTGGGTTATTAGGGTCATCCAGATCATCTGAAATGTGGGAGGATGGTTTCAATCCTTCTTTGGCATCTCTTGAAGCAGAGATTGATGTCAAGTGTTTTTGCAGTTCAACTAAAGGCAGCAGACACTGGGATATTGGCCGTTTTAAGATGCATATTTAATTTTCTGTTTATGTGGCTGGAAGGTAGTTAACTGTACGAAAGAATGTGGGATCTTGAATGGAGGAAGATGCTGCTTTGACCAGATGTTGGTATCATGTGTCCCAACACGGGTGCCCTATGTTCAGATCAACAAAATAAATGCTTTTACCCCTTGGTTTTGCATTTACTTTTTAACTAGGTATTCACCTGATTTTTACAAATATTGTCATTATTCATAGAAATTATAAGAGAAGGCAAAATGAGTTTGGCTCCTCTGTCATGCAAAAAAAAGGCTGTAAGATATATAACTCCTTTTTAGAAATACAGTGGGAAGAGAAAGAGAATTGTAAACGGGGGGTATGTAAGTCAAAGGACAATAATGTTGTGACATAAATACTGGCCTGTGTAAATTTGGACTAAATTGGAAGAAGGTTCCTAATCATCAGAATTTGTTCTGGGTCAGTCTTTTAATGGGAGTAACTGGGAAGAAAGTATAACTACTTTTCAACCATACTTATTCCATTTGCAGAATGCATTAGTGCATCCTTGTTTCTTGTGCTTGCAGGAGTTAAGCTGTGCTCATGAAGTGGCCTTTCCATTTGCTGTACTTGAACACTCAATAACTAGCATGATTGCCTCCTCCTTCAGGATGAACATTGATGTTAGGAGTTAGATATTTCATCTAAATATCTCTGAGATAAACAGAACGTTGCAAGTATACACCGCATGGTTTATTCATGAGCTAAATATCTGTAAGATGCATTAACCATCAAGGAAATACGAGATGAAATAAAATAAATTCTAGCATATTAAAAATTGAAACTGAAGCCAGTAAATTTTAGCAATATCTTTGAATTAGCTATTTAGCCTATGATATAGGTCAGTAACTGAATGTCTATAATCCTTACTCAGGTCACAGTTTAGCTATGATTACAAGAGTAACAGTATACTTTTGCTTACCATTTCAGTCAGTGGAATTAACCTTTAATTAACCTCTCAGGTGATGCTGTCAAATTTTGGTACTAAAAGATTAGTTTTATTTATCCCAGCTCTTTCTTCTAATTCCTTTAAAAAAAAAAAAAAAGACGCATGTATATATATATCTCTATGGTTCTGTTTCAAAGAAAGGTAGATAATTTTTAAGAGATCCTTTTGGAGCCAATGGAGCTTTCTGTGTCAGAGAAGGGCCCCTCAAGGATTTTTGAGATTCAGAAAGTTCTTTGAATCCTTGGAAGCTCCAAAGTGAAACAAAAATGTGAGTAAATAAAGGGTCATTTTATGGAACAAAAAAATACTAAATAGTAAACACCTTTGCTGGAAGTTGCCAAAACTGGTTTGATTAATTCACTTTAGTAAAACTCTAAACATATCTTTGCATAATAATCTATGTTTTCTGAGAACTGGGCCAAAGTTCTGAAACAGTGTTGTGTAGCTACAGAAGTGAGTTATAACCATTTCTGTAACAATGTGGTATCTACTCCAACGTTTCTGGGCAGCTTGGCCACAGCTTTTACAGTCCATCTGCAAAGACACAGTTGGACTGGTGCTTCAGGGAAGTGACAGACTTGGTGCACATGCCTGAGATGATGGCATTGTATGCGGGATGAGTGTATGACACAAGGACTTCCCTGAGTTGCCACAGAAACTAGAGCACATTCCCACAGCATGAAAAATTCGTACAGCCTATTCCCAGCTACCTTCCTTCCTGAGGATAAATCAGAGGACATGGTGAATGAATTGTAAGCGGTAATAATGATCTTGGTAGCGCGAGTGGGGAGGAAGATTTTCTTCCTTTCTTTCTTTTTCTTGTGGGAGTTATTTTTCATTAATATTTTTAGTGTTTTAGATTTTGGTTTTATTGCATACAGTTTACTGTAAATACTTGATATCCATCATTCTACACAAAAGTTGTGCTGATCTGATCACGTTATATACATCATCAGTATACTTTCCTCATTTTCATTCAGTAAACATAACCCTTATAGTCACAAAGAACTGAAGAAAACACTGAAGCTTTCAATTTTTGAGGAAAAGACACTTTGGTAATAAAGGAACAAGACTGATGAAGAGAAACTAGTTGTTTATATTTCTGTTTCTCCAAAGGAACAAACACAGAAAAATTAGTTTGCAAGAAATTTGTAGACCAAATATATAATTCAAATTGCATTTTCCTCTGACACCCCCATAGAGTTAACACATGCTCATTGACATTCCTGGGTGCAGGTTGTGTGGTCAGATTCTTGTCCAGTGCATGCTCAGCCTGATTCACAACATCATAGTCAATAGGAGGTTTGCTATTGGCAATAACAAAAGAAGCATTTCAGCCTTTATTGCTTTTGTATGAGGGATCTGAAGAAGAATTTGTGAACCGTGGCCATCTTCTAAGTGTCTAAGGAATGGCCTGTAATAGCTGAAATTTACTTATTCTTAGACAAATATCAAAATAGATGAGTTCACAGTTTGTTTTGTTTAATCTTTACTGCATTTGGGAAATTGATGTCAAACAGGAACAAAACCAAAACCAGCTACTTTGTGTTTATAAATACAGATAAATAATGTTGACATTCAGTGCTAAAATCATAGGATGAAATGTTATTTATGTGTCTTCATAAGTTACTTCTCCTTCAGAAACATCTATTTCTCAAAAAGATTTCTTAAAGTTCTGAGAAAAAAAAAGTTATGTTAGCTGATTTTAGGAACATTAAAAATGTAGTTTAAACTTAGGCTGATTTTCATCCATTTCATTTTGAAACTATTTTTACAGTTGTTATAGAATTAAAGTAAATATAAAATATGTTTTATATTTTCAAACTGAATTAAAATAAAATTGAGAAATATAAAGAAATTAGACATTAAAAAAAAAATCCGTTTTTGTTTGTTTGTTTTAAAGTTTACCTGCATTTAAAAAGCAAAAGGAAAGAAAGCAGAAAGTTGAAAAAGTCATTATTATTTTAGTTCTGATTTTTAATGTTCCCAGTTCTCAATCAATTTCAATACCTTCATACTTCAAGGAATATGCAATTGTTGCAGTTTACTGTGAAAGCAGTATTGAAAACAGAACCTTCAATTTCAGAGACAATATTGAATATTCCTTGCTGAAATTATTTGTTACTTGAACATTATTGTTGATGATAGAGCAAATGGACTGAGGGAATAGTGAGATCAGTAATTCAAAACCAGCTTATTCTACTTATGTCACAGCAGTGTAAGAACATTGACAGTACTGACATTTGCAGTTTCTGGAATCATGAATATATGATGAGCTGCTGTCTCATTTAATTAGCACTACAAAGAATGCTACTTAGAGATAATTGTGCAAACACTTTAAGAGAAGTTGTCTATGTTACACTGTAGTGTTACAACTGCTTGTAAAGGTTATGCTTAAAAAGGATTACGTACAACGGCATCTCCTTGGCATCAAAAGAATCTGACACATCTAACAAAGATAGGTGAAGATTCCTATTCTTGCCAGTGCTTGAGCTTTTCTAAAAGGTTTTGATACTGTCCTGAAACTTGCAGAATTGGTAGCTATATGCATAAGATTTGTAGAGTGTAGTTAATTAGTACATTTGCCTCTTAGAAATGTCAGGGCACATGTTACTGTACCTTACTATGGCCAACTATGTAAGAGCACATAGTGCAACCCAGTCAGTACAGAGAAAGAGATGAAAACCCAACACCTACACTAGACGGATTTTAGGGCATTATTGTGGACTAGTTCTGCCAGGTGTCATGAGCACATGCCCATTAGCAATTAAATTTCATCTAAAAAGATGAAAGTTTACTCCCCCTTGCTTTACAGCTGCTTTACAGTGTGAACTGAAGTGTGATACGTAGGGAAGGTCAGGACAATATCTTCAACAGTGTGTTTCTCATCTGAGTGAAAACAATAAGGGAGACACACCATGCAAGTGTCATTCAAGGAATAATCAGAAGAGTTCAATACAACTTAGAATATTAAGCAGCACTGGTTTTGAACATTTGCTGACTGATTCTCTGTAGTTGTGCTTGTTTATTTGTTATTTAAATGGAAATTATAGTTATTATTTTCCTTTGGCTACTTCAGTGCAGATATATTCAAGTGATAGTGCTCACCAAGCCACTTTCAATAATGTATCAGGAGTCCTGGCTTACCAGGGAGGTGCAAGCTGACTGGAGGTTAGCAAATGTAATGCTCAACTACAAGAAGAGCCAGAAGGAGGATCCGGGGAATTACAGGCCTCTCAGACTGACCTCAGTGCTGCAGAAGGTTATGGAGCAGATCATCCTGAGTACCATCACATGGCACATACAGGACAATCAGGGGATCAGGTCCAGTCAGCACGGGTTCATGAAAGGCAGGTCCTGCCTGACCAAGCTGACCTCCTTCTATGATAAGGTGACCCGCTTAGTGGATGAGGGAATGGCTGTGGATGTTATCTACCTGGTCTTCAGCAAAGCCTTTGACACTGTATCCCACAGCATTCTCCTGGAGAAACTGACTGCTCATGGCTTGGACAGGCATACACTTCACTGGGTAAAAAAATGGCTGGATGGCCAGGCCCAAAGAGTTGTGGTGAATAGAGTTAAATCCAGCTGGTAGCAGGTTACAAGTGGTGTCCCCCAGGGCTCAGTTTTGAGCCCACTTCTGTTTAACATCTTTATCAAAGATCTGGATGAGGGGATTGAGTGCACCCTCAGCAAGTTTGTAGATGACACCAAGTTGGGTGGGAATGTTGATCTGCTTGAGGGTAGGAAGGCTCTACAGAGGGATATGGACAGGCTGGATTAATGGGCTGAGGCCAACTGTATGAGATTCAATGAGGCAGTGTGCTGGGTACTGCACTTGGGTCACAATAATCCCATGCAATGCTACAGGATTGGGGAAGAATGGCTAGAAAGATGCTCAGTGGAAAAGGATGTGGGGGATTCTGGTTGACAGCCAGGTGAATAGAAGCCAGCAGTGTGCCCAGGTGGCCTAGAAGGCCAATGGCATCCTGGCTTGTATCAGAAATAGTGTGGCCAACAGGACTAAGGAAGTGATCATCCCTTTGTACTTGGCACCAGTGAGGTCTCACCTCTAATACTGTGTTCAGTTTTGGGCCCCTCACTAAAAGAAAGACATTGAGGTGCTGGAGCATGTCCAGAGAAGGGCAATGAAGCTGGTGAAGTGTCTAGAGCACAAATCTTCTGAGGGGCGGCTGAGGGAATTGGGGTTCTTTAGCCTGGAGAAGAGGAGGCTGAGGGGAGACCTTATCACTCTCTAGAACTACCTGAAAAGAGGTTGTAGCAAGGTGGGTGTTGGTCTCTTCTCCCAAGTAACAAGTGCTAGGACAAGAAGAAATAGCCTCAGGTTGCACCAGGGGAGGTTTAGATTGGATATTAGGGAAAATTTCTTTACCGAAAGGGTTGTCAAGCATTGGAACAGGCTGCCCAGAAAAGTGGTTGAGTCCCCAACCCTGGAGGTATTTAAAAGACATGTATACACTAAGAGACATGTTTTAGTGTTGGACCTGGTAGTGATAGGTTAATGGTTGGACTCAATGATCTTAAGAGTCCTTTCCAACCTAAATGATTCCATGATTCTATATAAACTGACAAAATGCTCTGATTTACATCATCCTTGGTTTTGCACGTTGTCTCTGGTGTCTTTGATAAAGTCTGTCTTTCATGAACATTTTCCTACGAACTTTCAGCAACAAACTTCTATGAAACAGAAGAGAGAATCAAACCATTTCCTAGGAAATCCTGCACAGAGGTTGTTTACCAAACACTGTTTCAAAGTGAACTTCATTATCATACTATTCTGATATAATATCACCATCCCTAATTGCCACATGATTACATGTTTAATGCATAAAATATCAATCATTTCCAAGGAGCATAACTTGAGTGTGCTTTGCAAAAGTAATATACATTGATGTAGCACAGACAACTGCATCAAAATATTTGGCTGCATACAAAATTCTCAATGGAAGTGGTTGCACAAAAAATAATCTATTAACCTATTGTCTAGAAAAGCACAGAAATTACCTGTGTTGTTTACAGTTTTATTTGTTTATTTCTGGTGGCTTGTCAAAGGAGGCTGTTTTGGAACTCTGGTAATGGTCCCATCAAAACCACAGAGTATTCAGTTATCAATCATTATAGAAGAAAACTGTAAAATTATATAAATTTCTTGCTCATATTATCTGAGAGTGGAGCAGGTAAACTGTAATAATACTATGAGTTTGGGACATTTTAGTCATTTTTGTCTTTTATATAGTTTATCTGTAAGTTTAAATATCTCTGTCATATACATTATTTTTTACTTTTTTTTCATTTTTCCACTTATAGTTTCAATTTAACCCATCTACCTTAAGAATGTAAATAAAGTTGCTTTTAGTTACATTTAGACTGTATGCTAAACTCAGTTCAAAATCTGAAGTTGCATTCATAACCTTCCTTCTTCACAATTGTAAAACACAAATCCAGTTTTAAATTGCTGTATCCAGATCTCTAAAGCCCATCATTCAATCTGAGGTGTATCTTCATCCATGGGTTATTACAGGCTCTTTCTGCTCTAAATTTGCTCTGCTTCCCTGCCAAGCACATTAACAAGACAACACCTAGTTCTCAACCTCATCAGTACTCACCTGACACCTCACAAATTGTCAAATGCCAGTGCAGGCACTGAAAACCAGAGGTCTCTGTAGAATTTTAACCTAAACTGAAAATTAGCAGTAATGTGCCTACCTGTGGCTAAGCAAAAGACATGAAAAATTAGTGTTTTATTGAGTGCTAAGAAAGGTTGGCTGAAAGGTTTGCTAGTTCTTCATTACCCAGCTAAGCTTGAACTTGTGAACTTTCTGATTTAGGATATAGTTCCATAACTGGCAGCAAAGTTAGACAGTGACCCTTCCCCTTCTTTTGTCTCATGTTTACTCCTTCCTCTTTTTCTCCTTTCCTTCTTTTTTCCCAGTTAATTAGCTTGGGTATCCACATGGTCCTATAAGCATTTATGCTGACACAAGTGTAAGGAGAAGGTGAAACATGGCATGAAATTGCAGTCAAGCAGGAAGGGCTAGGAGAAAGCAGGAAATTCTAAAATGAGGTCCCAGGTATAAAGCATCCAGGACAAATTTTGTCTAGGAATTTCAGATATGTTTTCAGTGACATTTTATTTGGGATTTAACCTGGTATGCACCAGGCTCTCAAATCAAGGTTCAAAAACCTTCAGACTCCTCACAGTCAAAGGCCCTTTGGGAAATAAAATTTAAAAGCCACTAAAAATACAAAAAAAATCTATGTGTAATAGTAGCCCTTTAAATTATTCATGTTGAACAGGAAAATATACCCCTTAGCAATAAGTTACTAGTCATATTTTTTTCAAGCCGAATTATTGCACAGTCCAAATGTTCACCATGTTCAAATATGAGATAAGACCAATAACCAGAAAATATCAATGGCTCACTTGGGAAATTCTGTTCAAGTACATGTTATATATCTTGGTTTTTTCTGTACAAATATGTTATTCTCCACTAGGCTGTGTAGGTAGGGTACTTGAAAATGTACTCAGCTTAGAAAAAGGGAGATATCTTTGGTCAGTCTCTCAGTCTCTGATTAGCGATATCCCACAAGAGATATGTCTAAGATAAAGTGGCTATGCAAGTTACGCAGCTAAAAGCTCCCTCCAAGCTGGAAACATGACTACTGAACATCTTGTAGCTGCACTTGCTGCTCAGGCTGAGTTGAGGTGTCCCATATTCTAACCAGGTTTCTGGCAGAGTTTCTCTGGTGAGTCCCAGGGAAGTGTGCAGGCTGACTTTTCAAATTGCACCAAAGTGATCTTCCAGGAGTTGGCTTTACCTTATTATTTTGTAATTCTGTACATACAGAGGGTGACTACGATTTTCTAAAAGTGCCTGGGAACTTAAGAAAAGACATCATAAGTTTCCTAATGGTGACTGTTATTCAATAAAGTGCACAGTGCAGTATTTTGGCTATGGCAGTGACTGGGTAGGTTAAAAATTCAGTCAGTGGACTTTGAATACGCAGTGATATACTCTTGTAAAACAAAGTCTGGAATTTGTAACATCTTAATTTCTAAAGAAGGAAAGCTTAAAACTAGCAGTTGTTGGATTTCCAAATTACATGGAAATTAATTTTGTATTGATGATTAGGGCTGATGGGCTGAAGAAAGACTTTCTTTCAGATGAACCTCGTGCTTTTAAAAACATGATTGTATTTCTCCCATCCTTTTTTCCTATATGTTCTACTAAACATTTTTGGACACCCCGTTTTTTTTTTTTTCTTTCTCTTTTGGCTAGGGAAAGTTGTTATGTGCTAAAAGGTAAGGTAATGACTAATGGAGACAGACCAGATGATAGAACTCTTTTCATACCATTTCATATCATCCTGTAACTAATACATGTTGTATAATAAGTGTTCTTTGACTCACTTTTCTTTATACTAGACTGTAGCATCTCTCAAACATGATGCATAGTGATAGGTGACTCTGGGGTATCACAAATTGTATTGTCATGTCTGAAAGAGCTCAGTATTAAGCCACTTTTAAGCTGCAGTGTGATATCATTCAAAGAGCACAGGAAGATATCCTGAATGTGATACCCCTTTTGAGTATCATTTTTTTGCTTCATAGGTCAGCTGGTTTTGACTGGCTAAATGGAACCTTAATATTTCAAAGGATCAACACCTCTATGCTGTGAATTACAAGATTGACTTTTGTATTTAATTTCTGCAACAGAAACAGGATTTTAGATTATGCTTGTACTCACTAAGAAAAAAGCCCCCAAAGCATTTCACAATTAGGAAAATTAATTTCAAATCGGCATTTCTCAGGTTATAATTACTAACAGTTAGTAGATTTGCTCTTGTAAAACCTTTTAATGATAAACTTCATGCTTCTGAAAACTTTCTTTGTTCCACAGAATTTTTAATATGTAAATGTTGCATTTCCTTTTTTTTTTTTTTAATCCTAGCCCTTTTCTGTTTCTCTTACATATTCTCATGCATTATTACATTGTTAGCGTTTGAGCATCTTTCAGGAAGTTGCTAAGCATGAAGGATTTGCCAAGGAAGAATTAATTCAGAACTGCTCATGTTATCAGTGCCGACCACAGCTGTATATACTCAGTTTAGCTCCTCATTTGCAATGGAGACAGTTTCCTGCAAGCCATGGTTAGTTAGTCTCATTTTATTTTTTGCTTAAGCTGTAAATTCACAAAACAAGGTTGGTTTTGTGCACACCTTGAGTAAAATAATAGATTAAGCATAATTAAAGAAGGATTCCTATAAGTGTTTGTTCCCTTGCACTATTTTTCAATTATTTCTCGTTCTAACTCAATTTAAGAGTGCAATATAGACGTAATTAAGTAAGATTGTCATTTATCCAGTTCGTACAAAAACTGAAAGAGAGAAGCTTTTAATCAACTAGCTAATGCTGGAGTGAATTATAGCTATAATCTGCACTGAAATGAAAAAGCAGCAACTTTATCAGAAGATTTTGATTAACTGGTTGTTAAAAATGCCTATTATCCTATGCATAGCATTAAATGCTCCCCATTATAATTTATCAAATTGTCTATCTGTGTGTACATTCAGGCTCTGAATGATTAGGTGAGAATAGATGTTTTTAATAAATGTCTTCTAAATTGTATATAGGATATGTAATATAACTTCATTAGAAATCTTCATCCTTTTTTCCCCTAATTTGATCTGTATAATTACTTTATTGGCTCAGCTCATTGTGGTAATGTTTTAGAAAGTCTTCCATTAATTTTGGGACAAGCAATTGCCTAAATAAACCAGTGAAGCTCAGCTAGATGTAGATACCACTGATCAGCCTCACTGATCAAAGAGAACTTGTTTATATTATAGACATAGGATTTCCTCCCTCACACATGCACACACACACACACACTCACTTGGTTTATTATCACAGCAAAGTAAGCTCTGCAAAGGATGTCCTTGGTTATTTGCCAGACTCTGGGCTGCACATGACTTTTAGGAATGAAAAGCATTTGTAATAGCATTCATGTGTTAGTCCTATCCATCAGGTACACTTTTTATAGTGGGAAGTAAAGTTATTAATTTTAGTTTGCGATTACAACCTACCATGAATTATCAATAATCATGGTGAAAAATGAGAATAAAACTTTAATTTGCAGGCAAGCTACAGTGAACCGCATTACTCCAATACCCCTTGCTTTTTCTCCTGTCTCTCCACAAATCTCAAGGCTTTTCCAAGCTTCCTTCAAGGTCACAAGCTTTTCTTTACATGAGGGTGATGCATGTTGCAAGACGATTCTATGATGCATCCCACATCAGTCACAGACACACACAGGTATTCTGCCCAGACCTATGGTTGCTTCAACACCTTGCTTTCCTCACCTTTGTTTTCTCCCGTAAACATCCTGTAATAACTCTTGTATGGCCCCAAAATGCTATTCCCGTCACCTCATAATATGCCCCGTGCACCCTAGGCACAAACCTTCATCAGTCCGTAAGATTCTCCAACTACCTGTTACTCTTTTCTTATGATGCTGGGTAAGTCCACCAGCCCATGGGGCTGTTAACTCTCCTTTGGCAGACCTGGAAGTTATTTTGCTGACTGAGTAACTCGGGTTTCCCCCCCATGCTGTTTTGCCTCCTCTGTGATCCTTACTGTATGCAGAACAAGACTTTTATCACATAAACTAACAGCATGTGGTGAGCCAAGCAAAACCATGATGCAGTGTTACAACAAGCAGCTTTGCAAGAAAATTTTTTATCTCTGTGCCTTTTCAACTACGAAATTATGGAAAAAGATTGTCTAGACATGTCTACCCTAAACTGAAGGGCTAAACCAGAGATTTAAATAACTAAGACGTACTCAAGCAGATAAAATAGCTCCTTTGTATGCATATTTTTTTAATACTTTTTTTCAGTTTTTATGTATGCTTTTAATGGTCCGCATCAGCATTCTCAAAGGCCTTCCAGGTAAGCAGGGTGGGCACTGATTTCAACCAAACCTTTCTGATGCTGCAAAATCTTGGCCAAAGGTTGCCTTTTGGCTTCCAGTACAAGCTGCTTCCTACCACTAGGGCTCAGCAGTGCTGCAACAATAGTCTTAGCCCCAGGCATCTATTAACATAATAATATTTTTTTCCTCTGAAAACATATACCGTAAAATGTATTGAGAAGGAGTTGTGATTGAAGCACTTGGCCTTTCCTATTAGATGATTAATTTTAACAGTATGTGAGCAATAGGATATATTTCCTGCTAGAAGCTCAGCAAGCAGCGTGTAAAATCATTAGTTCATCTAGGGTGCAAGTAAAAATACCCCCTTATGCATGTCAAACAGCAGCTTGAAAATGAGAACATACTCCCCATTCTCATAAGAAAAAGTAATTTTTTGTGTGAGAAAGTGAATAACTGGTGAGGAATGCTTGCACATATTAGAGAACATGTACTGCAAAGTCATGAGCTGCTTATAAAATATAAACCCTTTGACATCATTTACAAAGAACAGAGCACAGGTGAACACAGTTTAAATGTGTATGGATTTATTTAGGTTACAGAATTCTGCATTCACCTTGCCCTGTTCCTTTACTAACCTAATTTCCATCTCTACCTGCTGTCTTTGTGCATCTGCCTCTCAATTAAACCTCACACCTGCAGTCTACTGACCACAGCCATTAACCCTTTGCAATATAGCTGAGCTCATCAAGTTCCTATGTGACTTAGAAATGAAGGAAAAAAAAAAGGAAAAAGATTCTTTTGTTCCATACATTCCTGGTGGACAACATGTTTTGTTTGCAAAACAATTTCCCAAATAAATTGACTGTTTAACAATTCCATAACAAGATATAAAACATTATATTGTGTGCTTACATATCCTTAAAATGATGACTGATTGTTATCCCACTTTATAGAGACATAAAGTGAGCACACTTATCTACAGATTGAGGTTGAGCAGTTACTTTTCTTGAAAACTAGTTCCTAACATTTACTTGATTGAGTAAATAGAGAAAGCCCAAAAGTTTTAATACAGGAAAGGTGGGAAGGGATATATTTTTTTGTGAAGACACAGTGGTTTTGATGGATTTTAATAAAACTGTACACAGAGTACAGCCAGAACAGCTTCAGATTCTATTGGAGGAGGTGTGCAACTAGTTTAAAGAACAGGTGTAAAATATTTAGTGTCTTTTCAAATTCGAGTCAGAGTTAGTTTGGCTTTCATCTTCACTGTAAGCACTCTAGACTGTACTCAGACAAAAGAAACATCATTATGGCTAAAATACTGAGGTTATTGAAGAGCATTGATATCAATGTAATTCTGGAGCTGTGTTGTTTTTCTCCAAAATTTGAAAAAATCCTGTTACATGTTTAAAGATTAGAACTTTGACTGGTGTTATTGTTAAAAGTCTCCCACTGTGAAGTAGAACAACTTGACAGTTAGCTGTTGCCCTTTTTCAAAGGGACCTGCTGTTATTTAGCATCACTTTCTCAGCCTAATTGGTCAAACGCCAAATGTAAGGTGCTATATAAATATGAAATATTATTGCAGTATACTCTACTTAATTGGGACAGGTTTTTTATTGAATACCTCCCTGGTAACTAATTTAACCTAGTGATAGTAGATTGTAATGGCTTCTTCTTAATTGGATGATATTAGTATATATTCTGCAGAACAGGTCCATGTACATACGTAGCTAATGTCAAGTTGTTAAATAGTACTTTGACAAAAATGAACTTTAAAGAAATAAGGTGGAATCCTGTACCCTTTAAACAAATGATGAATCATGCTGAATGGAGCAAGAGTGTACCCATCATTTCTGAGCACCTCAATTTTCTCAAATTAAAATGGAAAGATCTTTTATAGGGCGCATAGGAGGCTGTTTTCTGGAGAAGTCCAACTAAAGATCATGGAACTTACATTCTTGCAGTTTCAGGATTACTCACCAGTATAAGATAAAGAAATTAAGTGTTCTTTTTTGTTTGAAATTAAACAGACACCCTAGGTCCTTTCACTCCAATAACTCTTCCACCCTTAGCATGCCTGTTACAATACCTCCCCAGGTAGGTCTTCAGATCTGTAGGGGGGCCTACAAAAGTGCTAAGCTGCTAAGCATTAACATGCTGTTCAAAAAGAAGGTGAGTCACAGCTGAGTTTCTCAGTGTGCTAGCTGGATGACAAAGCTGATTTAAAAAGCTCTTGCTGCATTTCATTGTTCACTCAGTTGTGCTAGTATAATTGTGTATGGACCTCATTGTAATCAAGGTTACTGAAATAATTGAAGTCAAAAGAAATCTGCAAAAGGAAAAGTTTGTTTTTAATAGAGATTAAGTCAGTCATCAGCCCTGGAGTCCCATAAGTAGTTATATTGACACAGCTGGTCTGATGATGAATCCCAGTTCAGGCATGAGCAGTTTGGATGGCTTTGTTGTCAAAACCACCATATCATGAATCAGTAGCCTGAAGGACAACACAGTAAACTGCTCCTGAGTGCTCCTAGATGCTAGTTATCAGTTTATGGATGAGATGAGAATGAATTACTTAATGAAAGGTGACAGACACCCGTAAATGCTATAATGACTGCTGATTGGTGCTGACTTTTAGGAGAGGAAAAAGCAAGTTGTTGTAATTTGGGCTCTGGATTCAGCTGGGAGGCAGGAGCTACTGGTGTTTGCTTCTTAGCTCAGAGCAGGACTAGCTGAAGTTTTCCTCCCTAGTTCCACCTAAGGGAGAAAGAGAGCCTGCCTGGCTCCTAGAAATGCTCTGTAAGAAGGATAAGACTCCAAAGGTGGAGTTAGTACTACCTTTGGGGTTGTTAACTACCACGTCCTATGTGAGACCTGCCTCTCTGGTTGCATGACCGGCAAATAAGTAGTCTCAGTAAGTCAAGTTTTAGGCTTAAACCCAGTCTGAATAAAGCGTGAACTTAACCCTAGATTGTCACTTGCAGTGTCCAAAATTATTGTAACTGGTTGATCTAAGTATCTTCCACAGCCTGTCCTTTCCCCAGTTTCTGTCTACTCTTGACAAAGACCATCCCTTTGTGTGGAAGAATGAGCACGTTGTGACTTGCTATGAGCAAAGGAGGGTGGGGTTTTGCAAAAGTCACAGCTCCTTAACAGCTCCCACAGGGATATTCTATCTGGGAGAGAGCAGAAGGAAGTATGTGAAAAGATGGTCATATATTTAGCAGCTAAATGACAGTTATCAGACCTGATCTCTTCAAACAGTCTGATCCATAAACAGACAATATTTATTTGGTCTTCTTCCTATTATGTTAGCTTGGATGGAAGTGCAAAATGGCATAAGGTTTCCTGTAATTAATGCTGTAAATCATACTTTACAAATAAGAATTTCTTCTCCATTTCTATATATTTACTTCTTCAGGCATGTTCTGGTTTCCTTTTTTAAATACTGATTGAGATTCATAATACAGATAAAGATAACTAAGAAAAATCTTCAAGTCAACAGTTTTGAAGTATTGAGCACTTTTGGTTTCAGATTATCTCCATCGTGAAATGATTTTGCAGCTAAGATAAAATTTAAATATTGGAAGATCTGATAATAATAAGTTTCTAAATGAAAATGGTTTTATAAGAAATATAAAATAGAATTGTATTCATTACTCTAGGGACAGTTTTACCACCTCCTGAATTGCTTTCAATGTATACATATTTCTCTGGCATATTGAGCCAGTTCAGCACACATAGCATACAAAATGACTGTGTTATTTAAAAGACATATATAGCTATAGCCTACTCTTTTTATTAATTAAATTTCCACTTTTATGATCAGGAAATGACTATTTCCTGGTCAGGAAATTATTTGATTCCCAATTGTTTAAAGAAATCATAACCTTACACTTTCATGTGTGGTAAAGTCAAAGTTGATTCTTATCTATCAGTCAGGTGTTTTTCCTTACCTTCTTTTTCAAGTAATTATTACTGGGTCTCAGGGTCATAAGGGAGTCCAGGTATTTGTGCACACAAATTGAGAAGACAGATATTTAATGAAATATCGCTTACAAGCACTGCCAAATCTGGATTTGTGTGGGTCCTTGGTCAATGAGAAAACTGCGGATTTCATTTGAATATCATCTCTTTTCTACATAGGTTGAGACTTTATTTTCCTGCAGTTGTCTGTTTTACTGGCAGTAAATAATATTTTTGGTGCCAGCAATAATTTTGCTCAATACAAAGGACATGATTGGCCTTGTCAGTGAGTATTTGAAATTATTTTCTTTCTGTAAAAATAATACATTTGTCCATATTTGCCTCTTTTCATTTTTCTGACTTTTTCATTTTATTCTTTTTTGCTTTTTGTACTTCTTTTTCTCTATGGGCAATTTAACTATTGTCTCTGTGTGAGTGGATGTGATCCCTAGGGAGGCATTGATAATATGATTCTTCATGTCTTCTTTCATGCTTTTGTACCAACGTTTGGGAAATGAAACAAAACAGGATTTCTGAACAGTTCAAACTGAGAGCTAAAATATGAGGAAATAATTATTGTCACTCTGCTTATTGGCAGAACAATTTTTCCTGTGACTGTCTTTGCCCTTGATTTCGGAAAGGATCAGAAATGTACGAACTTCTCTACCTTCATGTCCCCATACCAGAACTGAATAAAAAAGATGCATTATTAAGTGAAGAAAGCAAAAGAATTGGAAGCAGAAGCCAGATGAATAGTAATGATGAATGTAATACTTTTTTTTTCTTTTTAAAGATTGAGAATGATTGACAAAACACCATGTCAAGGGGAAAAAAATGTTTTCCTCACTGCTTATTCTTCCTATCCAAGTCTGGAGACTTTTCTTCTGGAGCTATAATGTAATTTGATGTTCTTTATTGGGCTTAGAAGTAACTGGACAGAATTAGGCGGCCTTCTTTACATAGGCAATCAGCTGGGCAATGACAGTGGTGAATGGTGAATGAAAGCAACTGCAATGGCATTTTGTACGGAATGGAGTGAAGTTACTGTGGTTTGAGGTTGTCTACTCTATTTAAGCTTCTCAAGGTAGATGAAAGGGAATGACAAGTTTTACAGATATTGAAGGGGTTTAGGGTTGAAACTTGCATTTAATTGCACTGTGATGTAAAAGCTAAAAAACAACAGCAGATGTCTGGGAGCATGAATTTAAAAACCAAACTCTTAATGGAGTGTCGGTAACCTTAATCTTAACTATGTAAGGGTTTTTGAGTCTCTCTGTTTTGAACTGAAGTGTTTTCATTTGCCCGTGAATCCTCAGTGAGAGATATGTGTCTCTTTTTGCTCAGCTTATAACTTCACAGGAAAAGGAGAGTGGAAGCACTTTCCCTAAATTCTCTGTTATTTAGATAATTATTTATGTGACTTGGTTTCTCTAACTTTTTTGTAAGAGTGCATGTGGCCAGGGCACTACTATCGCCATTCTAATTCAGTTTAGCTTTCTTGAGTTTTTCTGTGGGCAGCCATTTGAAATGTCAGGTGTTGTTTTTTTTTTCCTGTTTCATCTCAATAGTGGTTAAAAACTAGAATGTAATGTGCCTCTCTTGCTTTGAGAAAATAGATTGAAGGATATTTTAGCAGTTACAATACTTCACCTTTTTTCAGTTCTTTTCTGAACTGATTTTTCTTTCAACAGCTTTTCTACCATTGATGCTCTGTTAGATCACCTTATTATATTAATAACTGTAGAAGGGGACCTCACTCCTGCTTTTAAAAATAGAAATCACTGGAATATGTAGCATCAGACATGGAATCTCTACCATCAAAATATCTAAAAAAAAAATTGAATTATTTCACCTAGCAACATTTTATCATGTAAATGTTCTCATTACAATAACACTTCCTTTTTTGTTGGTTTCATTTGACTATTGAGATACTATATAGGAAGTATATGTACAACTCATTGGAACATACAAGGTTTGGTATAAAAATTTAGATGGTCTTGATGCATCAGACAGCTGCATAAATGTAACTGTTCTGATGAAATTGGTCTTCAGTTACAAATGTCTGCAAATTTTCTTCTTTTTTGACTATTTAGTCTTCCTTAAAAACACATATGTAACCTTGTTACAGATTATTTATGTGAAACTTGGCATTCTTTAGTGAATATTCTAAACAAAATAGGCACACTGGTCCACAGAAGATAGTTTAGAGAATTTTAAACATCCTGATCAGTTTAATGCCTTGTGTAGCTTTATTGATTTCAGGTAGGATGAATCTCACCTGCTCAGTCCACCTCAGTGTGATTAATTGGTAAAGAAGAGTAACAGAAAACTCATCAAAGACCTGATCCTGCATATTTACTACATGAATTGTAGCTTTTAAGTTTACCTGGTTTCCATGAGACCATATAGCACAACTGCTTGTGTATGTGGACCCATTTATGGGAGCAAAAGTCAGAGTGTTTTTTCTGTGAATAATGACAGCAATTCTAACACAAATGCTGTGATCTACCTTTCTGACAGAATATTTGTGGGCAAATATTAACCATGGAAACTGCAACTAGGAGTAATTTCTGTTTGAGAGCTACTTAAGGCTTTTAGAATCGCTTTGGTTGGAAAAGACCTTTAAGATCATCGAGTCCAACCGTTAACCTAACCCTGCCACCCCACCACTAAACCACGTCCCTAAGCACCTCATCTATCCTTCTTTTAAATACCTCCAAGGATGGGAGTGTGTTTGACTTGACTTCCTATGTAAAAGAATCTTAGCATTTTCTTTTAGTATTTCAACATCGAGGCCGAGAACAAGTGGTTATATGAAACATATGTTTCTTGCAAAAAGATTTCAGCCTTCCTCTAAAGTGATAAGTCACTTATCTTACCCTTTGACAAGTTTATTTCAGTGGCGGATTGGTCTCCCTATTTTAATTAAATTTAAAAAGTCACATATTTAATTTCATCTTTCTGTAGTTTCAGCTAAACTATTGCCTGGTAGATCAATATTAAAATAATTTCCACTGGTTTGAAACAGAATGTTAGTGTAATACTACTGGAGGTAGTAGAGAGTTGGAATTTACTTCTAATAATAGATCAGGTTATGGTTGCCAGAGAAATCAAACAAATGGTAAGATAGACCTCAGTCGGCTGTCACAAAACTGAAAATTGACCGATATTAGAATTTTGTATTCTCACTCTTTTAAGATTTAAAAAACGTTGTCAGTAGTGATATAGTGCATTGCTGCCTTTTGTTAAGGGCCTTATAAATTTGATTAATGATGCTTCCATGAAATAACAAGGAGACATCCCCTTTTTTTTGATACTGACATTTGCCGTTGATCCAAGCAAAAAGTGTATTTCATCTTCTAAATATATTTATTGCAATGAATTTTAGAAAACAACAGCTATACACAAACAGTTTTTTTCCATACTTATCCATGATTTAGGTACTGCATATACAGAAAGTAAACTATATTTGCTTTCAGATTAATTAATTCAATGTTTATGGAAAATTAGGTATTTTTTAAATAAAACCACTTTCATTTCTTTCCTGTAAAAGGGCAGGTGCTCAAACTATTGTTATTTTTTTATTGTTCTTTTGATATCTCTTCTTGCTAGACTGCTATAAATGACCTGGAAACATCAGAGCCTTTGTCCTGCTGTCTTTAGAAACAAGTTAATTTGTATGGCAAACTATCACAGCATTTAAATGGCATATGTAAGAAAAGTAGAATCTTCCCCCTTACATCAGTAAGATGTATTCCAGCCTTAAAACTTTTTTTTTTAAGCTTTATTTCAATGCCTAAAAAATTATGGATTTTAAAAAAATTATATATATATATATTAAAATTAATATTTGAGAGCTGGGGGGCCTAATTCAATGAATCTATAAAGATTCAGAAAATTTCATGGACCAAACACATATATGTTTACTGAAAGTACATTTAGTTCATCACATGTAAGTAAACAAATTGCCTTACTACCTAAGATTACATTCATAGAACAAATGAGACCAGAGGTCTTAACCACTGATGAAAGTCTGCTGAAGATGAGCTTTGCTTTTCTTGACATGAAAAAATGGAGGTGCTGAGATTAAACAAACCATTACTAGGGTTTGTGCACTTCACCTTCCTCAATGACTAGATGCAACTATATGTTTATGCAACTCATCAACTATATATAATGCTTAATTAAGTCAGAAATGACTGTAAACTTTGTTCTCTTCTTACATTTATTTGGACCACTTTTTTTTCCATTGACAAAACACTGGATGTCTGATTTCTGCCTTAGAAAAAATATTTAAGCCTTAGAACATCTTAACTTTCAGCAGAATTACACAGATTATGCTACACAGACTTAAAAAGAAGATCCTTTATAAAGACACAGCCACTGGAGAAGGCGGTCTTCTTAATAAGATATTTTATTGGAAGAACACATTAAACATGGGACAGTCACAAACTCAGTCCTTTCTTCTGCCACAGAACTGAAAATTAACTCCATGAGGCCATGAAAGTAGCATAACCTGACATTCAGATGGGTATTTTGTGGATTGGAGGTACCCAATGCTTCTCTTTAAACTATTCACTTTAGATGGCATACGTGAATGCTCATTACAATTTAGTAAGGTGTGAAGAGTAGGAGTGAAACCATAAATACGCTGCCATGGTGTCTTGGGTGACAGTGACCAGGTACTGGCAGCGCAGGGCTGCAGGGAGGTGTCTGAGGAGAGGTCTGGACTACCCCATGCTGGACACATCTGGTTCCAGCCAGGACCCACTGCAGCGCACAGCTGAGCCCCTCAGCCAAGCAGGTGCGGCCTCTGGGAAGACATACTTAAGAAAGCACAAAACGCTGCACAAGCAATGAGGAGTAAGGAAAAAAGTGAGAAACAAACCTGTGAGCACCAAGGCCAGAGAAAAGGCAGGGGGAAGAGAAGCCCCCTGCAGAGATAATGGTGGAGCAGATATCTACACTGCAGCCAGTGGTGGACCCTGCACTGGTGGATATGTCCTGAAGGGACTGAGGCCCATGGAGAGCCCATGCTGGAGCAGATTCTTCCTGAAGGACTGCAGCCCATGCTAGAGAATGGGAAAAGTGTGTGGAGGAAGGAGCAGCAGAGCGCTGTTATCGACTGACCCCATTCCCACTCCAGGTAGAGTTAGCAGAGCTGGAAATGAAGGAATGAAGTTGAGCCTGGAAAGAAGGAGGAGAGCGTGGACTGGAGGAAAGACATTTTAGTTTTTGTTTTTCACTATCAAAGTCTATTGTTAATTGGCAAGAATTTAAATTAATTTTTCCCCAAGTCAACTGTTTTGCCCATGACAGTGTTCAGTGATAAATGAATTCCTTGTCTTTGTCTGAACCCATGAGTTTTTCCATCTTAATTTATCCCCCTGCCCCGTTGAGAAGAGGGGAGAGAGAGAGCGCGGGTTGGTGAGCATCTGGCAGCCAGCCAAGGTCAACCCACCACAGATGGTTATGTCATTTACGTCAAAGGGTTTCATTTACTGTTTTACAGAGTACTTATACAAAGTTGTTATTTGGTTCTCAGAAACTTTGGTGGCAATACATTTTGGTTTTCCTTTTGGAATTTGTTTGTTTATTTGTGTTTTGGAATTTGCTTTGGCTCAAATAAGACAGATATAACTGTTAAAAAAAATCTGGAGAGCTAGATATGCTGACCTTTTCTATGCTGTTAAAAACTTCCATGAAATATGAATTCCTCGAGACCTTACTGGACTGTGCTCTGCAGCAGATCTCGATCACCTGGATTTTTGTGAAAGTTTCCTGAATGTGATTATTTCAGACAGAATATTATGGTTTGAGTGAACTGGAATTTTCCAGTGAAACTTTGGCTTGATCTCCAGTGCTTATATAATTAGCTTAATCCTGAACTTGTCATAGACTTGACATGTTTACCCGTATTATGTTCATTTATATGGGTAACGTTCACACACCACTTCTGAACCAGCAGACAGTAACTGGCTGCTGAGAGGCACAGAGGATGAATGGCTTGAACAGTTTTTTGAACTGCTTCTCAGCTGTTTCCTGGCTCTGTGAGAGCTTACAGTCCATTTCATAGCAAAATTAAACATTAGTTCAAACCGTCACTGGATGTAGTTTGAGACAACATGCTTGACTTTGCTTTGAAACAGTCACTTACAGCTAAGAGGGATCTTGCTGCCTCTAAGCTGCTAGCTGGCACTGGGTAATTGAGACAGCTTCTAATTATGTGAGTACCTTTCCTTCACTCTGTGCTAGTATAAATCACCCCTTTCTTGTTCCAGCCCAAGCTGCTTCAGAGGAGAAGCACCCCCCATGACCAGGCACCTGTCCCTGCTGGGATTCAGAAGGTGCCAAGGAGCTGCTGCTCCTCAGAAGTGTCCAGCACATGGTAGTAGGGTTTGTGCAGTGCAGTGCATTCTCTCCTTGCCTTTGTGGAACAAACTGTGAGTGGAGAAAGTCAGAGGAGGCTCACGTAGACACTGGCCTACACAGAGGGGTCACAAACTAACAATGACAGTTCCCTTTGGGCTGAAGCTGATGTCAGATGGTGTGAACACTCCTCCCAGAGGCTCCGTACTTGGTTTGTGCTGGAGCTGGTCAGAGCAGTGCCATTAACACAGCCTGTTACTGACTGAGTCTCACTTCAGATGTAGTTACTAACAGCTGAGAAATAAACAGCTTCCTAAGCCTTTTCTCAGCTGAAGTCTCTGGTGTGCAGCCTTGTTCCACTTCTTTTGCATTCATAGGTACACACAAAGAACAAGGATGACAAGATCTGTCATGAAGCCTGAGTACTGATGTAATTTTCCTTGTTATTTACTTAACTCACACTTACCCTGAGCTGGTGCATTTGCTGCTTTGATATTTGGGACATTGAGCCTCGAGTGTGGGTAGGTGTGTCAGTCTTACTCTAGATAATATTCCCACTGAGGTCAAGTTGTGTGTCTAACTGCTGAATGCACACTGGACAAAGGCTGAGGATATGTGATTTGGACCTTAGAGAAAAAAACTTTATCAAAGGTAATTATCAGAGGAAAGCCCACAGCCCATGACTTTCTGCTTTTCAGTAACACTCTCTTCTATTTTGAGGTGCCCCATGCATTGTGAAAGGAGCCTATAGATTCCTGAGTGTGAGATATCCCTTCCTGAGGCACACGTATTTTCCATTCCGTTGTTCCATAAGAATGTTACTAGTGAGGGACCCAGCCAAACCATGAAATCTGACAGGTTTTCGGTGAGTAAACTGGTACTTTTCCATGAAAGTCTGAACTGCATGAGCCTTGCAGAGTATGGTCCTCTCCAATAGACAAGTCTGAATTTTAACTCATACAAAATCGCAGCAGGCATACTGACCCCAGACCAAATTGCCTTGAGCATTGTGACCACAATTTTTAGAAAAATGTAAGAGGGACAAAGTATTTAGACATGATGGATATGCATGATTAGGCCACAGATTATGTTTGTTTTCCTACCTCTTTAGGGTTAGATCCAGCTGATTTTCTCTAAAGAGAAAAGAAAGATGAAAATAGCTGTTATGTAATAATCCTCTTTTAAGCATTGAGAGATGTGTGCCATGTGCGTTAAAATACCAAAAGAAAAATTTTGCATAGTCCAGGAGTTTCAAAATATAATGTTCATTCTAGAAAATAATTAAATCTATGAGCACAGACATATAGAGGAAATTCTAGTTGTGCGTGTTTGGATAGTGGATGATAGGAACTTTGGCCAAATCTTTTTGTGTGAATCTGTACATCTTGCAACATATTCCATTATTGCTGCTGCTTTATTTAACAAGATAGTGTTGATGGTCTCTTCCTCTGATATCAGGCCACAGGGACTTTACCTACATTTTTTGGGAGGATTTTATGACACATTGCCTAACTAGTACTTATATTGGTTTCCTTACAGCTCAGAATGTGCACCCTCGCTCAGTTAGAAAGTTGTCCTTTGGTGAGAAGTTTGATTGCCAGCTTAGATGAAATGCACATTACACAGAATGGGGCTGCAGTAGAAGAAATAAGACCAACGAGTACTGGAGTGGTGCCAGTATTTCAGAAGTAAAGGTGCTTGGTAGAAAGTAAGGTTTGTCCTTATATCAAGAAGATCTTGACGTCACATTTCTCACTTTAAACAAAAAGAAAAGGAATTTAGTTTTAGTTGTGATTGGCATATTCCTCTCGGGTCTGTGTCACTGGGAACTCTGGTGCTTGTCACCAGACCGGTAAGTTTTGATAAGTTTAATTGTAAGTTTTTGAAAACATGTTAGCCAGAAGGAAAAAAAAGTCAGTTTTGGTGAACTGATCTAGAAATTTAAAAAAAAAAAAAAATCAATTATTTAAATTTAAAAAATGGTCCATCTAGGTTACATTTTCAGACTTATTTAAATGAAAATTCTAAGACTCTCATGTGAAAATAAAACTTTTAAATTCTGGGTAGTTATAAAATTTTAAAATAACCTCCTGTAACATTCACAGCTAAAGAAATGAAATATATTTGCAATGAATTCACCTGTTTTTTCTTTCTTGTTTTGCATTCTTTTTCTTTTCATTTTGATCTGCAAAAGGAAAACCTTCAGAAGTCTCAAAACTTCTCATGATGGAGACCTACTTTTCATTGGGTTCTTGGAATATTTTGCAATTTTCACGTGTTCAAACTCAAATATTATTTTTAATTTTCCTCATAACTTTTTGGGTGTGTCTTTTCAAACATCTTCTCTAGCTCTCATTTAAGATCTAAGGGAACACTAATGAGAGCAGATGTTGCATATATTGAAAATAAGACACCTTTTGGGGTAGTATTCAAAACTAAAGAACTCCAATTCACTGGAAAGCCTAAACTTATTCTATATATTGTGTAATGGAAAAGGATAAGTTAAATCACTAAGTGATGCTTATAAATCTGGAATACATTTTTGGGAAATAAACCTAGTAATAACTTTTTCAGTATATAAAAAGGCAAAATATATAAAAAGACAAAATACTGTAGAAATACAGCCTGATGTAACAAAATAGACTCATTGCCTGATTCAGTTTTTCATGAATCAAACCAAAATACATTCCACAAGGCTGCAGTGCCCTCCTAAGAAAACAGCAGCCAAATGAAGTCACATTAAAAAAACCTGTTTTGGTTCAATATACTTACCTGTTTGGTGGCTGTTCACGGTACCCATTTATTAGTGTTTCAATTTATTTCAATGGCCTATACAAAGAAATAATACACAGGTAATGCATTTCCCTCCCAGGCTCCCTCCCACATCCCCAGCGGCACCCAGCCAGCCTCCTGCAGCAAAGCTCCCATTCATGCTGTTCCCTGCCACCAGCGTCCTTGGGAACACAGAGCCACAGAGGTTTGAGTGTTTATCTGGCAGCTACACAGAAGGTGCTGCTGAAGCGTTATTTTAGAAACTCTCTACCCTATGGTATACAGCAATTTACAGGAATTTGAAAAAATTCCCAGCATAACACAGCTTATATAAATACTTTGATTGAAAACTTTCAGAACCAATTTAATTCTGAGGAAGTGACTGTTCTCTCTTGCCTCTGTATATATTCTTTAATAGTCCTCTTTTAAAACTTCTGACATAGCATAAGATTATTTTCTGAAGAAGCTGGAGAATATTTACAGACTATTTGAAACCACTGATTGAATCTGAAGGGCTTGGGGACACTTGAAACAATTATACACTGTGATAAGAAAGGGATAAACTTTTAGTATTACCAGTGAATGTGTAAATAAATAGTGAAGCAATTTAAAGGAAATACTCTTTTAAAATATCCCACAAGAGCAAAAAAGCCATATTTTGGGGGAGAGAGCGCATGCTTTTGATCTTTCTCAGCTACGAGGCTGATTTTAGAGGCAGAGTTGTTTGTCCTGTGATGAATACAGAGTAATCCTTCAAAATACTAGTACCAGAATCCAGGACCTTCTGCACTCAGGTATCAGCCCCTTCCATGGGGTCTAAAGGATCATGTTTGTGCAAGTGTGAACTGAATCACATCCTAAGTCTTCTGCCTGGGAAAAACAGTCAGTAGTTATCCTCTGTTCATCAGCTGTTCTCAGAAGTTATATGTATTCCATGCAATATATTTTTTTTCTTCTGACAAAAATGTGCTTGTGTTTCAGCTAGCAGTAGTTCAAACATTACTGTTTGCCCAGATAATATCTAGTTTCTTGTATTTTAAAAACAAAAAAGTAGTAACAACAAAAATATTAAAAAAGCATGAGTTAATTCTTTTAAGAAACATTCAGTTTATTCATGTGAAGGCTTGTTCCCAACGCAATACACAGAATTCAAAGATGTGACAAACAGGGCTGTGATAACTTTTTCACAATTGAAAACTTAATTTGTTACAAAATTAATCACATATTTGATTACCCAAAAGAACAAATACATTCTGTCATGTATTCTGCAGGGGAAAAGAAAAAGGTAATTAAGACAACATCTCTTGTAATGCTTACCTGGTAAACTTCTGATTATTCATCTGTGAAAGACTGTTACTGTTAATGAAAATGTACCATGTAGTACAATGTAGCTATAGGCATCTTCATTTAATTTTTTCAATACCCTACTATATTGGAATTCATTACACTTTTAACTGAATGAAAGCACAGACATCTAATCATTGTTTGGAAAGAAACTGATTAATAAAGATGAAGCTTGAAAATTGTCCAGGCCTTAAGACAAAAACATAGTGTATTATCACTGATCTTGATGGGCAGCTGAGAAGATCAGTAAGAAACGTTATTAATATCAGCTGCAGAAGCAAACAAAGCTAGAGCAGACTTCATCTACTCTGATTTGGCTGTTTGCTCTAATCTCCAACGTCATTCAGAATTTCTTTTCCACATTTGCCCTTTTAGCCTTTTTCATTGCTCTAACTTCATTTCCTTTTTCCTTCGCTTTCAGTCTACCTTTAACTAGCTCTAAGTACCCTTTACCTTATTAAAAATTTGAATTAAAATATTGTTGCCAGCCATCAGATAATTTATTCTGTCTGCTTTTTCCTTCTGCCTTCCTGTGTTTGAATTGTTTTAGCTCACAACCCTTTCAGACAAAAACACGTGCATTTCTCCAAGCAAAGAACCTAACATATAGGAGCTCTGTGCTATGTTGATCCTTAGTTACAACCCTAAGAAGCATGATTAGCATCCATAATAATACTTGGTGTCAGCTTGAATTAAATACACTGCAGTCTGTGTTTGGCATTATAGTCATTTTATAAGTCCATAGGAATGAAATTGACCTTAAAGAGAAGACTATCACAAATGTACTAGAAAGCTGATATGTTAATAACTGAAAATGACTTATCTCAAAACTATCATTTATTGTCTCATACATATAGGACAGAGTAGGACTTTATTCCATGCTAAGAGCTGCCTGTGTATATCTGCGTGTATAAATGACACCTACATTTGAAAGTATAATTTCGGTTCCAACTAGATCACAAATTACATTCTCAAGCCCTTTCAACAGTAGAAGTTGACTTAATATCTGCCAGGTATTATTCTGAACTTTTTTTTTTTTGTGTTACAGAGCATGGGCATGTAACTAACTACGTTACATGCAAACTAAATCTGTTAAGAGTCTACCATCCAGCAATTTGCTAAGGTTGTGGACCCAATCCCACTGAAATGCATAGGAAATTCACCTTACGCTTTCAGTTCTTGTGATGCTGTGAATAATGAGATGTTTCTGGGTTATAAACATTTCATTAGAAAATTTATATCATGCTGTCCTTTTATGAAGACTGCATGGTACACATTATGATGCAGACTGAAAAAGCATGTCATGATTTGAGACATAATAAAACCAACTAGTAGAGTATGGCTGGTTTGCATTTCTTTATTACAGAACATGGTGAATAAAAGAACTTTCCATCTAATATCAGTATTTCAATGGTCTGGAATTGCTGAGTACAGCATTTGTTCAGAGATTTAGGCTGTGTATAATTATACGGCATAACAAGAACTGTGTTTAAGCAAATATGAGCCGTTGTCTGGGAATGCCTGAACGAGGAGCAGCACACAGACAGAACAAGGCAGGAAATTTGGGGTTCTTTATAGCTTCCTTGGAGAGTTTTCCCCTGGGTTCTAATACCACTGATATGCTGAGTATGTTAATTCAATTTAGTACTACATAATTATTGGTGGAGGTAAAATAATGATGCATTAAACTCAGGCTAAACTATAATGGAAATCCTATATTCATTATATGTGTATTAAACCCAAGTGATTTCATTATACCACTAAAATAAATCCCAAAGAAATTCAGGAAACAATTGTTAAACTGCTATTTTAAAGTGTCATCAGTTGAGTCAGTCTCTGTAGTGATTGTCCTTGATCTCTTTCCAAAAGCACCCAATCCTTTAACCTTCCCAGAGGAAAAACACTTCAACAGAAAGAAGTAAGCATCCTCCTCTTTCAAAATAAAAGTGTATTTAATATATTAAATGGCTTTTTTTTGTGAGGGTGACTGAGCACATGGCACATGTTGCCTAGAGGTGTTGTAGAGTTTCCATTCTTGGAGATATCCAAGAGCTGTCTGGACACTGTCCTGGGCATCCTGCTCTGAATTATTCTGCTTCAGCAGGTGGGGTAGGCAAGATGACCTCCAGAGGCCCCTTCCAATCTCATGTGATTAAATGATAAGTTACATTCCATTGTTGGAATTATCTTCCTATTTCCTCTCAAAATTCTCAGGTAATATATGTATTGCTCATTGTGCAATGGCAAGAAATCCATAGCTGTAGATGGTGAGAAGAAAAGATTTGGGGATGTACCAGCTGCTGGTAACATCCAAAATGGAGTCAGTACTTATGCTTCAGAAAATGCGTTCTGCTATTAGAGACCCGAAGAATTATTATATTATTTGAAAAAAGATCTGCTGTGGGTATTTTAGAAAGATGTTAGGAACTGTAAATTAGGATGTTTTACTGTGACTTTATTCATGTAAACATCCCTAGCATGAGAAAATATATCTTTTGCCATAGCTTATTGTTCTAGTCTTTTAAGATCTTAAAATACAAATCAATGTTATCTTTTGCTATTTATATATAAGGATACAGGAAAAAAATATGAAATAGAGTATGGGAGATTTAAGAAAGATGCTTTCTGTGTATGGTTTCATACAACAGTCTGTCTGACACTTCTTATGTATAAGCTCCTGACGTATCTGACATTTATTGGGCCAAATCTTCACTTTGATATCTAAGAGAAAGAGTTGTTATAAAGAATTCTGTTTTAAAATCTATTTTGCATATGCCAGTTTCTATTTTAAAAGTTCTTTCTGGCAAAATCATAGATTCTTCACTAGCATGCTGAAAAGCACCCCCCAAAGCAGCACGTCTCTGCCAGATTTCAGATTCCTAGCCCCACCTACTTCTGTGCTAGATCTGTTTGCAAAAAGTGGCAGAGTAATATATGATAACAGAAGTGTTTTGTTCAATAATTGTAATTTATTTCAGTCTGAACTGTTTCAATGCCTCCTTCTCATGTTCACAAAGTTTCCCTTGAACAGATACCAGCTCTCAATATTTGGATAGGAGACAGAGAAAGGCTAAGAAAGGATTAGTGGAGGAAATGTCAGGCAGCCTTTACTTTTCCAGAAATATTTTCACTGAAAATGTCTGAGTATAAAATATATGCAATGTCCATGGTGCCTCCTTTTCCAAAATGAGGACTTTGTATTATAGCCACCTTTTCTTCTAAATGGAAGGACAACATAGACTCTTCAGAAGCATCTCAGCTCATTCATAACTTCTGGATCTAGGTGTGTGCTGTGGTCTGTGCTGCAGCTGAATTGATCTAGGTGTGCTCGAGCCTCTTCCCACTCCTTGAGAGAGAAGGAAACAAAGGCAGTGGTATGAGAAGACAACAGACTGCACTCTAGGCATGAGACTCATCTGGAGAGACAGGGAACTGGGATCCTGGAGAGCTGCACCAAGAGCAAACTATGGGACAACATCTGTTTGACTTAGGCTGACAGCTTGAAAAGTCTGCTGCTGTAAGCATAGGAAAATTTTTGTAGGCAGAAGTGTTATCATTACTCTTATTTCATTTTCCAAGCCATGCCCTAATTCAGGTTAGATTTATTGGTTTTCCTTTGCTTCCTTTTGTTTTAAGAACTATGTGGTAGACCTAAAAGACTTGAAAAAGACTAGTCAGTGTGCTCCATTATTTGGATTTCAACATCTGGCCTATTTTAGCCCAGAATATGCTGTAATGTGAGAAAGACCAACTGATGTCCAGTCAATAACAAAAAAAAGCTCTGGCTACTTAAATATCACTGATAATGAAGCTTGGGGGCTGTTGTGTGCTGTTTCTGCTAGGTGGACAACAGCTGCCGAGTCAGGATTCAATGGAGTATACAAAGCAAATAAACCTTTCATATGATCAGATTGTTGTTTATTTTGTCAAGTTACTGGACTGGGTAAACTTTTGTCTTTTTTCTTTAGTAGGTTCTCTATAATTTTCCCATTTCATAGTGTGTTAGTTGTTATGGAAACATTTGTCGTTGACATGAGTCAAGCTTAGTCATAGCCACATGAGCAAAATAAACTGGCTGATATATTAGTTGAACATTTATACAAGGGTTTGGCAGCTGATAAAGATTCTTATGATATTTGTGGCTGTGCATATGTGTGTATGTACATAAACACATATACAAAACTCATGAAGCTGTGATACCCAGTTTTTTATCCTCACAGGCTTGAAAGGAAGATAACTTATATGAGGCATCCTAAGAGAGAATCTAGTAAAAACATGTCATATGATCCTATTGTATATTCTGTATGTCATACATTTTGAAGTGAGTTTTTTTGGAGCTGTACTAGGGTTGTGTTAAAATCTACAGGAATGTAAGTAGTACATAGTAGTAATTATTTATACCTCATTTCCCATTTTGCCCTCTCTGTGGTATTTGTTTAGTGCATTTAAGAATAGTGAATACCTTGGTCACATTTCTTCATGCTGCCCATTCTTTCCACAAATCTAGACCTAAATGCTAGGCTGAATGAAAAAAAAGTCAGTACTATGGGAACATCTGTGGCACAGGAAGGCAGAAGAGCTTTTGCACCATTTTTGCATTACATAAACAAAGTCATTTGTATGAGCTGAGGACAGCTATACAACAGATGAAATAAAAATAGCTATAGGCTACACATATTAAATGTTAAATTTAATGTTCAATATGCGTAGTCTGACTTTTTTTAAAAATATCCTTTACAAGTCAATGAAAACTCCTTGATTATAACTGAATAAACACCCAGGAAAATGGTTTCTTGTACAATTAACCATAAAGAGCTACAATTGATAATATTTTCCTCTTTGGTCACCTAGAAAATAAAACATATGTAAATAAAAGTTAAAAATGTTTATTTGTAGATTAAGTGGATTTGCATGGATATATTGACATAATTCCTGCAAGCATGTAATTAAAATAAAATATTCTTTTTTTCTCTTTCCCCGCCCCCCCCCCAGGCTTTATGTTTAGGATGACTAGTTACTTTTTGTTTTAGAAATTTTCACCTGACATTCAACTCTGTTCCATTCCGTATTGGACAAAATCTAAGATAGGTGAAGCTGGGAATTCTTGTATAAAACTATTTTCTAAATTAAAAATAATAGTGCTAGGAGCATGATGACGTGCCAATAGCAGTATCTGTTTAACACCCCGATTAAATTAAAATATGGTTTTGAATTGTAGCTCTGGCCATGAAGTTCCATTCTGTCTTTCTGATTGCCTAATTGTCTGGTTTCTAAAATGCCATACACGGGAGAGCTGATCTGAATTTCTTGAAAGTAAGAAATTTGGAACACAATTAGACTCGTCTCACCTACCCTTAGTCAAGTAAAAGTACATTTTACGTACTAGCATAGTTGTCCAGACCATCTTCATTGTTATGAGGTAGAAGAGTGGAGGGCTTCTTCCAAGAAGAAGCAATGAAAACAATGAAAAACCTCTTAGTTACCTAGTTATGTATGAGATTAATTCATCACTTCCTTGCACTGCTCATCCATATACATTGACTATCAGAGGAGCTTAAATAATGAACATAAACTAGCTACAGTAACTATTAGAATCTTAAGTGAGAAGAAACTTACTTTACTTGTTCAGAAATTCCTATTTTTTGTTTGAGACACATCCTCAGCAAGAGATCAAAACATAATCATTGTCTTCCTCTGAAGTGTGTTTGCTAGCTTTTTCATTCATGACTTACGAAATGTAAGCTTAATGTGCTTTTGTTAGGTCTCCATCATAACAAACTTTTGCTTTAATTTGTGCATTGTGTCATTTCACAAGTGTCATGCTTCATTCTTTTCCATGTTTTTTTTTCTGACAGTTTATATTTTCCTCACTGTCTCTTTTCATAAGTTTTATACCTTTCCCAACTGCTTATAGTCTCTTGATGGTTTCCCTGATGCTTAAGAGGGTTTTCTCTACTGATTACATGAGTCTGAAAATGATTCTTCTATTGGTATTGTAACTTTTAGTTCAGTATGAGTTGTTTCTCTCTGTAAAAGTTTCAAGAATGTCATCTGATCCTCAGTGGAGATTATAGGTAGGGTTTTCAGACTTGCTAAGTCTTCTCATGTCTTCTCTCTCATTAATGACAATGATAAACTCTCCCTAATTTCAGAGGAACAGAATTAAGAGGAAGCTAAAGGTTTCCATTATGTGAAAAGCTTTTTTTTTTTTTCTCCTCCAAGATGTTTTAGAAGAGGTGCCATACAAAATATCTCTGACCTTCTGAAACTTATGGACTTAGATAACAGTTTCTCATTTATTTTTATTTTTTATTTTGTGAGAGGCAAAGAGGCAAAACCATTTTGGCTGTAGCAAAAGCATACTAAACCTGGGTTAGCTGGCTATTTGAATTGGGTTAAGAGCTGCTTTACCTCGCTGAATAGCAAAACTATACCAGTGATTCATTTTGATCTGTGTCTAATTTTGTTAGTTTTATTTGTTCCATCTATGGGAAATATGATTGTTTCATGAAATTTAGGATACAGCGAGTGTTTGTTAGCAGAATTTCACTGGAGCATTGCCTAGTTTCATGACTTTAGGGTCTGAATTAGAGAGACTGGAATGACATAATGTATTTCCCAGCTATTTATGTAGCTATTCACCCAGTTTTATTAGTACTGGCCTAATAAACATTGTAGTAGTGGTAGCTTTGTTTGAACAGTAAAATAAGTAAGTAAACAAAAAAAAAAGTTGCAAAGGTTTCCAGCAGAATTACGAAATAGTTATTTTTCCAATCACATAAAGTTGGGATGGAATAAAACAGAATGATATCAATAAGCAAATATTTATAAACAGTGTTTATAAAAAGGGAGTCTTGTAAATATTAGACTAGGTCTTTTTCTGTCTCAGGTTTACATTAACTCCAAACGAATTAAACAAGTTTATGCCCACTTAAATATCTGAATTGTCCATGCGATTAGAATAGCTTTAGTACTTTCCTTTGTCATTGTGGACATTAACAGTTATGGTGGGAGACAAGGAAAGAATTTGGAAAATTTTAGAATTCAATATTTGTATATTTTTAATAAAACCATCTTGCCTTCAAGAGAAAAATACTCAGCACTGTTGGAAAACGTTAATGGTTCTTTAGGAACATGTTTACTTTGCTTAGAAGAGACTTAAACACATTATAATTGCACATAAGTTGATTGATATTTATGTGTATCGCTGTTATAGCTTTACTACAGTAGCAACCCTAAGTATAATCATAGCAAATTTATGATTCCAACCCAAAATTAACGATATCTGAATGGATCCCCATAGATATCCTGGAGCTTCCCAGCAGTTGTCAGTATAGCTGAATGGAGCTTAACAGTGAATTAATGATTTATATTAAGAGTATATAGGAACTGTATTTTCACAATGTATTATAAGCCACCTTCTATATTTTTTTTATTTCAGAGAACTTCTTACAATATGCTTTTTTGTGTGTTGCTTTTCTTGCAGAGCAAGTAAAACTAGGTGAAATAAGTGCATTTGTAGGATTTATTAGTTCTGGATTGTATAATGTTTACAGAGAAGTCAAAGTACTTGTGGAGCTGCCACTGGGGAAAAGTGTAAGTTCAATAACATTTTGAAAAATCAGCATTTTACTTGGGTTTTTTTCTACTACTCCTGTCAGAAATTTCCTGGTGAGTTTACCCAGGTATTTATTGTCTATCCAAAAAGAAAAAAAATATATTTTATTGCTAAAATTTTGAGTTGACATACATTGAAGGAATAATTAACAATGCAGGGGATAAATCAATAGTATGAATCAGTTTAGATTGTGCGCTGAGATACGTTTATATGTTATATAAGATGCAAAGAGAAGACAATGTGTCTGCTGTGATGAGCATAGCTCTGTGGGCATGAAATGGAAGAGTATAGCCTGCAAAGTAACATCTGTGGAAAGGATTTGAGAACCACATGTGGTCAGTTAGATATCAGGTGCCAGCATGATTAGCAGATGTCCTAATCTGGTCTTTGAATGTACGAACAAAAGAATAGTCACAGAAATATCTAAAATACATTACAATTCTAAAAATAATTGATGAGTCCATTTATGTACATTTGGGGAATCAGTAGTTTCAAAAGATTTTCAATAGAATATAAGGATTCTTCCCCAATCCCCATCCTCTTGGCCGCTAAAAAAAAAAACACCCAAACCCCAGTGTAATCTGAAATTACCTGTTTGCATAGTCAGCATGTGCAAACATTCATACATTCTGACCTGTATACCTTTAATTGGGAGCAAAGAGTTTTGAACTATTGAGTTTATCAGAATATCAAACCATCTGACTAATTAAATAACTGCATGGGGAACACCTTTCTGACTTAAGATAATTCCTTAACCCATCAGAAAAAAAAAAACTTCATTCAGAGAAGACTAGATGCAAAGATTAAAAGTTGAAACTAAAAGATGGGGAAAAACCGAAACACATGTTTTTAATGACAAAGGTAAATAAATTGGAGCAATTTGTTCAGAGATCTGGTGAATTTCATGCTGTGTAAGAACTTAATATCAGAACTGTATAGTTTTATTAAAGATGTGCTATAGACTGATCAGAAGTTGAGGGCTTGATATGATAATGTTCATTTTCCTTTTGCATGCAGGATTTGCTGGTTTCTGCTTGCAGTATTTGAAATTCTAAGCCTGGTATTTATTAGGAGTGTGCTATTTGTAAGAGAAATATGGTCTGTACAGATAGCCAGAGTGCTGTTTTGGCACCCACAGCACTTCTCATAAAACAAATAAGGCCTGAAAAGACAGCAGCAACAATGGCAACAGAAGGAATTCCACCTACATAACATTAAAAAAAAAAATTAAAAAGACGTATCTCCACAAGGAGGGGCACAGTTCTGTAGCTGGACACAGTGGGGAGGTGGGAGGAAGAGCCAGGCGTAGAAGCTGAATGTTGTTTACTTCACAGTGGCTGGGCCAGCTTAGAGGATCTCCCCGTGGATATCAGAAATGCCACACAAACACAGAGAGTAATTTAAGGGCTCAGCTGAGCTGGAGGCAGTCTGTGACTGCTGAATTCCTCCAATGTGTCAGCTCATCTGGAAACACCCAAGCATGAGTGATAAGGGTGGGTAGGAGGAACAGGTTGCCTCTGAAGAGTGATATTTTTTAGGGGCCATTATTGCAGCTAAACAAATGTCATCATTTTCGTGAAAAGTGGTTCTATTTTGGAACAGAATAATAGGGATTTTTAAACAAAAAAAAAAGAGAGGAATCTATTGTGGGGAAATAAAAACCATTTTAAAATATTTTGAAAAAAATTAAAATAGTTGATTTTGGAATGCCTAAATGCCTTACTGTCCTTGCTGTCTTTCAGTTTCTAAGAGGTATCCCCAGGGTTTCTTGCCTCTTTATTTTCAGCCATGTGACCTTGTTACAAACAAATGCCCTTGAGTCAGATGGAATTCTGAGGTTCCTACATATGCTGGACATATACATAACTGAGGGAATTCTGAAGTATAGGTCATACGTTCCCCCTTTCCCTTCTTACTGGGTCAATCAGTATAGATTACCCAGAGCCAGCTTTTAGGATGCACTACTTGCTAAGCAAAGTCGACAGTTGGTAAATTTAGTTTCAAGCTAAAACCTACAGGCTACTTCTGCTCTATACTTTAGATGTGGAATATAAGTTTTATGATGTCCTATGTAGCACCTGGGTCAGATTCAATAACACTAATTGCAGAATAGGAATGATACTCCGCTTGGAGGTAACACCACAGAATCTTTCCCAGTTGCCACGCTGCCTTCCGTGTAGCTGTAGGTACCTTTATTCTTTTAAACTTTTCTTGCTTTTCAGTTTGATTCCTACAAATAAGGTGTGGATCAGCATGGGGGAAATTGTCAATAAATGGAGAGGGGGACTCTGGACTCCAGTATGCCACTTTGTTTAAAAAAAATGTACCATTTCTAAAAATTGCACTGCATTGCACTTGTATGAACTGAGGGAGGACATATGTTTTTAATAAGTTGATTTCTGTCCTCTGAGTTCAATGCCTTAGAGGTGCATGCAAACATTGCTAGCCACCATAAATGAAGTTTGATTTGTTCATTCCCCCCCCCCAAAGCATTGTAGCAATATCCCACAGTTTTCAGATGGCCAAATTCACAATTTGTTCTCAAAGTCATTACTTCCATTACTTTATTAATTTTCATAGGACTTATCACCAAGAGAAGTAATGCTTAAAGTCAAATGGGAAAATATATAAAAATCTGAATTAAAAACAAAACTAGCATGATTTAATGCATGGCTGGTGCCCTTTTTTGAACACATCAAATTAAATTTCCAAGAAAAATAATAAGAAAATGGATTACTTGTACTTATACTCAAAATTTGGAAGTAAATTAGCATTTGAATTTTCTCAGGCAGTAAAACAGAAACTCATGACCCATTTTGTTGTAGAACAGCAACATTTGGAGAAGTGCAATCATATTAAGTAAAATGTCTTACATCCCCAGAATATACATTTTGTGTGTGTCTATGCGTGCATGCGCACATGAATACATATATTAATATTTTCTTTTAAAGTGGATTAATTTTCCACAGCTATAGTGTTATGCTAAACACAGAAACCCTTGTTTCTCAACCGGGTTTGAAGAATGAGGAAGGTTGCTGTAGGCCAGCTTCACAGGATCATATCCTTTGGTGAAGCTGGTGTTCTCCTTCAGATTCTTTCTACATGCACAATTGTCACTGCAACAGCTGTCAAAATGAGGACTAACAATGCTGACGACATGCTAAGTATGTAGTAAGGCTTTTGTTCTTGGCATGCCCATTCATTCACAGAGATGGGAGAAGCTTAAGAGAGGTGACTTTTTCAGTCTGCATAGCTGACTTTAATCAAATCATTTAACCTGGTTCTTCCTCTTCCCCAGGCTATGGGAGGTGTGGGGGGAAATTAAAGACAAGACTTTCTTTGCATGCTTCCTCTCTTTAATGTACACTGTCCTGGTTTCGTATTTTTCCAAGTTTTAGATTGCAGTGGTGTTTCTCTGCAATGTAGAAAATTTCAGATTTATTTGATGTCCTGGAATGAGACTTCAAAGCAACAGTGGATGAGAAATAGGTCAACATTTCCAAAGATGGTTCGGACTTCACTTTGCAAGCTTTTCCCATGTCAGATAGTTTTATGTGGACTTGCTCCATGTTACATGACATTGACCTGTCACTGTGCTACAGGTTAGCCCAAAGCCTGTGTGACACTGAGGCTTTACTTTGAACAATTTCAGATGAAGATTTACTGGAGTGAAGAGCTTGGGGTGGAAAGACAACTTTCTCTCCTCTCCCCCTCATTACTGTCAGACACCGTACGTGCACCATCTCATGTGACATGGACTAAGCTGTACAGTCCCCTGGCATTCCTCACTCCATTGAGGCTTTCATCTACCCCTGAATTTAAAAGAATATAAATAGTGTGTAACAACCCTTGGCACATGATTAGTTGTAGTCACAGAAAATATACAAGATTAGCCTTTTTTAATACTGTTTTTCTGCTCACTGTAAATAACAACCTTAATTTATTTTATGATTCATGACATTATTCAGACCTCTGGCATCATATTCTCATCATCAGACAACAATGATGACGCTTCATTATGAAAAGGCAATAAATCATCTAATAAAATTTTTGTTGTTGATTCACAGAAAGAGAATATTTGAATGCCACTGCAATTTCTAGATTATTGTCATTTACTTACCATTGCATTGATGACTCTTTCTATCATACAGTTGTTTCTCCGTACTAATTAGGTTAACAGAAGCAAGACAAATACACGTTGGGCTGTTTTATATAAAATTAACATTTCACACATGAAGGTGCTTTTTCTGAATGCATATTAACATATTCTACACTATCTGGCAGATTCATCCACCTAATAAGCTTGATAAGGATCTTAGACCTGTTTGGATTTCAAATTTTGAGTTCTATTAAGCTCACTCTTTTCCATAAGTATGCTGTCATAGATTGCATACTTAATAAAATAGATCCTGAAAAGGGAATAATTCTTGGACCTGATTTTGCATTTTAGCACAACTTGATATAAATACAGTTTCTTTCAACTTAATTATGCCCTGTGATCACCAGGGCTGGAGAAGAAGGAGGGGCAGGAGGTGCTCCAAGTGCTGGAGAAGAGAGTCCCCTGCAGCCCCTGGAAGAGACCACAGGGGATCAGGTTATTTCCCTGCAGGCTGTGGAGGTGACCATGCTGGAGCAGGTGGATATTACTTGAAGGAACTATGGTCTGTGGAGGACGCACACTAGATCCAGTTTATCCTGAAGGACTGCAGCCCTTGGCAAGGACCCACACTGGAGCAGGAGAAAAGTGTGACAAGGAAGGATTGGCAGAGAAGAGCTATTATGGACTGGCTGCAAACCCCATTCCCCATCCCCCTGTGCCAGTCAGGATGAGGGACAGTGGGTAGAGGAATCAGGGATGAAACTGAACCTGTTTTGCCCATGATGGTAACTGGTAAATAATCTCCTTGTCTTTATCTCTTTCACAAGCTTTTCCACATTATTTTCTCACTAGTCCTGTTCATGAGGGGCAGTGAGAGAGCAGCTGGGTGGGTGTCTGCCTGCTGGACTAAAATCCTGATCAGACTCTCTTGTTTAAGGACTTTTTTCTTTTTTCCCTGAAATGTGTTGGGTTTTTGATAGGTGGGTAATTAGTGTATTATGACTGCTGATCTTACATTAAGACTTATCATCTTACTTCTAAAGTGTGTTTTCTATTTGCTACCTATATCCTTCTGTAAAGTGTGATGCTTTACATACTTTCTGGAATTGCGTCTTTATATACTGCTTCATTTGTAATTTAGTTGTTAGGATCAAATCTTGCTTTTGAACGTGCATAGACTTCATGTCTTAGATTTTATTAGAAACTCTGTATATAACATAATCATAAAATTTTACTGTAAGAAATCTTATTTTTCTCCTGACTCTTTTCAATCACTGTTCCTTTCTCTGGTTTGAATTAAAAATCAGAATTCATAGCAAACTACACTGGCAATCTTCTTTTGATATGACATTTGCAATGGGTTGTTGATTTTTACCCTCCATTTTTTTCTCAGTGGGTCAGTTGGGGCTTTGATTTTTCAGATACAATATAAACAGTAGCCAATCCTCTTCAGAGCTCATGTATGCTTTTTTATTATTATTTATTTTCTTGTTAGCTGCAGCTTGAGAGGGGTGGAAACAATATGATAACAGAAAGAAATATACTCATTTTTGTCATCTCCATTTTTTCTCTGAAAATGTATGTTTTTACTATAAGCAGAGGACAAAAAACTGTCCATGTTTATTCCAAAACAGCTTAATAAAAAGCTACCAAGCAGCGGAAATGTGGCAGCTGACTACAGGAGCTCTCCTACTTGTATGTAGCGAGAGCTAAAACAGGTTTACTTGAGGTACTGAAATCCACTAATCACAAAAAAACCCATCAGACTCTACATTTATAGTTCACCTTTAGATTTAAGGGACAAAATGTTCAGCAATAAATTTTGATTACTATGATACCCTTGCTTTTACCTGTTTTTGTATATTCACTTTCCTATTTAATATGTCTTATTATAAGCATCATTTAGAAACTACCCTTTAATGAAATAGTATATTGATGATTTGCATATGAATCATGTAAATGCTTTGCCTTCATTGAATTAGTCATATCAAATTGGTCATAATTTTTTTTATTAACCCAATAAATGTAAATGAGGAAATACCTGCTATTGGGAAGTCAAAAATTCCCTTGATATGAACAAACATAACAATGTCTTTCTGCAGTATGGAAATAAAGACTATAGTATGCTATGCTTGTAGATACTACATTTGAATATTTCATTAGCTTTTAGTTTCAGACAGCATACTTTAGTGCCATGCTCTTTAATGGCATGAGAACATAGTGCTGCGCCTATGCTAATAAAGCCAAATGAGCTTGGTTACAAAACTACCATCTAAAGTTACAATATGAGGAGCCAAAGATATATCTAGACAAGACCGTGCCACTTACAGTCAAAACAAGGACAATTTTCTCATGATTGGAGCAGAAAAGATTCATCTGGGAAGTCTTTTCACCATGTTGTACATATCTCATAGGGTTTAGGAACACACTAAGCATAGTCGAGTTCCTGCCTCTGTACCTAACATTTATAACACTTCAGAGGACAAGGTGTGCTGTTCCGAGTGCATACCCGTAAGCTGGATGTGTTTCTTGGCAATCCCTTCTCTCTCTCTCAAAGCTCTTCCTGAGGCAACTCTGCACTAACATATCTTAAGACCATACCTAAATGGTATGCTATCAGTTGCAGATTTGTGCTGGTATGGATGTTGGCTTTATGACTGACAAAGCCACCTGGTTCAGTTGTCTGGAAAACTAGGTTTTCTCAGATAATGAACAAATCTAAATTTGATCAGTGTCTTATGTAAATGAAGACCTAATTCCGGTATAATTAAATTCTGCTGGTTTTCTTTTGGGTTTTTCTGAAAAGAGTATAAAGATTTGCTCAGTGTCCATATTTTTGACTACCTGCAAGTTCTTGTAGGCCTATCAACTGATGTAATTTCTGTCTTACACAGAAAATTTGGCCAAATGTTCTGCTTGCTGTGTGTAAGGATTATCCTTAGTTGCTAAATCTAAACTGCTGCAGTCCTTCCTATTCTATTTTGAATGGAAATCAGGTGGAGGAATCTTATCTTCCCTGAAATCAATATCTGTTAAGTAAGCTAGAACAGGAAAAAAATTAGGGTCATCTCTGTCTCCCCCAATGAGTTTCAGTGCTTAAAACAAATCTTCATCCTCTCTTTTCTCATAACTGACAGATAGTTAGAATTATTTTTTTTTCCTGTGACCCAGAAATTTTCCAGAGCTCTGTGTAGGGA
>NW_009259175.1:614467-639022 GCF_000687185.1 Egretta garzetta | reverse complement strand
GAATCCGAAAATGCAATGTTGAAATTCCTGAACTACCAGGATCCTTTTGAATTTTGAAAAGCAGATAATTCTCTCAAACTGAGGCTCTCAATGCTTTTGAAGTCCCCAGTTCCAAAGCTGTTGCCAGGGAGGAGTCATCTCAGAGTCATAGATCCTAAAAATCTCTGCTATCCTGTAATTCACTGGGCAATTTGGCAATAATACTAGGCAAGGTTTTATTGGATACTCATCTGTGTTTTGGCAAGCATTAGTTGAAACAGATGTTTATATACAACATTTTTATTTCTGAAACATGCTTCATCTTGAAACTAGTTTGGTTTATTACCCTTGCTACTCCTATTGGAAAGCTGTTACAGAATTTTCTGGCTCTGATGATTACAACTTTTAATTTCCAACCCAAATGTATTTATGGACCATCTAGAAATATTTTTATTAGGTCAACGCTGTTGTTATTTTAAATAGCTTTTCTTCTCTTGTGTTTACCCCAACCACTCCATGTATTAATGTAGAGCAATCTTATCACATCTCAGTTCATTTTACTGAATTAAACAAAACAAGACCTTTTTGTCTTATTTCATATGGCTTGCAGTACTCTGGAGACCCCATCACATACACCTTAGAATTGCATTAGCTATTTGATGGACATGTCACATTATTGTCAACAATAACCAGCCACGTTACACTATTTTTCTTCTCTTTCAAATGTTTAGAGCAGAACTTACTTTTTTCCCTCCTTAAGTGTATCACACTTTAATGCTGTCCATTGCCATATTCCTCCAGTTCCTTCTGTATTGTGCTGTGGTCTGCTTCATGTTGTGTTACTAAAAAATTTTATCAGCTAGCCTTTACATTTTGTGCCTGTATGAAATGTAATGGAATGAAAATATTAAACAAGATCTGTACTATGACTAATCCTTGAATAACTCTAATAGTAACTGATCCCGGCTTGATTATTCCCTTCTCAGATCTGTCAGTTGCCAGCTGTTTTTCAGTCAGTTCACTATCCACCACACAATTCTTGCACCAGCTTTCGTATTCTCCCACTTGTTAATTCCCATAGGTAATCTATCAGATGTTTTAGCGTATGTCTGATGGATTAACTGTATTGTTATTTCCCCATTTATGGTATGTTATAAGCTATAGATATGTGGCTAATCTGATTCAATGATTCTTGAACAACTTATTTTGGATTTTTTCCCATTTACACTTACAATAGGTCCTGTATTATGTCCCTAAATAAATGCATTTTTTACTTTAAAATAACTTGGGTTTAACCTGCAATGTATGAAATCATTACCTTCCAATAAAGAACAAATTTATGTACAGTAGGGAATTCTATGTGTCCTGTGGGAGGCATATATTGGAATTCTTTTTCTGTCGGAATAAAGACTTGAACTATATTTTCTTAACTCTTAAATATGTCAGTTTCCTACACAGGATATGCTAACCAGCTAAATAGTCACTGGAATATGGAATCAGAAAGTGAGAATGAGTCCAGTCTGATGCTCTTTGAAAAAAGGAGGCACCTAGCCTCCATTCCGAACCATAATGAATATTGAATTATTTATACGAGAGAGAACAGAGCAGATAGGAGCGATTAAGGAGACTTCCTCTCTTGGTTTCCCAATGTATTTTTAACCTGTTGAGTCTCTTGGGAAGTGAGACCTGGATTTTGAACGCTCAGAGGACAAGAAAAGAATTGGAGTGCTCTTACTAGTAAGCAATAGATAAAAAAAAAGAAAGTGTGAAATAACTTTTCATCATCTTCTGGCAGCTTTGTGAATATGGTCTTATATTTTTCTCTAAATTTCTCGGAAATCCTGAAAACAAACATACTGTTGTAGATCTAAGAGAGTTGACTGTTTCACTTCATTTATATTTGTTTAATCATGAGGGGAAGTGACAGTGAAATGAGGATTTGTTTCTTTTGGCAAAAGATTTATAAATAAAAGTGCTTCATTTTCCACAATTGAGAGTAAAGGGAAATGTTTTTATTTTGGCTTGTTCGCCTGTTGAAATGAAAAATCAATTCATACATGGCTACAAAGAACTGATTTCTGTTTCTTTGTACAGCTTCTTGGTTTTCATAGAAATAGATAACATTGAATTGAATTAAATACTTCTTAAACTAAGTATCTAGCAAAATACATAAAGAGTGGTTCAGGATTCTCATTGATGCACTCGCATCTGTCAGAAGCTGTATGCACCTATGGATTTATATACATTACTTATACTATTTGCACTTGCAAGTAGTCATCATGATGTTCTTTTTAAAGTCTAGGATTACCAACAACCCTTTAAGGACAAAATCTAGTTGTATCCATGAACATAATTTAATGCTGTATATATGACTTTATATTCCTGATTTAAAAAAGAAAGAGATGTTTTCAGAAATGGCTAGGGAACAATCCACTCATATATATATTACAGGTATATTACAAGTTCAAATTGTCTATTTTTTAACAATAATACTTGTGATGTAAAAAACCCCTTACCTCATGTTAATTTACACTCTGTGGGCACTCCAAAACTGTACTTTTATTTCAATATTTGGTTACTACTAGTTGGGAAAAAGATTAAATATAAACAAATTAAGATAACAATAGGAGGGTATAGGGAAATCATTACATTGTAATAGTGATACCTTCTTTTAAAATATGTCTCACCTTTTCTCAATTGTGAAAAATTAAATTAACAACTTGATGTTGCCTTATAATGAACACAATTACCAACCTGTCAAAAACAATCTGTATTTACCCTTCAGAGAGTAATGACTCATTGCATTTTCTATTGGCTTTTCATGTAAGATGGTGGGACCCACATATGAAACTGTTATTTCCTTTATAATAAACTGAATTAATAATCAATTGATTAATCAGTTACTGATTAATAATCAATTGTTAAATATAAGGTAATCTGTTTTTCTCTGGGATGTAATAAATCAACCTTTTCTCAGCATGGTAAAGAAAAAAAAAATCTCTTTTCAGCCTCTGTTCTTAGAAGAATAACCAGAAAGCCCTGACTGCATGTGAGTGAGAAATTTCTTTTTTTTGCATGTGTTATCATATAATATTGATCTTCAGGTACCAGTCACTAACAGAGGGTGTAATTAGGCCTGAGCACTTATGGATCACCAAAATGTTGCTTATAGCCTTGGACTCCTTACTAATAACTGACCTTATTTTTATTATTTCATTGAAAGCCCTGAATTAACATTGTTTTTTACTGTTTCCTTGCATAACCTTGGAAGAGACAGATAGACTTTCACAAAACCTTTAATTAGTGTGCTGCATTTTAAGATGGCAGTTTAATTGTTTGAAAAGATATGCAGCATAATTTCAGGGTTTTTTTATTCCACTACTTTCCTGTTCATTTATTTCAAAGGTTATACTGTAGAGTTAATAGCATTGGGTATATATTTATGTAACATTTAAAATTGCACAAGGGAGATGGTGTACAACAGGCAAAGTTTTATGTAAGACTGATATTTCTGCACCTGCAAAAAGGCTGATGAGTTCCATTCACTTCTGGTGGAGAATTTGCTGAGGGAAATGCAGTATTTTGGTCAATGAGGAGCAAAGCACTGTAGCTTCCTATGGAAATAACTCCAATCTAGGAACTGCAACAGCTGGAACTCCATCTTAGAGATGAGTGTGATGTTGCCACCAAATGAACCTACAGAAAACCCAATGTGAGTTTTAGTCTTTTGAACCAAAGTGATCTGATTTATAAAGAAAACAAAGCAATATTCCTTGACAATATAAGTCCAGAATAGTTACCCACTGAAATCAGTGGGTGCCATAATGGTTCTGTTGCACAGAGATATAGAGCTTTCTTGTTTTTTATTGCCATCACAGGTGCCAACATTATTAAGCTGGATAATGACATGGACTGTATAATGCTGTTGTAACGTTATGAGGTTTTATTGTTCCCTAGCCGTGCACGTACTCTCTATGTGACTACATGAAATACAAAGATGGAGGGAAAATGATTTTTTTTTGTAATTTCAGGTCACTTGAACACCATTTTCAATAGATACTTAAAATAAAATATTATTGTGTAAGTTTCCATGAAGAAGAGGCTTTTCATTCTCAGATTCTCAGGAGCTCTTTGGGAAAACAGGTTCTGATTTAATATAGCTGCCTTATCCAATGACACATAGAGGAGCTTTACTTATTGTGATAGAAAATTATGTGCCTGTAGGCAGTGCCTGGAAAAAGAAGAAACATTTGCATCTTTCCTAAGGTTCCTGAATAACCTTTTGCCACAGCAAATCCCACAGGTCCCTCAGAATTTCAAGGAGCAGACATGCAGGAGACAATGTGTTTTTGAAGAAAGTATTTTGCAATTGCCTTTAGTAGATTTTTCTTAACTTTCTGTGCAGCAAAAAGTCAGAATTTGTCCTACGATTGTACACGGAATTGAGGATGTAAATAATGCCTGAAAATACATTCTAAAATTTTATTCATGATAAAACTGACAATTATACAAATGGCCCGCATTTTGTATAAGAAAAAGGAAATCAGTGTTGTGCTCTTTTAAGTAGTATTTCAGCTCCTAAGCATTTGCAGGTGTATAGAGTTTTCACTTCCTCCTGAAACTGAAGTTGCATTTACTATATAACTACTAGAAATTTCTATTTTCAGCACAACACTTATTACACTTTATTTGTTAGACTCCTCCCTAGAGTTGTTTAATGACTTTTACTGATGTTTTCCTGTAATTCCCCTGTTTAATCAATATCAGAGATTTGAGTCCTAATCTTCTAGTGATTTGTACCTAGCATACATATTTTTAATTCAGTAAAACCATTAAGAATGCTAGTACTCTGACTCAGCAGGGTTTTGTTACAGTTTGAACAAAGTAAATGACTATATAAATTACCAGACGGAAAAGAAACAAATGAGTTTTCACTTGCACCCTTCTGGCTATCTATTTTAAAGATGAATTCAAATATGAGTAATGAATTAATGGTAATTTCACAATTTCTTTTTCTTCAATGTAAGGATACCTTTCTTTTAAAGAAGTCTTCTGCTTTGCTGCTTATTGTTTAGATTTCAATCTTCATATCATTCAGTATTTCTCCAAAATTCCTTTGATGATCCCATATGATAGTTGAGCTTCTCTGAATATCTGCTGTTATATATCAGACAAGCTTTATATGTGGACTTGAAACATCACTATTTCAGCAAACAGTCTTAAGAACTTGGTTTAGGTGAATCAGTCTGAAATTAGCCGCAGACAAAGAATGCCTGTTGACCTTGGTTTGTTATTGCCAGTTCTTACAGCTAAACTCTGGTCAGCACTAACTCAGCTAAATTGACTTTAAAAAGAGATCAAGAGTAGACAAGAGTATGGACATTACATTCTTTTCTTTTCTCATCCTAACTCAGCTTTTCCACAGTTTGTTAAAACTGCTGTATGTTTTGTGGCTGCTTCTCTTAAGACACTCATTGACTGGTCAACTTTTCTCCTTCCCCTTTCTTTTCCCCCTTCCCCTTCCACTTCCCTTCATCCTTCCTTTCTTGCTCTTTGTCTTTCCTTCTTTTCTTCTTTCTTTCTTTTGCTTTCTCTCCTTTACTCTTGTCCAAATAATCCTACCTTTATCTATGAATTGCTAGCTGCCTAAGCTATTACTTGGTTTGACATGAATTTTTCCTTTCTACACGATGCTTGAAATGAGAGGGAAAAGCCTGCATAAAAGATTTTGCCTTGTGAATGGCTGTGGTAGAAATTCGTAACAAGAAACTTCACTTAGACTCCCAGCTCCTGCTACCTCACAAAAGGTAACTGGGTCCCCCAAAAATATTGGCCAGATATGTCATGCTTCAACCAAAGATAACAATCCTTTAAGGGAACAATGCCTCCCCTATGTTTTTAAAAATATATAAGGCTCAAGTGAATAAGGTCTGAATTAGCAGAAACCAACATTTTGACCACTGCTTTCTCACATAAGAAAAAATCAAAACCATCATGAGTTTCAACCTTCATCTTTTTCAAGAAGAACAGGGGTTGGGAGGGAGGGAACTATGGCTTTGAAAATTTGCAAAGATGGATCCACAAGGATTCTGTCATATATATAAAAACATTTGTAAAGGGAGCTTGACCCAAAAGGCATTGACATCAGCAGAAAACATTCTGGCAGCAAGCCTGAATCCCCAGTTCATAATCTGTCTAGTTTATTGGAGTTTCACTTTCTCATTCAGCATCGCCCATACATTTTACAAAGTCAATTTTTAACATTTTTGGTTAATTTTTGAGACTCTTTTTTAAAACAGACAATTTTCTGTAACCACAGACAGTGAATTTTGGTAAAATAAATTTTTCACAAGTAATAATCTAAACAGTCTCTTTAGCCAGCAATGCCAAGAGGGAAGCACAGCTCTACTTGAGGAGATTGCATAAGGATATGAATTAACTAATGATGGAAAACATAGCCAGTGCTTTGAAATGACAAGTTCTATTTCTTGTACTTAATTTCATGTTCAGTACTTGACAAGTTTAATACCTACAAAAATATCATCCAGGTAGGTAAAACTGAAATAATTGGTCTAATACAGAATAAAGTATTCTATAGATATATCGGGTGAAGCTGGAATAAGTGGTTCACTCTGGAGCAAAGGTTTTGTAACTCATTTAACATCTGTACTTTGCTTATGTATGTAAAAACCCCAAATCTTCTCTTCTAGTCAGTAGCTCTGAATACTAAATGTACGAGATAAGCATGGTAACAGCTTTTTTTTCTTCTCAGACAATGAAATTCTTCTGTATTACGATTAACTTTTGACACAGATGGGAATTTTTTGTAGACACAATTAATTGAAAATTAACTTCTTTTACAGGCCATGGACATTTAGCACAAGTTTTTCCTGTCAGCATTTTATTTTTTTATTTTCTAGCTGAAAATTTTTGCTCAAAACATTCTTGAGCATTCTTCTGAGACAATTTCACTGTAAATTCATTGTTTTCAACAGAATTAATGAACTTAAGGTTCATAATTCCTATGCATGAAAACTTATTTGGAATAACGTAAGGTGTCAATTTAAACTGGCTTAACTCATCTTGATTAAGTCCACCTGCAATTTCTCTGATTCCACAAAATGTCTTATTCCAATTACATCACTCATTCCAGAAACTGAGGGTTTCACACATGGAGTTAATCAGGAAAAGCAGGTGAAGAATTGTTGTTCCAGAGTAACATCGCATGTAGAGAAACCTTAACACAACACTTGAAGGTAATGAGATTGAGCTGGTTGTAACGGATTCAAATTTATTAAACACTGAACTCCATCTCATTCCTTCCAAGATACATGGCTCGGTAGGTCTAGCTAGGGAACAAATAACTAACACCTATTTTTATGACATAAATTGGTAGTTTTCGCTCTGTGTATGCAATAAGAACTGCTCTGCTCTTTTTACATAAGCACTTCTTGGGACTCCAGTGGATGAACGTGTTGCCCCAAGGGCAACTTATTCCATATGCCTTGTGCTCTGTGGTAACTGTATTTGTACATACTCCGGACGGGGGAAAAGAGAAAGTAATACAAACTAGACCATCCCCCAGAGATAACTGAGGTTATCAGTTAAGTTAGCACATGTCTGATCATTTTAGACCCATGACCAGCAACTGCACTGCAGATCAGATGGTACTTCATAACTTACTCATACAACTAAGCCCCCAAAGTAGAACAAAACTGTAAATGATCTAACCTGACTTTTTTAGGCTTTGTATTTCATTCTCATTTTCTATGTCATCCATTGTGTCCAAACACAGCACTTTAATATCATTGATCCAAGAAAAAAAGAGAGAAGCCATCCTCAGCTAAAGTATTTTCCAGATCAGCGATCCAAATCTCCACTTTCTCTCTCCATTTTACTTGAGATAATTTATAATTATTCCTGAAATGGGGAGAGTGATTTATGAAGCAAACATACATTTTTCGTTACCACAAGTTTCCAAATCCTGAAATACAGTTTCAAGAGAAGTGAAAATTCTAGATCAAGTACACTGGCATCAAAATTTCTGTTGTGGTGAAAATGTTCATTAAACTCTCTCTATATGCTATCATTGTAACCAATTCCTATGTAACAAAAAATGAACTACAAAAAACTCATCATGCGTAAAAGCTAGAAACTTTTCCATAGAACTGCCTACAGCTGTAGGGGAAAAAAAAAGGTAAAAATCCATGGATAATCTATAGCTTGTTCATGTGTATTCTTATTTCCCATTAATTTACATAAAGAATCTCGTCATGATTAAAGTGTCTTTTTGATGCTGTTCTAGCCCAAGGCCTTATTGACAATTGGCTAATGATCAGTCCAATCTATTCTGCCAACATCACAGAGAACATAGTCAGAAGTCTTATTAGTGGCGCCTGAAAAAACAGGTTTTCCCTTAATGTGATTTTTTTATTCACTGTTACTTAGTAATGCTCATTTGTGCTGTACAGCAAACTCACAGAATTAGTATATCACAGTTTGTCTACACAGAAAAGAATAATAACCATCAGATCTAAAGGGAAGAAAATTTTAATTTCAGTCAGGAAAAATTAGTGATTTAATACTGACCTTTCAGACAGGGAAGTCTTAGCAATGTTTGGGTTCATTTACGTGGTCTGTTTACTGCCCCCCCTGTTTTGCATTGTGGAGGTACTGGTTTTTTGGATCTCAAGAAGAAAGGCACGGACACCCAAGGGTAATTAACTAGTTTATTGACCAAAGCATAAAAACAGTAGAAAAGGTGATAGCAATAAAGTGGTAGGAAAGGTGGTAACAATCTTATGTCCCTTCCAATGTTAATAGAAGCAATAGAAAAGGTAATAGCAATCTTGCATCCCTGCTGATGCTGGGAATGCTGGCTGCTGCAGCATCAGACAAGACCCTCCATGCTGATCACGGTACACTGCACAGAACCTGTCCATCATGAGGTGCATCAGCATTGTTGTCCTTACAGATTTAGAGGATTTTCTTAGAGGTAAACAAATCTATTCATAATTTCTGCTGTCAGGTAAAGGACTGTTACATGCAGGTATGCTGCTTAATCTCAGGATAAGACAAGTTTTGTAAATAGTGTCACCCACATGTACTGTCTGGGAACCATGTACAGGCTTCTCCATTACAGTTAATCAACCAAGTTCATCCAGCGGTCACCAAGGTTCACTGAGAATGGTACACTCCTACATGTTGCCATAGGAACGAGTCAAAGATGGTCACAGTACAGATTATACAGTGGTTCTTCATGCTAACATACAGGTCTCCACAATCAAGGTCTATGGTTATACTCTGCCCAGATTCTGCCTGAAATCACTGTCTTCTCCTTTTGTCTTCTCCAGTGGCCCACTACACCCACCAGCATAGCAAGGCACATTCTTCCAGGACATGATCTTCTTATGGGGTCTTTCCTCCTTTCTTGCAGTCACACCCTTTGTATCCCAAAACAATGGCAGATGCCTTGGGTGATAGTCTTCAGCAGGCTGCAGCTGAGAGTGCTTGTGTTAGCAAATTGAAAAGTGCAGCCAGACCATCCTGGTGATCCAGCAAATATTTTTCTTTGCTCTTATCTTTCCTTAGGCACTAGAGAAGATCAGAATAATAGATCATGGAGGGGGTGCTGCAGTACATGAAATAACTGGGGAAAACCAAGTAGATCATGAACAATTAGTATAGTGTAAAGAAAACATCCATATATTTCAGGAGTTACCTGTCTCTGGTAAATTAATTTTATGGAGAAAAAAAAAAAAAGGAAAATCCAAGGTAAGAACCAGATGCATTGTGAATTTTCTGGTTCCATAGACTATCCTAGAAAATATTGAACAGATTGAGATTCTATCTATAGGCTGTCCTCGGTAGGAAATAGGGCTGAACTTTCTTGATAAATGCCCAGGTTTCAGCTGGGATAGAGTTTACTTACTAGTAGCTAGTACAGTGTTGGGGTTTGGATTTAGGATGAGAATAATGTTATTAACACACTGATGTTTTAGTTGTTGCCAAGCAGTAAAGGACTTTTCAGATTCTCATATAGGCCTGCCAACGAGAAGGCTGAAGGTGTGAAAAGAAAATGGGAGGGGGCACAGCCAGGACAAACTGGCCAGAGGGATATTCCCTACTATATGGCGTCATGTTCAGCATATAAAATGGGGAAAGCTGGCCGGGACAATGCCAGAGACAGGTTGGGCATTGTTTGGTTGGTGGTGAGCAATTGTTTCTCATTTGATCACTTGTCTTATTTGGGTTTTATTTCTCTCTTTTTTATTTTCCTTTTCATTATTATTATTATTATTAAATTATTAATCTGTTCTTTTCTCAACCCACAAGTGTTCTCACTTTTACTCTTCTGATTCTCTCCCCGTCCCACTGGGGTGGGGAGAGGAGGGGGTGAATGAGCATCTATACTCTTCTGATTCTCTCCCCCGTCCCACTGGGGTGGGGAGAGTAGGGGGTGAATGAGCATCTACGTGGTGCTTAGTTGCCAGCTGGGGCTAAACCATGAGAATAACAAAGAAAGAAATGTATAGCTTGATAGGACAGTGTTTGAATAGGGGTTTCTGAAATTGGGAGATATTCTTTAGAAATAGACGTAGCGAGGCGAGGTTAATTTTGAATGGACACATATAATTCCAAAGAAATTATTAAGGCACAATAAAAGAAACCATTGAAAAACTGAATTATTTGGGTTTGTTACCTGATTCATTGTCGTCGGTAAGAATGAAAAATGCATTCTATATGAAAAAATAGCACAGAGAAAATAATCCTAGCTAGATTTCCTCCTATAAATATAAAAATTCCTTTTCTCTGAGTGATGACATACTTCTATAAACAACGGAGTTTAACTGCATCGCATACCAAAGTGCACTGGTGCTTTATTGGGATACTTAAAATACTGAACTAAATTCAGAAAGTTTATTTTGCAAGATTCTGATAAGAGTGTGTGTTGTTCTGAAGCCTGCCATCCCCCAGTTCCCATTTTACACTCTTGGCTATTCACAACCCTTCCTGAATGGAAGAGACTTCTTTCTTCTTGCTAACATAAAGGACCTTGCTTCTGTTGGGATTTGTTAGAAACTAGGCCAGGAAAAGCAGAGAGAGGGTATTTGTTTGCAGTCTCAGTTTAAATAGTATTGTTTTGATCTGGTGATAATAGGTGAATATGAAGAGCCCAGCTGATTCTGTAACTGTTACCCATGTCACCTTTAAGCTGGAAAGCTCCACTTCACTAAAAGGAATGCTTAGCTTGAGAACTAGGTTATTTTTTTCTGTCGAGCCCTTTACATGTCTAAGTTGGTATTGTAAAATCCATATTTTCTTCCTAAAAACAAAAAAAAAAAAAAGAATAGTCTAGACTCTGTAGGCAGCAGATAACAAGGCATGTGTTTTGATAACCAATTTGAGTTTAAAACATAAAAATGTTATGTAGACAATAGTGAGAATAAAGCAGTAAGGATTCTCCTACTAAAAATATTGGAAATGGGAGTAGGCTCAGTCATACTAAAGTATCCTGACAATGCTTTCTCTGACTACTGCACATTCTTACATTGATATCAGACATGCTATTGTAATAGTAGTAACTAAACTAACTGAAAGGGGTCTTGTACATGTACAGATAAAAGGAATTTAATGCATTGCAAAAGATTAAAAACCCAGCAGGGGAGATCAATAACAGGAATTAGCTGCAATGGACTGTGTCTGATAAATGCTTACCAAGAGTTAATAGGAAGTGGCCTAAAAGCATTTAGAGACAAGGTTATCAGTATGTCGACGAAAGATATTTGATAATGTGTAACTTTATATGAAAATGCTATCACTTTTCTTATTTCATTGCATATGTTGCCCTATGTTTCCACATATTGTCCAGTTACTGGTTTGCAATGTAAAAAAACAATGCAAAGATGAGTCCTGGTTTAGAAATCAAGGAATCTTACTGGTTTGTAACTTCTATGCATTTCAAAAGCATTTTATAAAGTTTTTTTAGCTTTGTGCAATATACTGTAATACATGACATCTATTAAATAAAAATCCAGTAAAATGGCATTGGGAACGCTTGTATTCAGTGAATCTTTTTTCAAATTTGTGACTTATGACAACAGAATTTCAAGAGATCTTGGGTTACAGGTTGGAATGTCTGTTACAAAGGATAAAAAGCTTTCTTCTTCTATATGTTCAAATATTCATATTGCCTAAAACAACTGGAATTATAAATAGACCATTGAAAAAAGTGAGGAACCAATCCCCCAAATTAATTTTATTCTCCAAAACAGACAGGAATTTTTTACAAGTGTATTACAAGGGATATGTTCGTTGGACAAAGATTAATATATAATGGATGCAGTTTCCAAAAGGGGGGAATTTCAGAAGTAAAAGTCATAGCCACCCTTTATCCCCTGCACTTACACATCCCTATGAGGCTGATGAAGTCCCGGGCCTTCTGAACTCATTGAGAGTACTGTCACAGACTTCAGAAGACAGTAATTCACCATGTGACTTTTTATACGAGGACAACTGCTTTGTCAGTGAATACAATCTATATCAGGTCAAGGTTTCCTAGGTTTTCTAACATTATGATAATTTTTTTCTTCTTTTGCACATGTTTTCTACTGAAAATATCTACAGAGCAAATGTCAGACTCTAATCTTATGAAGTGTTTTGCAGATAATCCTTCTGCAAAGAGACCCTTTCAGTTCAGTTGAATTACTCATAACAGCTTTCATTTGCTAGACCCTTGGATATTAAGGTGTAAGACTGCTGACAAATGCAAACAACTACCTTTTCTAACAATATAATGCTCCCTCCATGGCTTTTCAGGGCTGCAATGCAACTGGTTTTGAAATGGGTAAGAGTGGCTGTTCATAACTCAGGATGATATCCTTCCATCAATGGACATTATTAGATTCTTTCTGAAGAAGAAGAAATTACATACCTCAGTGGAGAAAAAAGGAAATGTCCTTCTTGCCAGTTAGGTTTTTTTAAGGGTGATTAGAGTACCCAGAACTTGGATTATTTTAATAAATCCCTCACGACACATTAGTGAGAAAGGAGGGTCTAACAGTGCAGGATGAATTCCTTTTGTTCATAGTATTTTATCACTGTATGTCTGTCTTGAACGCGAATACCAATGAATAACATTTTGAAACATAATATTAAAGCCACTGAGTAAAACTGTAGGGTAAGACTATCAAGGAACTTGCAGATAACATAAAAACAAGCATGTAAGGGCATACTTTCAAAACCTCCCTGAAGCAATACTTGTATCTTTGAAACCAAATGGTGGTTTTATATGCAAAAATGTGTTTCATTTAAGAACTATTGAAAAACAACATGGGTTGTTATAAAACCATGATGGATTTTTACTTTTTTTCCCCTTTGCTTGTCTATACTAAGTTGCTCCACTATTGCTATTATTTTTTATTTTCTTCCACATAAGATGCTGCAACATAAGTGATATTTATTTTGCAAATACTTTTTGGTGGACTGGATTATTCTTTTTCCCCTTGTAACTAATTTAACTGTATCCTGAGTCCTGTAAACTACTGATGCTGTATTTTTTGTACTGGGATGTTGTTTACCATAATTTCAGGTTAAAGAAAAGCGTTTGGCATCAGCTTTACAAAACAACCTTTAGTTCTCAAGCTTCATTCTTTCCTTTCTATGGTTACAATATTTTTGTGGTTGACCCTACTTGATTATCTGAATCTCTTACTCTTGCACAATTTAAACAAGATTGTTGAATTCTAAAGACTAGAAGCAGGTTCTTTAATCTTTCTGCAGTTTCATTAAAATTAGCATTGATGAGTAGGATCTGGTAGAGTGCTTCTGTCTTTTAACAGCTAAATACTTACTCAGTGAAAAAGGTCTTTACAATGACATCAGGATTAGTTTTGGTTTTTAAGTGTTCATACTAAATATAGCTAGTAACTCTTTTGCCATTTGAAAACAGGGATGCTGGGGGTTTAAGGACTTTATTTTTTTCCTTTCACATCTGGATAGATTCCTAAAAAACATTTCCTATTTTTCAGTGGTCTGCTGCTGGGTATTTTGTAAATATGCCGGTTACTATTCTTCCTTGTTTAGGTTCTTTTCTAGTCTTAATAATTAATCCATGAACTTAATAATTTTGTGTTGCATGCTTTGTGACCCTTCTCTTTTCTGCCTTTTTGTAGAAGGGAAATTATATTTATATTTTCTGAATTAAGCTTTCTTATTTGTGTTGTGCTATTTAATTACTAAGGGATAGTTAAGTGGAGTTTATTTTGCTGACTGAAGAAAAGTTGTTTAAGTTTGCAGCAGTTGCTAGATTTTGCTGAGGGTTTTTCTCCAAGCTGCTAAATATTTGCCATTTGTACAAGATAGCTTTACTTCAGAAATTAACAAAGATTCCTAGAGCTGTTATTGTTACTTGCAATAAGCTTTATTTGACACAGTTTAATAAAGCTTTTAAGATTTTTGTTTAGTGGCATGTTATTTTAGCGAGTAAGGTAGAATTTTCATTCCTTAAATGCTGTTCACTGTATAAGTGATGGGAAATGGAAAGTGGAATTCTAACTTGTCAGTCATCATTTACTGAGGAAAACAAACCATCTTGTCTAAAGTTATAGTTAAAGGAAAGAGTACACTCAGGTATCATTACAAACAGATAAGAAAATGATACAATAGGTGCAAAAAGGAAGACTCTGAGGTTAACCAGAGCATTTAGTCTGCTTCTCCAGGTACAGAATTTGTCATAAAATTGCCAGTGCTGTGCACTCTCAAGTGCTTCTTAATGATGGGGTTAGAGCAGCATTACAGCCTCAGAAGAGACAATCAGCCCTTTTGATCTTAGGCTGGCACATGTGGGAAGAGGCGATGAGTTGCTGAGGAAAGCTGGTACTTGCAGAAGAAAGAGTGAAAGCCCTTTGGCCTGATCTGCCTTGAGAGAAACATGTTCTTGAAGTCTTTCCCTCTGCAAAATTAAGTGGTTCATGATGTGCGTCCTGGATGACAGTCCACCCACAATGGGGTCTCCAGGTCAACATCATAAAGAAGATACAGAGAAGATACTGGCTTTATCTCACCGTTCATATTGCATAGCCTGCTCAACCTCTGCTCCATCCATTGCTTGCCTACTTGTCAACAGTTGAAACTGGACAGTGTGTTCCTGTTGCTAGAGGGAGTAATGATTATCCAATAACCCACATATCTTTGCCGAAAAGCTTGACTACTGGCAACCTACAGATACTGCAACGGTGTTGTAGAACAACCTGTACAAACATTTGTAAATCTCCTTGCCAGGAGCAACCAATCTCTCTGTCACCAAGGAGATGACCTCTGCCAGTACAACTGAAAGCCAGAAACAGATTGCTCTGCTCAACAGACCTTTATCCTATATTTCACTTCTTCTGTGGCAAGCTCTATTCTTAGGCATCCTCTCCTGCATTATAGGGCAAATCAGTCTATTTCAGTGGTTTTGGTTTTATAGCTTCATGACTTTAGAAGTTATAAAATGAAAGAGCCAGTCTTGCAGACATGTAGAGGAGTAAATTCATTTTCCACATGCCACTTCATTTACCTCTGTGGGAAAGCTAGCTATTGTAAAGCTCTATGTGCCTGTTCATGTTTGCAGGATCAGGCCCTGAGCAACGTGGCAGTTTTCTACACTTGTTTTACTGTTAGTAGTCTACTTAATGCACCTAGAGCTATAAGTTTGATTTAGCGTGAAGTGTTGTAAGGAACAGATCTCGGGCAAGATTCCATTTTCAGTCACACTCCTTTAAAATTGTAGAAACTCTGCTGCAACAGAGGTTTTTCTCAGCTTTTTCTCTTTATCTAGCTTTTTACCCTGTAGTTGCCTGACTGTGTGCTTATGTCAGAAGTTATATTAAGAGTTTTGTGGGAAGTATTTCAAAGAATTGAAAAATTAAGTGGTGTTTATGTAATTTCCAAACAGATCTAGGGTAGATATATCCACTGTACCAGGGGGAATCAAACTGCCCTTCAGCTTTGGAGGAGCAAATGAAGTGGGCTCTGTACACATTCGAGTACTGCTTTTCCCTGGCCCCTGAGGTGGGATGTGACAATGAGTTTGTGTCAGCACGTTAACAGTGTAAAACCATAATTTGTTGCTGTAATAAGCTAAGAGCAAACAACTGCTATTTCCCAAAGTAAGGAAGAGTCATTTAGGCTGCACTTTAAGCTATAACTTTATTATGCTATCATTATAATACACTGTGTCTCATGGGCACAGTTTAGCCCTTTTTATACTTAAAAATATTTTAAAAGTAAATATTATCTTTATAAATTTTATAACTTATCTTTATATAAATAAAACAAACCAGAAACATTGTTTACAGGGAAGCATTTCAATGCGGCACAGTAAATTTCAGCATTTGGGCTTTAGAATGGTTAAAATAGGCATTAAGAAACATCAGTCTTGGAAGCTATTAGACTGTGTTTATTTTTAATCTTTTTTTATTTTCTTCTTAGGTTTGGATCAGGTGATGTGAATGCTCCTTCTTCAAACCTCTAAGACAATACTCAGTAATATCACACAGGTAAGTGAATCTGGAGATCTAATATATTTATAAATGAAAGGATGTACGCTGAGCTCAGTGCAATTACAACAGTTACACCAGCTAAGGGTTTTCCTCAAACAGTTCAAGAGGAAATTAGACTTGAACAGGGTTATGATGAGAATATTCATTTCCCTGCATGCCTCATTGCATACTAACATGTTAACTAAGAATACAAAGTAGTATAATATTCTAAAAATGACTGTAGCAATCAATATTTTTACATTTGTCTGGAAAAAAAATGATGCAAAGTGAAGCAGAAAGTGAGTGAGAGTTATTGTGCCAATTCATCCACCTACTAATGTATGTATGTGGGGATTGCTTGCAGCTATGCTTTGTGACAGCACAAGAATTTACAATAGATTCTCAGAGCTGTCACAAATGAGACAACAAAAATACTCAAATTCATTTTTTTATAGCATGTAAGCATTATCAGAAGAGACTTACTTAAAAAGCCACACTAAATTCCTAAAAACTATATTCCTTTCAATCACTGCATGTGAGTATGGGCTATTTCCCTAATACATTTTTTAAGTTAAGTTCATCTGTAAATTCAATCTAATGGACCCAATTCTAGCTCATAGTTCTCAAAAATCCCTGTATCAAAGGTACTGACCAGGGAGATCAAAATGTTTCTTTATATTTTCTTTGAACTGTCCAGGACTCTATTACACTAAGTGTTATAGAAAGGTAGTGCTAAAATATGGACAGTGACCCGAGGCCTACAAAATAAATACAGAACAAAGAGCAGAGAAATTATATGGGAGAAAATATGGGGAACATAAGACAGTGTTGATCAGTGGGGTTGGTAGTGACTTCTGTGAAGTTTTTTTTCTAGATAAAGTGAAATTTCTTACAGGCATCACAGAAAAAAAGGATTTTGAAGTGGCTTTAAAGAAAGGGAGTACACCAACTTTGCAAATACTTCTGAGCATCACCTTCCACTGTATGAGTAAATATAAGAATGTGCATAGGTGTTGGCTAATCCTGAAAACCAAATTGTTTCTAATTGATACAATGTGATTGAAGCAATGGCTAAGAAATAATATAGAATATTCTGCTAGTGTATGAGAACAGATATGCTTGTCTGCGTTGAGGTTAGAAAATCATGTTATAGTAAAAAAATCAAAAGCCAACAACAACGTGGACAAAAGGTTTAGTTGAATGAATGGTTACAAAAATAAAAATTAGGGTTGCTATGGAGAGGAAAATAGTCTACGCTATTTAGTAATAACATGAGTTTGAGCATAGAGAGACAACTCCAGAAGATGAGTCCTAAATGAGAAGGAAGCTGGAGAGAGGTGAGGTGGGAGAGGAGGTGCTCACAGAAATGAAGATAAGAGGCAGTACAAATGGCTTAGAAAAAAAGACTGAGATAGTTTTCTTCATGTTGGCCTTGTACTGATGGCCAAAAATAAGCAAACAAGTGCTGAAAACACAGCTTAAGATTTATTTAGTTTGGACAGAAGAGATACATAGATTTGAAGCAGCGATAAAACAGTATCTGAATTTAAATTTTCCAGTAAACCTGCCCATGTGACACACTTGTGGGGGTGTGGGGGGAAAGGATGTCTGAGAACCAAGCATCTGGACGAGGATGGAAAAAGAAATCCTCTAAATGAAGAATGATTTGAGAACAAGAAATGGAAAAAGACTGAATCTCAGAAGGGAAAGAAAGATAGATTTTAGGAAGAAAAGCCTAGTAGGCTGTGTCAAAAGCAGTGGAGAAATCAAGAGAAGTAATTCTGATTTCTGTTTAGGAAGAGAACATCAGAGATAATGGGGAGTAGAATTTTATTAAAGCTTGTTTAGAGAAAGTATGAGATGGAGAAACTATTGCATTGCTATCTAGAACCAACAAAGAAAGAAAAAAAAATTGTATCCAGTGAAACAAAAACCATCTGCTAATTTGTGCTTACAAAATGGAGAAAAAATATTTTTAGTCTAGAATGAATTTTCATTTAGTTTAAGTTATGTTTACCCAAGTTTAATCTTAAATTAGTATTGAAAATTGTAAAAGCAAACATTTATTAATTTTCCGTATTCCCATTTTTCCCAGGAAAAACTATTAATAGATTCTGCCAATAATTTGGTTTAGTGTTTAGCTGTTTTTCTGGGTTTTTTAGTTGTTTGGTCATTGCTTTTTTTTCTTTTTTTCAAATGACAAGCTAGTTTAGTTAGATGGAATTGTAGCACTCTAAGTAGTGACTAAAATAGTGCATTTAACAAAAGAGGACATTGATACATGGACATTCAGATAGAGTTAAGGCTGCATTCTTAAAAAGAAAAAGATAATACAATGCTTGTTTTTGATTGAAATGAGACAGAGAACAAAGAAAATTTTTAGACTAACAAGGAAGAGGATAGGTGTAAGTGCAAGGGAAGTTTTGGGAAAAGTGATGGCAGGTATAACAGAAGAGCAGAGAAGAAACTTCTGTAGCTCTGACTGATAAGGGAAAAAAAGACATCAGAAGAGACATTGTAAGAGAAACACAGAGAAGCTGTGGAGTTAGACTACATTTTTTAGCTCTCTTGAAAAGAATCAGCAAGATCTTGTGCAGGGACAGAAACAGAGGCAGGAAAAGGGGCCCTTGAAGGCTAGTCTGGCACATGAAAGGTGCCTAGAGTTGTGAATGCATGAGGTGTTAGCTCAGAGCAGGGAAGAAATGACAGAGGAAGGGAGGTATTACTGCTGCAGGATGCTATCCAAGAGTAGGGGCAGAAGTAGTAGATATCCAGATTTTGCCAAGGCCATGGAACAGAAGAAATATCTTCTGAAAGAGAAACTGAATGTGAAGGAGTGGGAAATATGGGTAGATTCATTAATCATGCTGATGGAAAAAATAGGAGAGAGGGCAAGGAGAAGAAAGCAAAGAGTACAGACAAAATCAGCAGTGATGATTTATAAATCAGTGAAAGCGTGAGTGGAAAGATACAAGTATTTGTTGGACAATGCTGAAAGAAACTGAGTGATGGCTGGAGCAAAGAAAGTTAACAAAAGGAAAATCAAAGACCAATGGTTTAGGAGACACTCAGCTGGCTTTGAATATGTAGTACTGCTGTATGGAGTTGTTACTGGGCTTCTGGAAGACAGTAGTGTTAGCACACTGATAAGCAGGACTAGTTTAGCCCAAGTGAAGAATAAGCTGTGAATAGCTCACTGACCAGGGATTCAGCAGTAACCAGTTTGTGTGGTTGAGAATACCCTTTGTTGTGTGAATGGAAAGGGTGAGGAAAGTTCTGGCTAAAATTTTGGAAGAAATACTATTGGGAAAAAAGGAAGTTTCGATCCTGACCAAACTTATCTAAAAGAAGAGAAGAAATTTTAACTCACAAGTACCATTAGTCCACTACACTGTAAGACAATAAATATTCAGTAAAACTAGAAAGTAAAATATTTGTAAGTAGTATCTAAGTACATGAAGGTTCGAGAATTTGTTCTTCAAAATGGTTGCTGTGTTTGTCTTGTTACCAAACAAGATGTGATGACAATTCTTTTGTAGGGTTGGGATTCAGCAAACAAATCATGCGTGTGTTTAGCATTAAAAAATTGAGTAACTCCAAAACTATAACAAAAAGTTTACCTGTCTCTCTGTATCAGGACTCATAAAAAAATAAACTTAAGTCTTTGCAACATCCCCTGTCCTCCCTCCATCACTGCAATAAGCAGCATTTCAGGGATTGGAAGAAAGAGTATTTCCGAAAAAAAGAAATGTAAAAATAAGTAAAAATAAAGTGGCAAAGGAGAACGTAAAGAAGTTCACAATTATTTGCATGCTGATTAAATAGTATGTCACCAGACATTCACTTAAACAGTGATGAAATTTGTTTTCAATTTATATTAAATTTTTAAATTTACATGTGGTTACTATTTAATAGAGTATTATTTGAACAAAAATCAATTTCTTTCTCACTTATATGGTTATAAACTAATTCTGCTATAACAACTTCTTCTTCCTTTAACTTTTGGTTTTCCTTGACTAGGAGAAGTAGCCGTGACCTCCATGAAATCAGTGTTCTCACCTCCTGGCATAAGGAAGTGACTTCCCTTTTTTGGTTCATTCATTAGCACTGGTTCTTAGTGGGATCAGAGTGGCAACAGAACAGAGGATTTGTATTGTCCATTGTGGTAATAAGACTAGCAGCATGTCTTTGATGAACCAATTAAATCAATTTTTTGTATCATTAAGAAGAGATGATAATGGCAGTTAATTGAGGTGTCACAAACCTTACTTTACTTACTTTAAAATTCTGGCCAGACTATCGCTAGTTGTAAGCAATGGCCCTAAGGTCAAGAACAAATAAGGTTTTCCACTGTTACCTTTTGCTGTCTGGAGGGTGACGTAGGGCATTTTGTGGAATTAAACTAAGGAAGGATAGTCAGGCTGTGAATGTAACTTGGTTGCTTCCCGTCCCTTTGTTTCATCTCAGCTTACTGATCTAGCTCATGAACCATTCCCACAAAAATTCATGCTATGATGCAGAATCAAAAGTCTTCCAGGGAGAAGGAGACACCTTGAGTCAGTACTGTTGTCCCCATATCATGAAACTACAGGCTTAGGTTTAACCATGCACTTCTTTTACCGAACTCAAAGGTTCTAATTCCACCAAATTATAGATGTTACCTCACTCTGTAAGCTCTGAAGAAAAATCTCTTTAGAGGATTAATTTAAGGTCAGAAGATAGCTGAAGATATCAGGAAAATGCATATCTGTTGGTTTCCAAAATCCACAAGAGCTGAAAACTTCAGCTGACTAAAACATTTTTAAGCAGTCTTCCCAATCTTCAACTCTCCTCAGCTACGCTGACAGTGCATCAAATATGTACAGATTTTCCCAGTTCACAGTGTCATATCCCAGTGTGTTACATGCAATGCAAGCAGTGGTTTTGGCAGCCAGGTTGCCCTAGCCTCCCTGTAGGGACAATGGGCAGGCAGCTGCACTTTTAGAGGTCAGTTCAGCCTGTTAAGCTTTCAGTAGTGATTCAGTATTTCTTCTCGCCAGATTAGTGCTGCATGTAGTCATGTTGTGTTTTAACCTGCCAGACAGCCGTTTGCTCACTCCCCCTGCCCCAGTGGAATGGGGGAGAGAATTGGAAAAAAAAAGTAAAACACATGGGTTGAGATAAAGACAGTTTAATAAAGCAGCAGAGGAAATAATAATAATAATAATAATAATAATAATAATAATAATAATAGCAATAGCAATAATAGCAATAATAATAATAATAGAATATGCAAAACAAGTGATGCATAATGCAATTGCTCACCACCCACTGACTGATGCCCAGCCTGTCCCTGAGCAGCCAACTCTCCTCCAGCCAACTCCCCCCAGTTTATAAACTGAGCATGACGTCCTATGGTCTGGAATAGCCCTTTGGCCAGTTGGGGTCAGCTGTCCTGGCTGTGCCCCCTCCCAGCTTCTTGTGCACATGGCAGAGCAGGGGAAGCTGAAAAGTCCTTGACTAGTCGAGGCACTACTTAGGAACAACTAAAAACATCAGTGTGTTTTCAACATTCTTCTAGTACTAAATCCAAAACACAGCACTATGTCAGTGTATAGAGGCAACTTAGAGCAAGAACATTTCACAGTTAGATATTTCAGTTAAGAACTTCAGATTATATAAATCTGCAGGGAAAATCATTCAAGTTGTCATAATAGTTATCTATGCAAGGAAAGGCCTATCTTTTGCAGCATCTAAATTTTAATAAAGTGCTAGTAATGAAAATCAAAGCTTTACTACTAGATATTCAAACCTTTCTCTGTATTCAGGCTAGGACAGCTTCTGGAAGCATTCTCCGAGACAGGGAGGCATTTGCTGACTTCACTGAGGTGACTCATACAATACAGTATCAGTGTGGTACAATAGTAAATACAAATGGTGGACCATGGACATCTGTAAGCTGTAAGGAAGTCAGCTCTCCAAAAACGGGAGTATTTTCCATTCTTTCATTCCCCAAGGCAGGGCCAATGTTGCTGAGGAGGCTAGTGAAGAAGAAATGTCACTCAGATGACACATAGAGCTGGACTGATGAGTGCTCAGGGGACCAATATTAAGATGTAATATCAGTTCATCTGCATAATGAAGGATTTTTCCCCTCATGTAGACTTTCTGTATAACTCCTGTCTGCAACACTAGAGTATTTGTGTTGAATACACACTATCAAAATACTAATAATCCATATCCTGTGTGTGATTCTGCCATTTGGCTTAAACTTACCCTGATGTTTCATATTATTGTGTGTGATTCTATGATTATCAATGACAGAAAATCACTCTGGGAAAAGAGGAACACATCTTTGTTTTCAATTCAAGACCTTGGAATAATGACAGCAATCTATCTAATAATATTTTGATGACAACGCTACGCTGAAACTTAAAGAACTAATATTTTCAAACTACTTTACAAAATATATTGGAAGTAGAAAAGTAATAAGGGCATTTAGAAAGGCAATAAACGTATCGTGCAGCAGATTCTGTCATCAGAAGTGGCATGACAAGGGTTTGTGGTTTAACTCCAGCAGGCAGCTAAGCCCCGCCCAGCCGCTCAGTCGCTCCCGCTGTGTGTGCTAGCAAAACAAAGCAAGAAATTCATTCCCTCCTTCTATGGGCAGGCAGGGGTTCAGCCATCTCCAGGAAAGCAGGGCTCCATCACTCATAATGGTTACTTGGGAAGACAAATGTTATAACCCTGAATGTCCCCTCCTTCCTCCTTCTGTCCCCCAGCTTTTACTGCTGACCATGGATGATGGTATGGGGTATCCCCTTGGTCAGTTTGGGTCAGCTTTCCCAGCTGTGACTCCTCCCAGCTTCTTGTGCACCCCCCACCTCCTGGCTGATGGGGTGGGTTGAGAAGCAGAAAAGGCCTTGGCTCTGTCAGCACTGCTCTGCCATAGCTAAAACATCAGTGTTCTATCCCCATTTTCCAGTGTATACCAAATTCATTCTTACGATCAGTTACATTAGACTACAGTTATGGATAACGTGTTTCCTTTTTTGTTTCTTTTTTTTTTTGCAGCTTCATAATATTAGCTTTCATATTTAGTCATGATAGCTATTATGGTGTATGTAGAGAAAAAGCAAAATCAGAAAATATGTTTGAATACACACAGCTTGAACATGGCCTGCCCAAGCAAAGGATGTTCTCGATTTTTTTTTCCCGGCAGCAAAGGTTACACCACTGTTATTCAGTACTGGTCCTACACTGGGAGCTAACTAGATTAATCAACAAAATGAATGTTGTGGCTATATTTATGTCACCACGATGCAGTTTAAGCATCCAATCCATTTTCAGCACAAAGCATGCTGATGAAAGGAAATAGGAACTCTCAGAAATACAATGGATTCAAATAGAGTGAGAGAGGCTTAATCTGAATATCCAATTAACTGGGATGTTTCACAATGATGCCTGACCTGGAGTTAAAATCACAATTCTGTGTCTTGTGAATTGTTTTGGTAATGTAAATTAAGTTAATTTATCACGGTTGAGGTGACGGCGTATCTACATATGCTGAGTCATGAGTGATCTGCTGCTCCTTTAGAGAGATAGCCAGGGAGGTAATTCGAGATAGCCAGCATGGCTTCACTAAGGGCAAGTCCTGCCTGATGAACCTAGTGGCTTTCTATGATGGAGTGACAGCATCAGTAGACAAGGGAAAACCGATGGACGTCATCTATCTGGACTTCTGCAAAGCCTTTGACACAGTCCCCCACAACATCCTTCTCTCTAAATTGGAGAGCTATGGATTTGATGGGTGGACTGTTTGGTGGATAAGGAACTGGCTGGATGGTCGTGTCCAGAGGGTAGTGGTCAATGGCTTGATGACCGGATGGAGACCGGTGACGAGTGGTGTCCCTCAGGGGTCCGTGCTGGGACCAGTGCTGTTTAATGTTTTCATCAGTGACTTAGGCAGCGAGATCGAGTGCACCCTCAGCAAGTTTGCAGATGACACCAAGCTGAGTGGTGTGGTTGACACACCAGAAGGACGGGATGTCATCTAGAGAGACCTGGACAGGCT
>NW_009259175.1:608259-614184 GCF_000687185.1 Egretta garzetta | reverse complement strand
TGGGCTTGTTCAGCCTGGAGAAGAGAAGGCTGCGGGGAGACCTGATTGCGGCCTTTCAGTACCTAAAGGGGGCCTATAGGAAAGATGGGGAAAATCTTTTTAGTAGGGCCAGCTGTGACAGGACAAGGGGTAATGGCTTTAAACTAAACCAGGGTAGGTTTAGACTAGATATAAGGAAGAAGTTCTTTACAATGAGGGTGGTGAAACACTGGAACAGGTTGCCCGGAGAGGTAGTGGAGGCCCCATCTCTGGAAACATTCAAGGCCAGGTTGGATGGGGCTCTGAGCAGCCTGATCTAGTTAGTGGTGTCCCTGCTCCTGTGGGGGGGTTGGACTAGATGACCTCTAGGGGTCACTTCCAACCCAAAACATTCTATGATTCTATGATTCCTTTAAAACATTTACAAACTGCTTTTACAGTGTTTTACTGCGTGTCATGAGTGACATGATTCTAGTTAATGAGACGGCTTTTGGTGAGGCAGTCTGAGGTACCCATCAAAACAGAATCTTGAAAATCTGAAAACAACTATATTTTTCTTCTGCCATCCCATATAGCTTTTAATTCTTTTCTTTTCTATGCATGAATTTTCTGCTCTTTATGTCCAAAGGGCATTGCTGAATTTGAAATTGCACTATTGTGCAAATAACATATGTCAGCAAAAAAGTTAAGTTAGTGTTAGCAAGTCAAGAGAGAAATGTTTTATTGTTTTGGTCACTTAATTGAGAAGTTTTAGCAAATGTGGCCAAATTAAGCAGATTCTACTCATCTTTTCGAACATACTCTGTTGTTTGAAAGGTATTTTTAAATGCATTTTTTTGAAATGGAGACAAAAACTATGGTCCAAAAATGGGCCCCAAAACAGGACACGTTTTTTAGTGTATGCTACTGTTCATACAGAGCATAGTGCAAGACAGGTGCCTATCACAGTCCTTCAAATAACGGGTCTTACAATAAGAGATTTCAGAACTTTTCCATTCAACTGTTAATAAAAATTCCTCTGGAATACCAAACCAATGAAAGGTACTAAAGTTAACAGGATTGGCAACCATGTAAGATTTTCAGTGGTGCATATTAATACTAGCAATAACTTGTAAGAGCAATAGTATTCATTGAGGACAGATATTAACTGTACCTGTTTGACATCTGAAAATCCTCTCTTACAGTTAGAAAGCACCATTTGGCAGCAGTATTGCTTTAAGCTATAAATAATATATCTCAAGGTTTTTTGTGATGCACAATGCAACTTGTAAAATATACCTGCTACAAGGAAGAGTACAGCACAGAGATTTAGTTCCATTTTGAAATGGAAATTATTTAACTCTAAAAGTAGTACGACACAGGAAAGTTACTAACAGCTCTAGCTATGCAGTTGCTAAAGATTGTTGACATAGGCTTTTTGTCAGCAGAAAATTTTGTATGCATGAGAATTCAGAGCTCATGAAAGATTCTTGATTGACATCCTTAGAGACTAAAGTCTACAACGGGGAGAATTCACTTGACCATTACTGTTTTTGTAATCCACTTTATGATGCTGTTGAAAACCCAAAAGAACAGAAATATGCAGATGTTCTTGGTGAAAAGTAACCTGTATATTTAGGGGAAAACAAACCTTGCTTTTTCACTACACTGAACTGGAGGTAAAAATAAGTCATGAGGCCAAGAATAATTATGTATGGGAAAAGCAGATAGGAAAAGTGGACACAAAAAGCTATGGCTGGAATACACTGTGTGGAAATGCCTGACAAGACAGACTGCAATCTGGTGCAACTTCAGTAGTTCAGAAATAATGATAAATTAAGTAGATCTGGTTTAACTATATAACAAAGCAAATCACATTATATTTGATAGTCTCATACCAGTGTACTGGTTACAGATGTCACTATTGATCTAAATGTATTGATGGGTAAGTCATGGCAATGCAATATCTATATGTATATTGGCAGAAGAACAGGAAGCTATTGTAAGAGATAAATTCAATTTTAGAGAATTATATTTCAGCCTACCAGAGAAGCACTTTTAAGAGGGCTCTTCTGGGTATTTGAAAGGCAAAAAACTTTGTAAGGCTATTGTTAAAAGCTTTACATGTATCTTGCATTTTTCTCATTTGAAAATCTTGATTTACAATTTTTTTTGTCACTCAAATTGACTTTTGTGGTTTTTTTTTTCACAGTTGAGAGTAGTGGCATGGGATGCCAGGATGTGGATGCTCTGGTTTTTGGTTTTGTTTTTTTTTTTTATTCAAAGAGCCTCCAGTTCCTCTATGAACAGAAAACTCAATCAGAAGTTACTTTTTATATTAAATAAATTTTAAAAGAGAAGATAATCTGTTAATAACTATTCCCACTCCTACACATGTATTACAGAGGTGGCGAGTGGAAATAATTTTTCCATCTTGAATAAGTTTGTGTTAACTGAAAGCTATTGTTTTTCACATTAAACAATTACAGCTGGAAATGACAACATATGTTGGCTCATAGGGATGTGAAAACATCTTCCGTGCTTTTTATAATTCCCCCGAATGTCTTATGAAATCATAGGGCTTGTATTTTTGGATTTGCTGCTTCACTTCAAAGGTTGTTATAAAGCTAAGGAGTTTTATTTTAAATAACAAATTAATAAAATCATACAACTATGTCATGATCATTAAACATGGATAAACCAAAATGTCCTGGCCATGGAATTTGACTACCTCATTAGATGTTTTTGTTTCCTACCGGACATTAGTAAAATGGCATATGGAAGTTTACCATGCAGATCTTATGGAGAAGGGAATATGAAAGTCCCATACATTGTTCTGAAATTGTGTTACATAAATGCTGTTTCCTTGGGGATTTTTTTTTTTTTTTTAAATAATCCAAGAGAAGACACATTTATCTAAATGGTTGGGAAGCTTTATTCAATTTATTTTATAATCAGTGTCTCTTTTAAAGATACTTATTGTGTAGTTTGTAACATGATTTTTCATACGCAAAATATAGGTGGAGGACATCTTATGAGAATAATTAGGTTAGTCCAACCTGGTTTTCTTTTAATTTTTGTACACTAGTTATTATTATTGCTAGTTGTTGTCTTCCAGATGATGTCTGCAGAAAGTAGGAAGCTAAGAAGATGAAACTCCACCCCTCAAAAATACATTTTCATTTTTCATTCATTTTCATGGGAAAAGGGATAGAAAACCCACTATAAGTACCAGTCATCAGTGTAACTGTGACGGTTTTGTCCATGTAAACTCATCTGAAGGTTCAAGATGCAAATATACAGCTGTCATTATATCTAGAATTAGACTTTAGAGATTAAAATAACTTCTGATACTGATTCAAAACTTCCTTTCTGTAGTTAATCATTAAAATGCAGCCTGTAAGACTATCCTTCCGTTGATTTATTGTTTGACATGGAAATGTGAATAGTTGTGTATTAAAGTAAAAAGACCCCTCTGTAATGGTTAAAGTGTTATTTTGGTGACTTTCCTAGGTGTTGATACCATACTTTATAGTCTTGAAATGTTAGTCAAAAAAAAAAAAAAATGTTTTTTGAAAGACTAAGTGTTAGTGTTAGAGAATTCAACATTTTGGGTGGAAAAAACTTGGAAGCAAAATATTATACTATAGCTGGAAATCAGTAAACATTTACTGTTCCTATTTGACAGTGATTCAAAAGGGATCTTTCCAGGCTCTCAAGACAGCAATGAAGCCAAATGTTTTCAGCGTTTCCAGGGACTAGAGGCCTGAACTGTTTATCCTTATTTTTAAAGAATAATGTCAAACCCTGTGCTAGGTTCAACTTAGAAGAACTAAGTTCCTGTCTGTTTCATGATACAAACGGTTATTATTATGTTATACTGAGCCAAGTTATTTTTCCCCCTCATCTGCGAAGCTGTGGAAAATGGGTTCATTAATGTGTCTTTCTTTCAATGATTTGGTTTCTTGTTCTCTTCCACATTAAGAGTAATTACTTTCCCACAACCTGGCCTCTTTTGATGAGGACTACTGTTTTCCAAATGTAAATGGTTATTGATTTGCCAAAAAGGGTCTAATTTAGAAGTCGAAGAGTGTTGCACAGCTGGGAAGAAATTGAAAACCCGGCCAAGTCATTCATACTGCAATTGGCAGTCACAAACCCAAACCAAAGACTGACTTTTGAACTTGTTTTCCAGTCATTTTTATTTTCATGATTTTGCATGATTTTAGTACCAGATATCAATTTAAAATCTATTTAAAATTTAGAGTACAAATTTCTATTACCATAGTAAGTATGCACAGTGTCTTTACATGTTCAAAATCTCAGCAGTAAATGAGCATCTGTGGTTTTTTCAGATTGGTGGGCTTGCATGTTATTTTATTTTGGGACCGATTCCTACATTAGTGGCCTCACTGATACCATTACAACTATTTTTGAAGTAAGATTAAAGTACTGCTTTGAAGGAGTAAATGAGACACAATTTCCTCATCTCTGTTTTTAGATTTAGAAGTCTAAATGTCATCCCTGTTATACTGAATAGGAATAAACATTTGGAATAGCACAGTTAGTTAACTCAATGTAGCTATTTGAAATCTAAGATTTTTTCAAGTGACTGATAGTGTCAGAATATGGTCACTATGGAATTAGAAAAATTCTGATCTGTGATTCTATGATCCTGACGTATTCCGATATAAGACTGATCTATGGATTTTTCTAATGCTAATGTTATGATACCTATGCCTTTTTAAAATTGTGTAACGATCAAATCATGTAACATAGGGTATAGGAATGTTGTGGATAAAATTATGAAAACATCTGAATCCCACTTTTAAGAGTGATTTAAAGGAGGTAATAACTGATCTGTAGATAAATGAAGGCACCTCAATACACATTTAGCAGCATATTCAAGAGCATCTTTTTATGTCCTTTCTCTGGTAGAATTTGGCAGCTGGTTTTGAAAATAGTTAGATGCCTGATAAGGTTTTAAGTATCTAATATGCCTGAAATGGGGTCCTTCAAAACCTGTCTGTGAAAAATCAGTGAGCCTAGGATTGAAAGGGTAGATCCATCCTCACTTTCGATGAAATATCAATAAAAATGCACTTCAACCCAGTATGTGATATTTGTCTTGCTTCTTGGTCTCTTACCCTTGAGAGGGGAATCTATAAATCTCATTTTAGGCTTTGAAACCAGATTCAAAAAGAAATGTGGTTATTGTGATGTTCAAGACTGCAAAGTCTGTGAATTATGCTGAGCGGACTTCACTATGGGGAGCTTGGGGCCTTAATCTGTTGTGGAGGGAATTAATGAGTGTTAGCATGCTGGGAAATAGGAAATGCAAATAAACTGATAGAACTGGGAAAGAAAATATTTAAATTCTAGCTTTCTTCTGGGCCTGAGCAGCTATTTCAGTTAGGTGCCACCATTAAAACGAGATTCAGAGCTTCAGAGAAACTGTATGCATGTTTCTTTGTACAACATAACTGCCTAGTAGGTCAGCTCCTGTGCAAATATTCTTAGTCATCAAGAAAAATGGTATCATTTATCAGAGTGTTTGCTTTCTCTCTTCCTGAAGATGGTTTGAATGGCATACGGGAATACAGGGGTTCATTCAGAGGCAAGCGAGAAATCCTAAAACCATAGCTAGGGGTTTAGGATGTTCCACTGGCAAGGAGAAGACTCCTAGGCTACATGTATACTAGTAAATTGAACAGTGCCTGAGTGTGGTCTCAGACAGATTTTATTATTGTCCTGGTTTCGGCTGGGATAGAGTTAATTTTCTTCACAGTAGCTAGCATAGTGCTGTGTTTTGGATTTAGTACCAGAAGAATGTTGACAGCACGCTGATGTTTTCAGTTGTTGCCAAGTAGTGCTCAGACTACTCAAGGACTTTTTGAGCTTCTCCTGCTCAGCCAGGTGCATAACAAGCTGGGAAGTACAGCACAGCTAGGACAGCTAACCCAAACT